>NW_022900926.1:44956843-44977004 GCF_012274545.1 Fukomys damarensis
CTAGACTGATATCCAGCAAAACTCTCTTTCAAAATGGATGGGGAAATAAGACATTTCCAAGACAAAGAACACCTGAGAATCTACATGAATACCAAATCAGCACTACAAGCAATTCTAAACAAGATCCTAGAAAAAGACAATGAAGGCAACAACACCATGAGGCCCAACTGAGCAAATCAAATAGGCAAGGCAAGAAACTAAAAGGAGAAGGTGAAAAAGTAAAAAGAGTCAACAAAAGGCCAATAACATGTCAATAATAAGTCAGTATATATCAGTTATAACCAGCAACGTCAATGGCCTCACCTCACCAATCAAGAGAAATAGACTGGCAAAATGGAATAAGAAGCAAAATCCAACAACATGTTGTATACAAGAAACACACCTAGTGCAAAAAGAAGCCCATAGACTGAAAGTGAAAAGATAGAAAACAATTCTCCATGTGACAGGAGCCCAGAAAAAAACAAGGGAAGCAATCTTATTTGCAGACAAAGTAAATTTCACACCAAAACTGTTTCTAGTATTATCGATGTAGGACGGTACTGTATCATACCTCTATGAATGTAAAATATCTTGTACCTGCTTTATGATACATAGTAGGGACTGTGCTTTATCGGAGCTACATTTAATGATATTACTCTAGACTGTTCTCTTTCCAGATGATGATTAATATGCTAATAAAATAAAAATGGTCCCAGGTACCACAACAGCAACACAACTTTGCTGTTTTCTGGATATTATTCTTTTCTTTGTTTTTTTGTTTTGTTTTGTTTTTAATGGAATGTGCTGAATGTCTATAATTTTGTTCAGATGACTGCAGAACCTGGAAAAGCTGTTGCTGCCATTGATGTATAACATACTATTATTAGTCTTTATATATAAATAAAACAATTCAATTTTGGGAAACTTTAACGGTGCTGCCAAATTTGGAAAAAGTCATCCCAATTTACTGTGTTGAGTTGGCATTGTACAGAAATGGACAGCCATATTGTTCTAGAAATGTTAATTTATTTTTATTTTTTTCCATGTGTACAGGGATAACACATCATACTAAATATGTAAGGTCATATCTACATGGGTTTGTTTACAGAAACTAATAAAGTATTCTCTAAATAATGAAAAAAAAAGAATAAGATAAGACTATAAGAGCAAGAAGCAATTTAAATATGTTCGGGGACCATTTTCATCTCCAGAATTAAGGATTATTTTAATGTTACATCATTGCATTTTCTCTTTTACTTTCCTTTTCAGTTTTATTTTGGGATTCCCTATTTTTAATGTTTATACAGAGATTTCTTACCTGAAATACTGAATAGTTTCTTTGGTACAAAAACTATAATAGTACACAGGATCCTAATGAGATAATTAATAATGTGAAATAGGAAGTAAAGGGCTAAAGGTGTAGGGAAAGTGGGAAGGGAGGGGGAAAGGTAATAAGGGAGAGGAAAAAAATATGAGAAACTGAAAAAATGGAAATAAAGTGTTTTTAAATGGGGAGGGAAGGGGGGTGAAGGAAGGGCAGGGATAAGAGGAAAAAATGAGAATCAAGGCCTATTATGTAAAGGTACAGAATCCCAATGATGAATGTAACTGTATTGTATACCTAGATTGTACCAATAAACTTAATTAAAAAACAAAGAGGAAGGAGAAATGGGAGGGGTAGGGGAAAGGAAAGAATGGAATGGAATTAATATGAGAAAAATGAAAAATAATGGATACAAAGTCTTTGTAGATAGGGAGGGAGGGAGGGGTTGAAGGGGGGCAGGGTAATGGGGCAAAATAAGAACCAAGATTGATTATGTAAAGGTACAAATGATACAAAAGGTACAATGAATGTCATGATATTGCATACATTAAATGTACCAATACAACTAATTTCAAAAGATGTATCATGTGTAGTTACAAATTCCTCATAATGAATGTGATCATTATGTATATATAAACTGTACCAATAAAATTGATTTACAAAATAAATTAAATATCATGTACTTACTTCTTATAATTAAACACAAACCTTCACAGCATCCAAGCTCTTTTTTAAGATTAGTGTTTCTTCCCATCATTCACGATCAGGTGGTAAAGCTCTGAAAGTGCCAGAGACTCAATGGAGTGCTCAGGAGTTAGCTCTGGAGGCCAACCATCCCTAAGGGCAAGAAGGCCAAAACCCTCACCAGTAATGAAGCAAGCGCTGACCAGTATCCTCTGGAAGGCATATTCCTGCAGAACCATGCAGAATGGCAAGCAGGCTAGGGAACTGAGAGATTCTAAATTCACATTGCCAGTCCTGACAAAATATGAGAGAGCTCCTGGCTTGCTTTTTTCTGTTCTCCTATGAGCTCCCTGACCCATTGCTTTGTTCACTCACGTCTTAGGCTATGTGACATATTTATCTTGAACCATCGATAAAATATCTTTAGCTATCCTAAGGTAAATTATTTGATATAAATCATCATTTGTATTCATCAATTACCAGTTTAGCAGAAAGATTATGTCTTTGAAATCTTTGCTCAATGGCAGTTACTCAAAGAAGTTTTCCTGATTCTTCAGTTCAAAAGTCACTCCTCCTCATCATGCAAGCGCCCACTCCTTGCTTCACTCTTCCATAGCACTTGCAACAGTAGTGGTGATTCTAGAGCATGCTTGCTGCAGCTAGCAGACAAAACCCTCTCTGTCACCATGCAAGCCAAGTCACCCCCACATCACACCAGCAGCAGAGCATTGGATACTCAGGGTTCATTGCAGTCTTGGTCTCTAAAAGGTTCACCATCACTGACTTATAACCTCAAATAAGATGGAATTTAATTTATTTGTATATCTTCTTTATTGATTCTCTCTTCCTCTCTCTCTCTTTCTCTCTCTCTCTCTCTCACACACACACACACACACACACACCCCTATGCACACACATAATGAGAAAAGAACATTTTGTCTACCTTATTAATTATTCTTTCCCTAGAAGCTACATGGTAGGTATAGTTGTAAGAACATCTGGTGTAATCCTGAAAACGAGTCAGGATAGACAAAAAGTCCCTGCTCCTTACCAATTAGCCTAGTTATCTGAGGAAATATTGTCTAGCAGCTATTATATGACCCTACTTTCATACATAATTCAAAATGCTTTTTGCTCATTTCTCTGAGTCCTTTAACCAGTTCCGAACATTTGTAGACATGACCCTGGTACCATATTATGGTAAAAGGGTACTGTTCATAGGAACCTCACTATGAAAAACATAACCATATTTCCTAGCAAAAGTATAAGAGTTCATCTATTTCAAAGGAAGAGAGTTGCTGAGATTTGAAAACATAAAACAAAGCCCCAGTTTGTCCATCAGTTTCCAATATCAATGTATTATTGAAGAATCACAGCACACATTTCTCAAAAGGCAAAAAAAGTATGTAGCAAATTTATTCTAAACAGGAAGGGCAGAATAAGGGATCGGAACCACTATGAGGCTGCTTTTCTATAACGTAAATATTTGATCAAAACTCCACTTTGTCGATTTTACCTGGAAATTCCTAGGACCCAGCATAACCTTACAAAAGTCACAAGGGAATACATCCCAATTCTCTCTTGTGCTCATTTAGTATGCACCACCTGGGTGAGACAAGAAGTTCTGTAAATTACTCACTGTTTTTATTTTACCCCTGCTGAGCTTCTTGTGAGCCTTCCTGGGTTTGTTATACTCTGAAATATGGAGCATTAATGGCCTTTTAGAAAGTGCCAACACATGTCAGGAGGTGGCTACTTGCTCTGCTGGCTGTAAAAAAAGGGTGTTAATAGGCTCCAAAGGGGGCCCTTAGTAAGGAAAATAATACTTCAAGCCTTTATTAACTGACTGCTATCTTATAGGGGATACAAGGTAGTAAGTCTTCAATTTGGAGAAAGGCTACATTCAAGAAAAACTGAAAAAAGGCACTAATGGAGTCCTTTTACAATACGAATTAGATGTGTGACCTTGTAAAACCTGATTAACTATTGTGTTTTCATCTCCCCCTGTTGACAATTGGTTTGTTAAGTGGCTTCTCTTAATAGCAAAATGAGTGTCACAGAGAGGATGCTGCTGGAAGCCAGCCTTCGCAATTTTCAGTATGTAGCAGATCCTTTCCAGCTGATTTGGATTCATAGATAAGATGATCTGAAAATAGAAACCAAAAACAGAGGCATTTTTGTTCTTATAATAGCCCAGTCTCTGCCATTTCTATAGCTATATTCCAAGACATTTTACAGCATTCTGATGACAAGGGTAATAAGATTGGAATTTTTTGTCTTTTTACCTCTCAGAACAGTATTGCAATTAATGTCTGGCTTAACAATTAACTCCCACCAGCTTAGCTACCACATTAGTATAGCAAGAATACAGCTGATGGGGCCCTACCTCTGCACACTACTGGAAATGGCATAGCAAATATTAAAAAAAAAAAAAAACTATCTAGGACTTTCGAATATGTACCTTCCTTCACTGATAATTTGGAGAAAAAAAATATGTCCATATTCCTTCCACTCTTTCTCATCATCCCATTCCTCCAGCTCTAGCTAGGGGTGCACTTAATACTGAACTAAACTTTTTTTTTTTTATTGAGTTTATTGGTACATTTAGGGATACAGTACAGTTACATTCATTGTTGGGATCATGTACCTTTACATGGCAAGTCTTGATTCTCATTTTTTTCCCCTTACCTCTGCCCTCCCTTCACCCCCTCCTCCCCTCCCCATCTACAAACACTTTATTTTCATCTTTTCATTCTCTCACATTTTTTTCTTTTCCCTTTTTGTTCTTCCCCTACGTATCACACCTTCCCTACACCTTTAGCTCCTTTCCTCCCATTTCTAAATGTCAGTAATCTTATTAGAATCTTATGCATTGTTGCAGAATATTCACACCAGGGAAACTATTCGGTATTTACACATGTGGCCTTATTGAACTAAACTTTTTAACTATACTGTTTACTTGGAAGTCATTTCACAATTCAGTTCCAGTTGGCACCAGAGCCTGATGCACTAAAATATCCTGGTCAAAGCTAGTCCCATGCTGTTTCTGGTTGAGACTAGAAGTAGCACCATTGGATAGCTCACCAGAATCTGTTCTCATGACACCTGTGCCCCAAATCTGAATGTGAAGAGTCCACAAAACGTTTGGACCCTGTTATGCCAGTGGAACTCCCAGTACCTTCAGATACCCCTCAGATAAATTATGACATGTTTGTTCTGCATGGGCCCCATGTCTCAGTTCCAGACACACAATTTTGCACATAAGTGAAAAGAAAATAAGAGACAAGAAATCAGCCTTGAAGGGATAAAGAAGTCACCCAGGGCCTCATGAAGGTTAGAAGGAAAGATCAGGCAGTGCTGTTTAAATCAAGTTGGTGTGAGAGCAGGGAAGCGGTACAGTCTGTTATGATCTCCTAGGTTCAATGCACAAGTGATTAGTTCGCCTGGGTGCTAGTTTAGGGAAGAAGGAGTGAGGAAAAAAAGTAGAATAGATCAAATGCAAGCTATACTGTTTCTGAACCTTAGCTCCCAGAAAAGTAAAATAAAATGTACATGAGGCAAAAAGTAAAGTACACGATGTACCTAGCACAATGTGTGGCTTCAATTATAGTTATATTTTAAACTACAATAGTATGATTACAGTAACATTACTATGGGAATTATAACTCCCTGTACCCACATTCTGATTCCTGGAATCTGTGACTGCCATCTTACATGGCCAAAACAAAGGACTTGGGGATGGGATGAGACTAAGACAAGGGTCTTGCAATGGAAATATTACCCTAGTATACTGCTGGGCAAAAGAAGGATAACAGAGAGACATTTCATGCCAACAAAAGAGGCGTAGCAGCATGAAGACAGAGCAGGGACCGGAATGAATGACTAAACCTACGGAATAGCTAAGAAATTGCTTTGTGAGGTCCCCATCTGCGGTCATCCCAGAACCCTCCACTCATACCCCCCATATGAGTCAGCTCTGCCAGGGGAATGTCTTTCAGAGTAAGTAGAGATAGAAAGCTTATAGATTGGTGTGCTTGGTTTAAACTCTCAATACCTGGTGGGACAGGAAAGATGAGGAAAGTAAACACAAAAATTACATTTGGCAGTAAAATGCTATAGTCTCAACCAGATAACCCACAGAATTAGGCAAGATGATGGCTTTTCTATTCATTCATGCATTGCTCCATAGTCATTCAGTAAATCTGTTTTGCCATACACTGTATCAAGAGATAAGAAATAAAAATAAATGTGTCATGGTTCTTACAGGCTACTCGAAATCTGAAGAAACACAGTAATTCAGCCCAAGCAAGGCTCCTCTATAATCACCAGCATGCCACCAGGACTAGGAAGTGTGTTCTCTTATCCACTGATGACAGGATTTAACTTTTGCAAGTTTTCCCTGGGTCTTCTAAGTGATTTATGTGGGTTAAATGATTTTATCCTCATAACTCAAGTACTTATATTTTCTTTTATGGAATTACAGGTTCACCTTTTACAGTTGTAAGATCTGCTGTTTCTTCTACATGAGCTGATAACTTACCCTGTTAATTTGTATAAATTTCATGTTTTTATGGACAAAACTTCATGGAAAGTCATTTTAATTTCTTCTCCACTTACTCTGCTCTACCTTGAGGGACATTATTTTGTGGACTGCTAAAGCCGGTTCAGTGAAACAATAATAATATTGTAAGAATAGCTATTATTTACTGTAGGGATGTCATGTGAGGTACTTTATCACTGCTGTCTCTCTTAGACAAAGAAGGAACTGAAGTTTAGAAAAATGAGTAATTTTTCTAGCTCCCACGGCTGATTAGTGGCAGGGCTCAATGTAACCAAGACCTCAAGCTCAGTGCTCTTTATATGTTCCACACGACATATTCAGAGGGACTGCAAAAGCAAAGTGGCATAAAAAAATAATTGAACTCAAGAGCTCCAAACTTGGTGAGCCTGAAGACTTCCAGGCAGAGGTTGAATCCTAGTCCTGGCCTGGGGAAGGGCATAAAGGGAAGTACTGAAGAGGAAATAGCTTTTCTTGGGAGTACCAAATGACTAGGGACAATCAGGAAACCTCCAAGCAAGGAAACAGCAACCCCCACCAGCCAGTGCTCTGGTTGATATGGTTTCAAGATCTACCAGTAGATATTTACGAACTCTTGGTTTGAAGGTGATAATTTTAAAATGCCTTTGTTTTTAAGGTTGGTTTGTCTTATGTGCCATTTTCATCTAATTAAATCATATTCAGTTCAAAATTATATAGAAATGGCTTAAAAGACCTTAGGGGAAACAGCTTCTTCTGGGTGAAAAATCAAATTTAGCCACAAATAAACTCAATTCAATGAAAAATGGAAACCAGAAACCAGACTCCCTAGTCTCATTGCATGTATGCTAATGTGCCGTGCATATCTGATGCATTAGTACAAAATGTTCAGTATATTTTAGATGTGAGACCGTGTCTAAGAAATAAAGAGCCAGAATCAAATAATAAATGGCAAATGGTCATTGTTAATCTTTAAATCTGTTGTTTAAAGCACAACACTCCCTGGAAGATCAAATAAATGCATATAATGTTAGAAAAACAAAGTCATTGATTTATAGATGCCCTTCATTTAAAGAGGTCTAGCTATTTCAATGTCTTTTTTGCCCCCTACTCTTCTAAGAGTAGAAAACAGAAAAGAAACAAAAAGGGAACAAGGGGGGATCTGAAGAGAGAGTGGGAAAGAAAACAGAACATGGGATATTTTTGCTTGCAGCTATGGGCAAGTGCTACTCTCTCTCCTAATAACCTTGACCTGTTTTCCCCGACTCAGCAGCAGCAGCTGTGTCACATCAGCTTAGCATCTGCTTATCAATCTATCTGTGTAAATCCGACTCCCATTTCCAGTGTCCTTAGCACTCTGCATATCGCAGTGCCTGGGTTGACTGAGCAGCCTGCAGAACACAGAAGACACTCAGTTCTCTCAGAGAGGTGGGCAGGACAGGGGTTGCAGAGAGGACCAGAACATGGTTTCTTTATTGTCCAATGATCACAATTAGACAGAGTATTTGTTGTGCAGCGCATGGACCAGGTTGTTCTAAAGTTGCAGAATTAATGAGTTGTTAAATCTTAAAAATGTCCTTTCGCCACATACCTCAGTAAATAGGTGATGATCTGTCAATTCTCTGACGCCATTGCTGTACTGAAGCATCGGTATATTCATGTCCTCTCAGTTAAACACCTGTCTATAAGGAGTAGTAAGGGAGATGAAGCAGGGCTCCAGGGACTGAGAATGCAACTGTCTTGTCTGACATCTGGCATTCAAATTCTGGCTCTAACACAGATCTTGAGTAAACTAGGCTTAGTAGTGCCTTGGGTTCTTGCAATTATTGGAAAACAGTAAGTTCTACAGCCTCGTCTGGAGTATCACCCAGGAGATATGTAGTCAGAGAAATATGAGTGTGCTTGTAGAAATAAAATATTAACAATATGGACAAATCAGAATGTTGAAATTGAGTCTATCCCCCAAAATAATAAATGACCAAAATTGGATTGTGTTTTTGTACACCTTATACTTAACCACAGTGAGGCTCAGTATGTGACAGCTCCTGGGCTCACCCAAGATGTCTCCGGTAACCACTGAACCCATGAATGCTGAATCTGGCTCAATCTATAGACTGTTCTAGATCTCACGGAACCAGTAGTAAACTAGAGTGATGTGGACTCCCTCACAGCACTTACATTCTAAAAGGGAAATAGAAAAAAATATCATACACAAACATATCAGAGAAGTGTTACTCTTGATGGATGCTGTAAGGAGAAATAAAGTAAGAAAAGAGGGTAGCAAGGGAAGGGGCTGAGGACCTTAACACTTGTGTGAATCATTTTCTTTTCCCGTGATGGGAATTAAACTTTGGGTCTCACACATGCTAGTAGGCAACCACTCTACCACTAAGCTGCATGCTTTCTTCAAACTTTCTTAAAATTTTAGTTTTTAGAGTACACAGGGTCTTGCTAAGTAGCTTAGATCCTGAACTTGAAATTCTCCTGCCACAGCCTACCAAGCAGTTGAGATTACAGATGTGTACCACCACACAGGCCTTTTATTGCTTCTTTTAACAAAGGAAAATATTACACATCGATCTCAATTCCATTTCATTCTAATAGGCAGTACTAATCCTCTATCAAAAATCAGTGTTCTTCCAAAGGTCTACTATCTAGAATACAAAAAGAACTCAAAAATATCAGGTCCCCCAAATATAAAGACCCAATTCAAAAATGGGCATCTGAAATGAATAGACATTTCTCAGACAAACAAGGAAAAGCAACAAATAAATATATGAAGAAATATTCAACATCACTGGTCATTCGAGAGATGTGGATGAAAACAATACTGAGATTCCACCTCACCCCAGAAAGAAAGGCTTCTATCAAGAAGTCAACCAATAGCAAATGCTGGCAGGGTTGTGGGGAGAAAGGAACCCTTCTTTATTGTTGGTGGGAGTTCAGACTGGTGCAAGCACTGTGGAAATCAATATGGAGATATCTCAAACAACTAGGGTTTGAAGTCCCATTTGACCCATCTATTCTCCTGCTGGGTATCTTCCCCAAAGAATTAAAAGATCATACCACAGTGATATATGCACACCCATGTTTATAGCAGCACAGTTTGTAATACTTAAAACTTGGAAACAGCTCAAGTGTCTATCAACTGGAGACTGGATAAAGAAAGTGTGGGGTTTTTTTTTAAATAAAATGGAGTACTATTCAGCCATAAAGAATGAGAAACTAGAGGCATATATAGCTAAATGGATGCATATTCAGGACATATTTTAAGTGAAATAAATAGGACATAGATGTGTAAATATCATATAGTTTCTCTGGTGTGATAAACTAAAAGTGTAAATAAAGGTCAAAATATATAATTGATATTTTATAATAGGAAGAAAAAGCCTAAAGGTATTGAGCAAATGGGAGTGGTAGGGTAAAGGTAAAAAGGGAAGAGAAAAAAATAAGAGAAAAGGAAAGAAATGGAAGCAAAGTCTGTGTAAATAGGGAAGGGTGAAGGGAGGGTAGGAGTATTGGGAAAAAATAAGAACCAAGACCTGTCATGTAAAGGTACAAGGTTCCAATGATGAATGTAACCATATTGTATATACAAAATATTTTTTAAAAATCAGTGTGCTTTATTTGTTTGAAGTTAATATAAATATGGCCACACTGTGTCTACCATTCTTCAATTTGATTTTTGATGAGCCATTGTTTTTTGAGATGCATATATGTTCTGCAGAGGTTTCCTTCATACCTTTGTTTCTCAATTATTTATTTATTCTTACTCATTTAGGTTGCCCAGCAGGAATCTTGGCCAATTCCTAGCCAGTGCTTCTTCACTATACCAACTGTTTTCAAATTTATATTACAAGTAAAGCCATTTTGTCCCACATATAACCTTGCACACAGATCCCCAACGTGTAGGAGAACTGCACGCTGGAGCTGAAGGGAACAAGCCTCTGGCTCTCTCATGTTCCCGGCCCACGCCTGGAGAAGTGGGTGTAGCTTAGCCAGCGGCTGCCTGCCCTTCCCCATCCCTCCCCCTTGTTCACCCTTACACCCAGTAGACTGGGACATTCGCTTTATTATCCTTCTTGGCTATCACACTGCCATTCTCCACTCCGCCATAAGTGCCAGCAGGTAGGCAGAGTTGGGCCTGCCGGATTTACTTGCGATAACACTGTTGCCTTTTTTTTAATAATACAGAGGGCACCTTAGAGTCGCTAAAATCAGGAAAGGAGGGATCTGGGCCCCTTATGACTACTCAACATTCACAGTAAACCTTCCAGAAGATCCTCTTGTTTCATCCCTCACTCTGACTGAAAGAAACCTACAAGCTTCTACATTACTTAACACTTCCCAGGAACGTCTCTGGTTTTATTTAGTCTAAGAGGGCTCCATCTTGTGTACTAGCCCCGCTGTGCTGCAGCTAAGGCCCTGTTAAAATGAAAACTCACTTTGGCTTTCTGTAAACCTGTACGTGTGGTATTTCTTCAGTAGTGTGGGCTCCAGAAGTCCCATAAATCTGTATGGGATTTTTTTTTCCTGAGTAATGTTAACAGAGTGGTCAGTTTCCAGAGAAAGATGAATCAGTACTCAGAGCTGTTAACACCTAAGAGATTCAGAGGCTAGCATCAAAAAAAGACCAGCAACAGAGACCAGCACCTGGTAGGGCTGTTGTACAGTGTACAGCACAAGCCGGAATCTGACAGTAATGCCGGCAGCACCAGTGACCAGCACCTGGCAGTGTCAACTGTTGGCATCCAGCATTATCTCGTGACATCGCTTGCAGAATTGCACTTTGCTGATTTCCAATTTCCATCTGAATGGAGCAAAAGACCCCCAGGCTGATTGGCAAAAGATCCACAGGCAGAGTCCTGGCCTGGCCCTGGGCCTTCTCTCCAAGCAGTGGATCTTGAGGCAGGTCCCTGGACGTGCCCCATGTGACACCTGGTCTGAAACCCGCTGCATGAAGTCTGCTGTTTTATGCAAACACTATATAATTCAAAGATTTTAAAAGCAGAGATGAAAATGCCTATTATGATTTTGCCAAATTGTGCTATAAGTTTAATGATGTTATCTATGCAAGGTGAGGCTATGACAAAAGAAAACCGGGCAGGTATTAGGATCCAGAGTAAAACCTGTTTAAATGTTTCTTGTTCTTAGGGCTGGGCATTTAGTACAATGGCACTTCACCTGCGTCACAAGCGCAAGGTCCTGAGTTTGATCCCCAGTACCACAAAAAAGGAAAAAAAAAAGTTTCTTGGGCTTAGAATTCAGTCAAAGCACATTTTAAGATCATGGTGGCCCCATGTTTTGAAGGAAATAAAAATTCTGTAAATGGGTGACAGGAGCAGTAGACAAACAGCAAGGAGATGGTGACACCTGCAGAGAACAGAGTACCGAGGAGACCCTTCAAAGTCAGCAGCTCAGCTCATGATGGGGGAAAAAGGTGTCCAGAGAAATCATTAGGCAAAACAAAAACATAGAAGGGGCTGGGGATTTAGCTCAGTGGTTCTACCGCCTGCCTCACAAGCACAAGTTCCCAAGTTCAATCCCCAGTACCAAAAAATAATATATATATATAATATGAATAATAAATAATATTTATCAATGTTATTATTATAAATAATATTACATATGATATTTTATATATTAATATAATATAAAATAGCAATGATATAAAATATTATATATATATGAAATCTCCTAAGTCCTGCAGACAAGACTCATGATGTTGAAAGTTGTTGTCAGGTAACTTTACGGCTGGAAAGTTAGGACTAGAAGGATAAGAAAACAGTAAGGAACTTGATCTAATTTAAAAATATGATGCATGGATTTTTGTAAAAATATATATCAAGCATTTTTTATAGACAGCAATCCTGACCTACACAATCAGGAAAATTACATCAGATTCTCACTCAAATTCTGTTCTGCTACTAATCCTATAGTTGTCTTTTTTTTTTCAGCTTTAATTGAGTTTATTGGTACATTTTAGGGATACAGTACAGTTACATTCACTGTTGGGATCTTGTACCTCTACCTCTTGATTCTCATTTAGTTGTCTTTTTTTTTTCAGCTTTAATTGAGTTTATTGGTACATTTTAGGGATACAGTACAGTTACATTCACTGTTGGGATCTTGTACCTCTACCTCTTGATTCTCATTTAGTTGTCTTTTTTTAAGATTAAAATATTTTATTAAGGAGTATTGAACATACTATGAAAAGAATTATATACTGCATTCTACAATTACATATAATTTTAGCCATTAGCACTTGTGAATAATACATAGTGAAAACATAAATCCTCCTCAAGAACTCATTTGCAAAGTGTTGTTTGCAAAAGTTGCCAAATGCTGTTGAGATATGACTTCAGTCTTATTCCTTCCTGTTCCATGCAAATGTCAATAATTTCAGATATCAATGTTAACATACTAACAATGAGTGTAATGATAGAGTTAATAGAGTTTCTGTGATAGTTTCTGCTTTAGCTCCATAAGTTTATCTTTTGAATTCTACTTGTTATTTTGAAAACTGATGTGATACATAAAATAGGGAAGTCATGACCCACTCCAAATTTCCTTTGTTAAGTCCTTCTATACTAGATTACTTTAGTTACAGCCATATAACTTTCATGATTTAACGGAAGAAAAACATAATTTTCAAAATTGAACCCAGACTAGTCAGACTATCCAGACTTTTCTGCCTTTTGTCTATGTTTATTCCCTATTTCTTACTTTTATAAAGGACTTTTTTTACCCCAGGTATGAATCCAGTCAAGCACAATAAACTAAGATATACTCTCATGACTACTTTGTGTGTATTACATCAATAGTCTTAAAAGATAATACACCAAAAAAAAATTGAAGTTGTTCACAAAGGATAAGATTTATCATTTTTAAAAATTTGAATTAAAAAAAAAAGACACCTACCATTTAGGGCTGGGGATTTAGCTCAGTGGTGGCACTGCCTGCCTTGCAAGTACAAGGCCCTGAGTTCTATCCCAGATACAAAAAAAAAAAAAAGTTTGAATTTAAAAAGTCTTAAAAAGGTTGAATTTGTGTAATATAAAATGACAGGATCTTTGCAAAGCACACTATGGCAATAACATTAATTTCCAAAATCTGTAAGATGCTGAATAAATACAAAAAGGGACAAATGAAGCTCCCTTTAAAGCTTGATGAAAAAGAAGAATGATCAAAGAGAGAGAAGCTTTTCTCTGTAGGTGTGGGAGAGGTAGTGTATGTTAAAATATGATACAAGGAAAATGTTTATTGAAAGGAGATAAGAGGAAGGTGTGCCAAACAGAGCAGTTTTATTCACCTATAGAGTATTTAATAAAACAAAGTGGATAGAAAACATATAGACAAACGAAAGAATGCATAGGAAGAAAGAGGGATGAAAAAAATATGCATAGGAAAATGGGTAGAAATGAGGAAGCTAAAGGTAAGGACTCCTTACACAAGAAATATGAACAGAGAATGACAAAAATTTTTTAAACACTATTAAAATTAGATCAGAAAGAATAACTACAGAGATTATGGTATTCCTTATGAAACTACCTCAAAAGCGAGAAAAAAATTACAGTTCAAGAGGATATATCAGTCGCTGCTAAGAAACATAAAATAGTGAGGAATAAAAATGTTCAAGAGTAGATCTATTTCAAAGAAGAATTTTAAACCTATTAAATATGTACTCTTCAGTTAGACAACCTAAATCTGCAAGTGGCTAGAAGGGTACAGATATGGGAAATTATAAGGTGACAGAATAATGATAAATGAGAAACAACAGCAAAAATGTACTGGTTTTGTAGAACAGTAAACCAATAGTGTTTTTATTAAAAACAAAAATAAGTGTAATTCTAGTCATGGTAGAGCTGGTAGAATGAGCTGTGTTCATGATTTATATGTTAGGTGTCTTTGGAACATTTAGTTCCTTTCCCATTGACTCATTGCCAGATCCTCAGAAGTATTATAATTGTATCTATTCCTATTTACTAGGGCTTCTCTCCTGTTCTAACAGATTGCTGTCACTCTGTTTACTCTGCGTTTTTCTCTAAGGTCACCCCTTCACAGTACACTACTACGTCTGATTCCTTCTTATTTATATTCGCTAGCAATGTCTCTTTATTGTCCTGAATTGATTTTTCTCTCTGTATTTGATCATTCCCTCCTCAAAATACAAGCATTCTATAATTGTCTTAATTCAAATGACTAAAATCCAAATCACTGACAATACCAAATCCTATAAATGATATAGAGTAGCCAGAACTTTCATTTATTGCGAGTGGAAATGAAAAGCGGTACAACAGACACCTTGGGAGACACTTTGGCAATTTCTTCAAAACAGAACATGCTCTTACTATATGATCCAATAATCATACTCCTTAGTACCATCGGAATTCTCTTTTTTTCAATAAATTTTTAAATTTTAATTAATATACAAAAACATAAAATTTACACATATTAATGGGGTATCATGTAATGTTCAATACACATATACATCACATAATATTTAAACAAATATGCTTATTTCCTCACATTTATCAATTCTTTGAGGTAAAAATTTTAAAAATTATCTCCCTTTTTTGAAATGTACAGTACATAATTGTTATCCATAGTCACCATACTATACAATAACAAATACCCCAGACCTTCTTGGTTCTGTCACTTACAACCCTTTGATCGCACTTTCTCCATCCCTATCCTGCATGGTTGCTGGCCTCTTGTAATCACCATTCTAGGTTCAACTTGAGTGAGATCAATATTTTTAGCTTCCACTGTTCTTTCAACTTTTGTACAATGAATTTTCCTGATTCCATTTGAGTGAGATAATGTGGAAGTTGTAGCCTATATTTTCTGCTTAATTGTACTGTGAACCTAAAAATTCCTCAAGCACTAACACTTATGGATTAAAAAAATGAGTTTCTTCCAACTCCAAATGCTGTCAGTGTCACTCCTCTGACACTGAGCAACTGAATCATCCTTTGACTCTTTTAAACATTCTGCTGGCTTTTACCCTTAAAGTGCATCTAGAGCCTGAACATTTCTCATTGTCATGGAGCTATCATTGCAGCCTAACGCAACATCAGTTCTCATTTGAGTTATTGCAGTGTCTTCCTAATGAGTCTTCTTGCTTCTGATTCCCAATCATGTATCATTCATTTAACATTAGTGATTTAAACAAATCAGATTATATCACTCATTTAATTCAAAATCTTCCACTTTCTGGATGAAAGATCTAAATATTAAAACAGAAACATTAAATTTGCTGGAAGATAAGTTAGGCAGAACTCTGGAAGACACTGGCATAGGATAAGACTTTATGAACAAATCCTCAGTAGCATGGGAACTAGCAGAAAGAATTAACAACTGGGATCTCATCTTATTAAAAAGCTTCTGCACTGCAAAAGAAACCATCAACAGAACTAAGAGATACCTACAATGTGGGAAAAATTTTTTACCGGCTGCTCCTCAGACAAAGGACTATTATCTAGAATATATAAAAACTCTAAACAATCACCCCCAACCAAATAAAAAGACCCAATTCAAAAATAGGCATCTGAAATGAACAGACATTTCTCAGACAAAGAAGTAAAAGCAGCAAGTAAATATATGAAAAAATGTTCCACATCACTGTGCATTCTAGAGATGTAGATGAAAACAACACTGAGATTCCACCTCACCCCACAAAGAATGGCTGCTATCAAGAAATCACACAATAACAAACGTTGGCGGGGTTGTGGGGAGAAAGGAACCCTTCTCCATTGTTGGTGGGAGTGCAGACTAGTGCAACCACTATGGAAATCAATATGGAGATACCTCAAAGAGCTGGGACTAGAGTTTCCATTTGACCCAGCCATCCCTCTGCTAGGTATCTTTGCAAAAGAATTAAAGGAATCATATCACAGTGATGTATGCGCACCCATGTTTATAGTGGCACAGTTTGTAATAGCTAAAACTTGGAAACAATGCATTTGCCCAGCAGTTGGAAACTGGATAAAGAAGATGTGGTTTTTCTATAAAATAGAATACTACTCAGCCATAAAGAATGAGAAAATAGATTCATTCATAGGAAAATGGATACATATTGAGGATATACTCCTAAGTGATATAAATAAGACATACATGTGTAAATACCGAATAGTTTCTCTGGTGTGAATAATCTGCAATAATACATAAGATCCTAATGAGATAAACTGACATTGTGAAACAGGAAGAAAAGGGCTAAACGTGTAGGAAAGGTGGGATGAGTAGGGGAAGGGTAATAAGGGAAAAGAAAAAATGTGAGAAAATGAAAAGATGGAAATAAAGTGTTTGTAAATAGGGAGGGGAAGTGGGGGTGAAAAATGAAAACCAAGCTCTGTCATATAGAGGTACAAGATCCCAACAATGAATGTAACTGCATTGTATCCCTAAAATGTACCAATAAACTCAATAAAAAAAATCTTCCACTTTCACTCACTATAAAAGCCAAAATCCTTATCACTATACACAGGCCCTGGAAAATCTCTCCCTGACCTCTCCTCCAATCCTTTTCTTCTGAGATCAGTAATCTCCTGCTGTACCAGCCTCCATGCTCTTCCTAGGACCTATTTCAGGGCTTCTTTACCTTCTCTTCTTTCTCCTAGAAGTACCGTATTGCCCATAGACACAGCTTGATCCCTTCTTTATTTTATGCAGGTGTCTACTCTAGTGTGATTAGAGACAGCTTCTTTCACCATCTCATAAAAGTAAATATCCTATCAATTCCTGTCAACTTTACCCTACTGTATATTCTTTGTATACTTCTAGTCTTTGTATTAGTCACCTTCCCATTACTGGAACAAAATACCCAATACCTTCCGCTCAAAAGAGGAAAGGTTTGTTTTGGCTCATGGGTTCAAAATGTTCAGTCCACAGACCCCTAGCTTTAAAACAGAATTAGCATAGTGAAAGACCCCAGTAGAGGAAGAATTCTTAATCCTGGAACAAGAATATACCCATTCAGGTCATGCCTCAGTGGCCCACTTCCAACAAGGCCTTACCGCCTAAAGGTGCATCCAGCTATGACTAATTAATAGCTTATTTCACTAATGAGAATAGCGCTTCCATTATCCAATCAACCTTTGAAAGCTTCACCTTAAAACACATGATACTGTTGGGGGACCATTAAGGTTTAAACCACAACACTCTCATTTATTTGTTCATTTTCTCTCACATCTAGTAGTGTACACTCCAGGAGAGTTGGAATGTCACCTGCTTTATTCACTGCTATATTCATGGCTCAAGTACGGTGCCTGATCCAGAGCTGGACTCAATATTAGCATTTGTTGAATCAAACTATTAAAACACATGAGGGCTGAAGATATTTTAGTCTCAATCATGTGATCTCACTAAAGGAGAAAAATTTACAAAGAAGACTAAGAACATTAAGGGCATTGAAAGGCTGAAGAAAATAGAATAAATAGAACATAACAAAGATATATTTAGGTTTGTTTTCCATGATGCATACTTCACTGCCAAACTGTACACCAAAACCACTGTACTTGTGAGAAAAGAGATAGCATTTATTAATTAATTGAATAATTGTGTGGAAGAACTCATAGTCTCCTTCTATTCACCACATCCAGTAAGAACCAGCTCACCAAAAGTGGGGAGCTATTTATAAAGCAAACATTAATATGACCTTGTTTAACAGAAGTGTCAAGGAAGAGAAAATACACATGATGTTCAGGAAAAAGACCATAAAAGCAGAAGTTCACTGTTAAGTGTCCGGAAGAGAAATGGGCTGAATATAGAGAAAGTTTAGAGGTAAAGAGAGGGCAAGACACATGAAAGAACCATGAAACCTGAGCAGTTTTAGCCTGTAAGAAACTTTGTTGGCTTTGATGGTGGAAGAAAAATATTAAATGTATATTTGTATTATGCAAATAAATCTTATTGTACAAAAAATTCTCTACAGATCTAACAAGACATACTCTATAAATGTGTACTAAGAAGCCTTCAGATTGCTGTGTTGTACCTCCAATGCTACTTGCACGATGCATTTTCAAATGCTTCATGATTCCAAATCTTATTCCGTAGCATTAGTTAAAATTTTTTCTGCCTCCAAACTTTCTTTAAATGTATCAACTTGGCTATTTAAATTAGTATCTAGAATCTGCTGATAAAGTTAACATGAAGGCATCTCATTTAAAGCAACAGCTTCCGAGGATTTATAGGAAACAGAATTTGGAATAAGATCTAACACCATTGGAAAATTAATTGTTAGCCAAACCACTGCCAACCAATGATGGTTAATCATGGAATGAATTATAAAATAAATGAAGTAGAAAAGTCTTCCTGAGCAGCAAAGACCATGAAATGGGAAACAATTCAATTTTAAAGAACCATGAAGCAAGCTGAGAGGAAAATTATTAAATTGTGGCATTAGGAGGGAAATGAAAATATTACACTCATTTCAGCCCATTGTTCCTCTGTATTCTTCCTAGCTCAGGTGGTGAAGCAGGGCAAAGGTGAAGTACATCTCGTAGTCACTCAATAGAGCCTGCCATTGAAGGAACACCCAGCTCCTAGGACCCCTCTTAACCTGCTGCCCGTACACTGTTAGAAAGCCTCATATCTGCACATGACTCTCCATAAAACATGTATGGACAAAGAACTAATAAATACTCTTAGATATTTAGCTTCAATTTTTTTTTTGGCAAAATCCTAGCCATGTCTATGCATATACACAGAAGAACTGACTTAACTGAATATCTGGATTTTCTTCACTTGAGCATACCATTGCAATTTTATAGCACCTGGAAATTATGGTTTGTTGACCACTCTGGAAGACTCAGATATATCAATATGTCCATCTGGAATCATCTTTAAAGACCACTGTATAAATATAATGGAAATTTTCCATGTTTCCAAATGGACAGTAGAACTCCACCGTTCCCATCTTTTCAAATAAATATATTTTTTGAAAAACAGAAGACCTTCTCAGAAAGGCAGAAAGGGCAAGGAAAGAGAAGATAATTTAAATCAGTTTATTTGATTCTTTACTCATAGGGCTGAGTTTTCATGAAATTGAAGAGAAAGTGATAATATAATAATTACATGCAAGTTTCAGCTGTAATTCCTATTCATTGTTATGAATAATGTTTGGACAGTGGTTCTTGAACAAATTAAATATATCAGAAAAACCTGTATTCAACATTATTTCTGAAAATATCAGTCCTGTAGTGCCCTGTTCATATCCAACATAAAATTGCTCAAATCCCTCCTAAATTGTTCCAACATCAAAATGGGGTCAAGATCTCATCACCAAGCGACCTCCTGCCAAACATGATATCCAAGGGCTATTCTCAAAGAATGCCCTGAAAACAGAACAGTCCAAATAGCCATGAGCCTGTAGTACTTCATAGCCAGAAGACAACTCTATGAGATGAATTTACCATACCAATCACACTGTAATTCCAAGACCTCAAGATCTTGTGGAACACAGTACAGAGATTATAAATGGAAAGCACAACAACATGGGTCTCCGGGACCAAAACAATATGGCAGATATAAGCCTCACACCCAGTTCTTCTCAGACCATACTTTGGCTAGGCCTCTGTCAGCTGCTTAGGACTGGCTTGACCACTACTTCATACAAGCTGTTAAAGATTTGTCTTCTG
>NW_022900926.1:44977483-45004533 GCF_012274545.1 Fukomys damarensis
TGGCTAGGCCTGTCAGCTGCTTAGGACTGGCTTGACCACTACTTCATACAAGCTGTTAAAGATTTGTCTTCTGACTTTCTTCAAGTTCTTCAACCAATCAATACATCACAAGGTTTTAAGTGTTGCAGTGTACAAAGGACGAAGATAGATTATGTAAAGGTGGAAATTTCCAATGATGAGTGTCATTATATTGTATACCTAAAATGTACCAATAACATTAATTTTAAAAATAAAAAATAAATAAATGTAGCAGTGTAGAAGCAGAGATAAGAATCCAGATATTTTCTACAGTGGTACCTCGGTTCACAAACTTGAGCCTTTCTGTGATTCTGGTCGCAAACCAAGTTGGATGAAAATTGAATCAAATTCAATGATTAGGTTCAGTGTTGACCAAATGGAGAAATTTGATTTGGTTCTCATCCAATTCAGTTTGTAACCAGAACTGTAGAGAGAAGCAAGCTCATTAATTGAAATACCACTGTATTTGCAAAAGTAAGAAAGCTTTTTTCACTTTTTAAAATTTTATAATTTAAATGATCATACAAATAAATTGCTATTGTTGTTTTAAAACAATTGATAGCTTCAAAAATTTCTCTTTTAATTTAAAAAATGGCAGATAAAATGTAACCCACACAAACAAGTTGTTGAGTGTCTCCATATACTGAAAGAGTTTAGAGGGAGAGTTAAACCTAAATATCTGAACTCAGTCACTTTAGAAAATTACAAAGTATTCCTGTATATAATTCAGATATTTTGACTATGTGTTTGCTATGCTGATGTCTCTCAGTTCATATTTGTTAAATGAATAATTGCTCAAAAATAAAGAAAAAAACAAATGCTCACTTCATAAAACTCAATTGAATCCTATACAACAGACTAATTAATACAAGTGGTTTTGATTATTTTGGCAAATGGGGACTTTCATTTCCTATCCCATAATAATTACAGAAAAAGAACAGTAATGTAGTGTGATGCAGTGCTAATCTTTGGAATCATGCAGGAAGCTTAGTAAAATATAGATTCACAGTCTACTATTAACCTCTGAAAGATAGATGAGCCTAGCAATCTGGGTATTTAGAACTTATCCCAGGTGATCATGGTGCTCACCCCAGCTTGGGGAAGCCCAGTCAAAAGGAAAGCATGAATGCCAGCAAAGCAGAGGTGCTTCATCCTGTGTTTTCTGGAAGTGTGGCCTACCGTAGGTCCCTGTTAGCCTGTGAAATGCTCACGGTTGACTGACTCCTTTCTCTCTCATCTTATTGGGGTGTAACACAAAAGCCAAAGAAATACTGACCTTCATTTCTGACCTTGAGTCAGCAACGCCCAGGCACACCCTTCCCATCTTCACACAGGACTGAGGTATGCCTCTTTTACCTGCAGACAAGACCCTGCCATTCTGTTCTCAGGCTCTGGGAGTGGCAAAGCCTGGGAAAGGAAAGAATAAGGATGACTGAACTAGCAAGTCTACAGACAGGTGTATACTGCAGTCTCACAGGCCTGAACACTCTTTATCTCCATCCTTCTTTCTAAGTCATCCCTCCTGAGATAATGAGTTCCTAAATAATCAAGTCTATGATGTTTTCAGCCACCTAGAGTGGGCAGAGATAAGCTTGGCCTCTTCAGAAAGATTCAGATATTATCTAATTTAATCCCAGCAACAACTCTATGAGATTGGAACTCATATCTTGAGTCCACAAAGGAGGACCTGAGGACAATAGATGTAAGTAAGTTGCCCAAAGTCACATAGCAAGTAAGTGATGAGGCAGGGACTTGAAACAAGTTCACTTGGCTCTAAACTCAGAGCCCTTCTAAACCCCTTGCAAATCTTAAGAAATGTATATGAAATTTAAGGTAGTTAGTATTTTACTCTAATAAAAGATTAGATAGTCTGTCTACTTTTTGGAAATGGGGTTTGTTATTCCAGAAAGCAAAAACTGATCAAATGAAGTCAAATAATAATAAGCTTTTTCCTTTTTTTCCTTTCTATAAGTATAAGAAATACTTATAGAGGGTGAATGTGCTATGAGGATCAGACACTCTTCATTCAAGTTCAGTTAACACTTTAAAGAGTATTTGAATATCATAATGACAAAGAGGTGTGGTTACCTAATACCTGTTTCTGTCACAGTGTCTGCAGCAGGGTTAGGCCCAAAGCCAACGCTCAGTAAGTATAAACTGAATGACCAATTCTTACATTTGTCTACAAAAGGTCTGGAGATTTCTCGAATGAGAGAAGAAAGCCAGATGGACCATGTTGAGAATGCCACTACACTGTGGAAACCCCAGAAGATACTTTAAATACAAATCAATCAGATTCTTGCCTCTTGGGGAAGACCCAAGGGCCAAGCTGCCACCATGGATCTAGTCCCTGATGGAATGTTTATATTCAAGGACTCTAGGCAGCCTGGTGAATATTTATGCAGCAGAAAAAAAAAAATAACAACTTTAACAAAGAGCTGTTTGGCTCTAACAGTTTCAGGTATTTCCAAAATCTTTGCTTATCTTCGGCTTCCCCTGAAACATAGTCATCTTGATTCCTGAGAGAACGCAATGTTGTTTCCTTTTGTGGGCATGAACAAAGGCAGGGGCTGTTTAGGCAGTAACATAAGGGCATTCAGGAAAACAACTCCACTAAGTAGGGAACATCTTGTTTACTACTTAACGCTACATGATGAAGACAAACTTTGTCCTGAACTTTGCTGGGTCTACTTTCTCCCACCATTTCCATCTGTTATTTGGCTGTGATTTTGACAGTAGCTCAGATGGCTAAGTGCTCATCCAGAGTTCCTAGACAAGGGTGCGTCTGTTAACCCATGAGTTTTGATCAGTCACTTACAAACTTCATTTCTTTGATGCCAACAAAAGAGTTTCATAGTTTGGTCATACTTAACAAAGGAAAACTTTCTTTTTTCAAGAAGAAAGAAAATAACCCATCTCCCCTCATCCAGTGGTATCTGATGCTTACATTCTCTATCACTAAGTCACTATGACCTCATTCAGAGGCATTAGATCTGAAATGTCTTGTATGCAATATTTACTTGTAGATTTATAGATCTACATACAGATTTATAGATCACTATGATATACACACATGCACACACACACTCTCACATAACTGATGAGCTATTCACCAAACTGTTTACTATGTACTCACTGTGGTTATGCTTAGCTATTAATATTTTGAGTTATTTTCTTCATTTTATATAACACTAGTTTCTGGATATTTTGATAATGTTTAATTTCTATGAAAGAACTAAAAGATTTTTTTAAATTTTAAATTAAATATTTGCTCCCTTATCTACTTCTACCAAAGTTACAAAAAATTAACACAGAAATACAGATGTGTTCCTAGGTCAATTCATTACTTTGATAAATTTGAAAGCTAGGTCAAAGTCTAGCTTAGTTGAATCCAACCCTGACTTGCTACTTTTTTCCAGGTAAGTATATCTTCGAGAAGTTCACTAGCGACAGTAAACAGTAGCTACTAGCACATTGGATATTAAATGTTAAATTTTATTTAAATACAATTAAACTTCAGAGTTAGCTTCTCAAGCTTTTAGCTTTATTTTGACTTATCAATAGCCAAATATGAGGGATGACTACCAAATGGACAGCACAGAAAAAGAAGAGTCCATCCTCACTGAAAGATCTAGACACTAGTCTAGATACTTAGCTGCTAAGTAGCACAGCATTACAATCAGTCACCTGCAAACCTTAAGAACAAAGCCTGTGCCCATTTATATGAAATAGGAGCATGTGACTCTACTTCTGCTTGCTCTATCATGTTGCATCTGGTTCAGAGAAAGTAACCAGAAGTGTCTTCGAGAGACAGTGTGGCTAGTACAGCATGGCACCAAAGGCCCTAATCTGAAGAGTCTCTACCAGCCATAAAAAACTAAGCCATAAAAACTACAGGAATCACAGAGATTCCAGTGGAAGTATAGACCATCAGCCAGTATTAGGTATCAAGTGGCTTTCCAAGCAGTTTAGACACCATTTTCAGAGGGACACAACAATAGAAGCCCTTCACTGCATTCATGTAGCGAAATGCAGACTCTTTTACCTTCAGGAGGAATCACCGACAGTACTGGTGATGTGATAAACATGGGGCGCACACATATCCCTAGGGAGTGCTGTACCATAGATAGGAGAGTATACCTCTCTGGACTTAGAGGCAAATGTGCTCTAAGCTTACTAATTAGAGCTCAGCTTATTTTATAACATGTATCCTTGACCTATTTGGATTCTTGCCACATAACATGTGATTCTTGAGCCCCACAACATCATCACCTGGAAACTAAGAAATGCAGTTTCAGGTCTTTCCTGCAATCTCTAGCATTAGAATGATTTGAACAAGATCCTGTAAAAGCCATATTCACATAAAGATAGAGTCATGATTTTTTTCCTTCTCATTCTATTTTGAATTTCTAGAATGTAGAGGAGACAAATCCTTCACCCTGATTTTATGCAGTGTAATAGGTTTGGCAAAAAGCATGTAGTTTGATAAACATTCATTGATTAGTTCAAAATCTGAGACCTGGCTTTCGAAATAAATAGGCCAATGTACTTTAAAAGGGTCATCAAAGCATCCTGAAGATATCATGCATTAGTGTTTCCCTTTGTTTTAAGATGCAAAAATAGATTATCATATAGTAATACTAATAAGCAAATAATAAACTATGTATAATTTTTTTGTTCCTTACATTGCTATGTAAAGGGCAATCATTTTAAGAGCTTTTATTGGATAGCTTGAGCAGAATCATGCCCTAATTATAGTTTTCCTTTTTATTTGCCACTGAGAGGAAATGCACCAGATGAGCAGTTTGAGAGTCTATGGTTTGTTCAGTTGTATTAAATGCTTCTAAATGCTGACTTTTATCGTTCTTAACAAGTCAAGACCAGACTGAATGTCTCTGAGGATAATTGTTTTTATTCATTTCCCTTCCGTATTGCTAAAATGGAGGCAGTATGTAAATTAAGGATAGAGATTCCAATTCACTTTTCCTCCATACCTCTCCTGGTCCTCACAAAGAGGCAAAACCAAATCTGCCTTACTTAGTTTGTTTCACATCTCCCCATCAGTGAGTTCTCCTGCAAAACAAAGTTTCATATTCTCCAAAGTGATGGCCATGTCGCCTAGGCGCATAAATAACTTGTGCACAGGATCCATTTTTTTTTAAATGGTGCTGATGTATATTTATGAACCTAACATTCTGTTTTTATAAATGTGTTAACAAAGCAAGGTACAAGGTCTTGTCGTTGGAATTACTGGAGTCCAGAAATGATTCTGAGTCTTATTCTCAAATCTACCATTCATTTGTGTTATGAGCTTGGGATACAGAAATAAAGCCATGATACTCAAGCAATACCAGTTTGATCTTCCACAGAACATTTGGAATTTCTGGAGACATTTTTTATTATCTTGATTGCAGGACAGAAAGTGCTGCTGATATCTAGTGCATCCAGATCAGAGATACTAGTAACCATCCTGTAACATACAGGACAGCACATGTGCATGTGGATGTACACACCCATGAACACACACGTGCATGCACACACACACACACACACACACACTGCATGTGCATGCACACAAAAACAATTATTTGGCCCAAAACCTTGGGCCTATCATCATTATTGATATCAGCATTATTCAGCACTGACATGCTTAAACAGAAACCACATTCTACCAAAACACTGGAAAATTTGAACTATTCATTCCTCAACTCAATAAACAAGAATCCACTAAATTCTTACTTGATGCTCAGCTCTGTCTTGGGTTCTGTGAAAAGCACCAAAGTATACAGCATGATCTCTTACTTATTCTTTGAGAAACTAGAATAAAATATCCAAGTCTAGTCGGACAATTCCTCATTGATCCATTCCAGTAATTTTCTGTTGCCTCTCAACATGGTGCCCAGTCTAATTATGGATGACTCCATGTCCCCCTGGGATGCCACTTTTCATTTTCATTCACTCCCTTGTTCAGAAGGAACAGCAATTTGCTACTGAATGGTTATTAGTCATTTTCCCTTTAAGAGACTAAGAAGGAAAAAAAGCCCACAGGATAATTTTAAAAGTTGTTGCTCCAGTTTTTCCTCAACTTTAGAAATCTCTGTTGGCTTTTAATTAAGAACTTGCACTTAGACTGTGAGATGAACCAGATTTGAAGGATTGTTTTTTATCCTCCCTCTCTCTCTCTCTCTCTCTCTCTTTCATGAAATGACACTCATTTCTCTGGGAGGGGTTTTCCCCAGATTCTCATTGTTCTACTAAAGATGATTTGCATGGGCATCTGTGGAAGTAGCACAATCTTTGGAGTGGGCAGCGAGGGTAGACACACTGTGCCATCCCTCTGAGAAATAAGGAAATAAACACCCTCCAGATGCTGAGTTTAGATTCTCACAAATTTCAGCGAGGAATGGCCTGGAGCTGGTTAAGTTAAAGTCCCTAAGAGCAACAGCAGGAGCTATGACATAAGCCCCCAAATGTGCCCTCAGTCTGACTTGGTCATTCAGCTGTTTCTCAGACCTCCAAGGCATGTTTTATTCCACTCCTTCTCCTCCCTTGGCCTTTGAAATTTAAGGCCTATTAAAAAAGACCCATGCTAAAGTATACCCATCCTCTCCGTTCTTGGGATCCATGTTTTGAGGCCCTTAAATGCTAGCTTATTTATTTTTGTTGAACCATTTGTCTTAGTTGTACTGAGACTAGTTACTTGGCGTATATCCATTCATGACTAAAATGCATGGGTTTACAAATGAAAGAGAACTTAGAATTTATCAAATGTAACTGCTGGTTGATAATGAAGTAAATGAAGCCAAGGTCCAGAGAGATAATTTACTTAACGATTGAGTTGAAACAAGAATCTCAATTCTACTGCATTACTCTGGCCATTGATTTTGAATGATGAAAAAAAAATATTGTATTTCTTAAAGCACACTGTATTATAAGGAAGAATTTGAGCATCTATTTTTAGAATGATAAGCCTATAATTTGGTGAAATTTTTACATGGCTTTTTGTGTATCCAGAAAGGTATGATGTTGAACACCTCATTTCTCCTATAGACCTGTGAGCATTAAAAATGTTAGTGCAAGTCCCTGTGCATCTTTGTGTTGGGAACTCCAACTGGAGAGTGGAACTTGGCTCATATGGGCATGTAGGGGTCATTTGTGCACCTAGCCTAACTCCTCACTGTAGCTGTCTCACAGTAGCTCAAGATCAGCCTTGGTGGAGTGAGTCACACCACAAAAGTCAGCAAAAGCTATAAACTGGGAAAGCTCTTTCCAGGAGAGCTGGATATTAAACATTCTCCAGTATACCATTTGATGAGAATACACATGTAGACTCATTTGAAAGTATACCCTTAATAATTCCACAAAGAAGGATAAACTTGAGTCAATTGTAGGAAATGGCTGCGCCTTCTGACTGTCATGTTAAGTGAAATAAATTAGGCACACAAGTTTAAATATTACATGGTTTCTCTTTTATGAGAATTCCAAAGCATAAATAAGTAAATAGCAAAATAAAAGATAAATAATGAAAACAGTTAGATAGATATTTTGCAAAACGGAAGGAAACCAAGAGGTGGAGGAAAGAGAGAGAGCCAGGAGGGAAAGGGGATGAAAAAAAGAATTAAGGGCCGGGGATTTAGCTCAGTGGTTCTGCCTCCTGCCTTGCAAGCACAAAGACCTGAGTTCGATCCCCGGTACCAAAAAAAAAAAAAGAATTAAGTCTTATATACACACACCACTTCCTCACAAGGAATGTTATCATGGACTGCAATCAGGTACTGATAGAAACAAAAATTTTAATTTTAAAAATTGAAGTAAAAATATAGTCAAGGTTTTGAACACATGAAAGATAAACATAATACCTACAATTTTGAACTGTTAATATTTTAAGAGTTTTGTGGAAATATATTGGGAATATATTTTCAAACAGGATAAAGGAAGGCCTCTTTTCTTTACTGACATATTAATATATGCAGTTGTTAAGCTAAGGAGCAAAGAGAAAAACATATATTCAGATCTGCCAAGAAGTACTTTAATATTATGTGAGCAGACACAGAGTCCCCATTTCTATGGTTTCTTGTGTAATAAGCACGAGGCCAATCTCTTCTCATGTCTTATGGGAAATTTTAACCACTAAGGCCAATTTTTAAATGTTTCTTTATGAATCTGAGAGGATTTGTGCTAAAAGAACAGAGAACAACCCAAGTATCACATGACAAGTTTCAGACCTCACTCATGAAGGATATATAATATTTACAAGTCCTATATATGTTATTGCCAATTACTTTTGTTTTTACAAATCTCTCTGAAATGAATTCTGTTCTCCTCTGATTGACTTCAGTCATAGTTTTCCTGGTAAAAAGGGGCCACTTTTACATAGTAGCCAAAATCATTGCTGCTGTGTTACATGTGATAATCAGATTGTTCCCCTTGCTCTCATATACCCACCTTATAAAATGGAATACAGGTCACACTAAATCTTTATTAAAAAGAGACCAAAGGTCAGTTAGCATTAATACAAGTGAGGGTTTTAAAACTGATAATATAAAGTCGTTTGGTTTTATATACTGGTACTGTGAATGCAGGCAACATGTTTTACAATAGCATTATTGAGGTATAATTCACAAACTCTATATCGAATTCATTGAAAGTGTACAATTTAATTGCATTCAGTGTATTCAGACGGTTTTTCACCCATCACCACAGTCGATTTTAGAACACTTTAATTACCTCAAAAAGAAATCCACAGCTGGGTATGGTGGCACACACCTATAATCCTAGCATTCTGGAAAGTTAAAGCAGGAGAATCACAACTTTGAGCCCAGCCTGCACAACTTACTGATTTAATGAGACCAGTCTTTAAAAAAAAATGATTTTAACTCCACACCTTTTAGCCATTCTCTCCAGTCCCCCAAAACAATACCCTCTCAACAAGCCCTTGTGCTCTTGTATTCTACTTTCTTCCTCTATAAATTTCCCTATTCTGGATATTATGTAGAAATGGAATCATATAATAAGTAGCATATTGTAACTGCCTTCTTTCATTTGGTATAATGTTCTCAAGGTTTATCCATATTCAAGCATTTGTCAAAGTGCACTTTTTTATGTTGCCAAATGATATTCCATTATATGAATATACCACATTTTGCTTAACCATTCATCAGTCAATAGAAATTTATGTTGGTTTTTTTTTTTTTTTGCTATTATGAACAACACTGCTAGGAACATTTATATTTAAGGTTTTGTGAAGACACATGTTTTTGTTTCTTGTTAGGATATAATTGCTGGATCACATGGTCACTCTCTATTTAACCTTTTAAGTAATTGCCACACTGTTGTCTAAAGCAGCTACACTATCTTATATTTTACCGCAGATGACACTCTTATACAACCTCAATACCTAGAGAAACTATGGAATCCCTCTTAACCAAAGTCATTCCTTCAATATTGTCTTTCTTTTATCCTCTCTATTTGTATTAATCCATAAGTTTCTCAGTTACGCTAACTGTTCTACTGAAATACTTTTGGCTTTCTAGCCTGAAATACTCAATTTTTTTAGCAGCAGGCAATGCTAAGGATTGAACTCAGGATTCCATGCATGCTAGGCAACATTGTTCTATATCTTCAGCCCCCAAAATTTTAGAGTCTTTAACTTGAATATCATGAAGGAGAATGTTGTGGTAAATAATGAGGTTTGATATTTCTTAGAAAAATTCATATACAATGGCTGGAGCTAGGTGAAGGCATCGAACAGTATTTAGGGGATAGAAAAATGTGATTCTACTTGTTTTTAAATCCAAATAAACTAAAACTGCATACTGTTGCTCTCTTTTAGACTATATTTATTGAACAAGTTTGGGAAAACCATACTGTAGAGGTTAGGTCGAAAAACCAAGATTCACATCGTTCAAAAGAACAGTTTTGATACGCTAGTATTCTCCACTTCTGCTTTGGATAAATTACAACTGTGGTAATGACTCCTCCTTTCAGGAAAGCGGCAGCATTGTGCACCATCTTCCCAGTTTGTCCAGTTACTCTGCTTTCCCACATTTATGTTCCACCTGCAGTTATTGCTCATGGGCAATATTTTGGGGCAAGATACAAAAAAAAAAATCCAAAGGATTATATACAAAAAGAAAAATATCTTTCTTTTCCTTTGGAAAAGCCAAATATATCCAATAATATTTGCTTTCTTTAAATATTTCAATACCAAAGCAAATGACTCATTTAGGAACAGTAGAGCTGGCACAATCTCATCCTCCGGGACCCCACAGGACTTCATTGAAGCCATATGTTTTCCACCTGCCTTAACTTAGCTCACAAGTACAGCACTTTGTTTGCTGTTCTTGTGGCCTCTCTGTAATGATACATGCACAATCAGAGCCACTTAATGTTTTGTAAATGAATGAATTACTAAGCTCAACAGGAAGGTGACAATATTTAAGGAATAAGTCTTTTTACTTTATCTTTATTTTTTGGTACCAGAGATCAAATTCAGGTCCTTGAGCTTGCAAGGCAGGCGGCGGAATCACTGAGCTAAACCCCCAGCCCCAGCATAAGTCTTTTTAAATTAGCATCCAGGTCAACGCTTTGAAGGTATCATCAGTAAAATATATTAGTCCTCCTTCTGCCAGAAGCTCACCTTACATCACTGAAGACGACAGATTCAGAGAGTAACACACCAGTTCCACACACCTTGCCACAGTATGGTGTATGAACTGGAACCAAGAACATATGGTGCCACCGAATTGGTAGGAAATGAATCTGGAGGGGGCATCAATGCAAAATTTTTATTCAGCATTTGTTCAACCTCTTGACACCATTACAATTACAGGTCAGAATTTGTGGAAATGTTTCTGTGGTCAAGAACATCAAAACATCAGTTCTTCCCACTGAACTCTCTTATCAGAGTTCAATGCACATACGACAGTCAAGTACTTTTCCTAAAGTATTACCTCACTATGAAGCCCCACTTGGAGTAGATTCTCTTTAATCTACAAAAGTCCCTGAACAATGCAGAAGGGTAAGGAATCAAACCCAATCCTGTGAACTTCCTCATTAATTTCAGAAGCAGTCTTTGCACCTGTCTTTAAAATTTCTTTAAAGATGAATCTCGTCCTTGATGAATCTCGTCCTACAAGGACAAGCTTAGGAATGTGAGGTTTTGAAGTATAACTCCAGTTTTTCTAGTGGAATTCTCAACAAATTACTTCATACCAGTTAGATTCTTTTCAAATGTCTACCACAGTTGATTTTACCTAATTTCCTAGATCATAGGGATGTTGTCAGGTCCAAAACCAATAAATTGACATTTAAGACCATGTTGTTAATATATTAAAACACTTCCAAATATACATTAGTGTATTCATTATGTACTCCCCAGCCAAAGATGATATCTTCACTTTTCTCTTATAAACTTTCTATTTAAGTAGTTATTTGTAAGGCATTTTCTTTTGAACTGCCATCTGATAGCAATGGCTTTCAAATTCTCCAAGAAATGTAATAGGCATTGAAGCAATACATGGAAAGAATACAGCCTCTAGAGCCAGTAAAACTGTGTTTTAAGTTATGTGGCTATAATTTAATACAGTCTAACTTACACTTTCCTTACTTGTGAAATATAATCACCATCTTCTACTTTGGTAGTGTCAAAAAATAAATTGGATATGCCATAAAGGACTTGACATATAACCAGACACCAGACTAAATATACATTCTTTTCCTTTCTCCTTGACTGGTTATAACATGACCCTAGGTCCAAATCAATGTTTAAATTAAGAAGGATTATACATGGAACTATTGCTGCTCTACAAAATTACCTGCATTAACAGGTCCCATCTATTCATGAAGTTGAGTGTAAACAAGTACTAAAATAAAAACTATAAAAATCACATCCTTCACACCTTCTCCCAAGCACAGTGAGTTCACTAATCTCTTTTATAGTAAAAGTGTATGTGGGAAGGGGATCAAATCTTTTTCATTCATACTTCTGGTATTCTAACTTTACCACTAGAAAATGGCAGTCAGTGTTCTACCTCTACAGGATATGTACCGCAAACTCTCTGTCATACTTTCTCTGAAAATAGATTTGAGGTAGTACTTTTCTGTTTGGAAAGAGTTTTGAAGAATACTGGCCTATACTACCCAGGTGTAGTCCCAGAATCTAAATTCTACTCGAAGAGGTCTCTTTTCACCAACTTTCTCTAAATCACCATCTCTTTTTTCTTCCTTCCTTCCTGTTCTCCCTATTCTTCTCTGGGTCAAGATAAACAGGCATCAGAATTCCCAGGCCTATTTCTTAATATGCAGCCCTGTCTCAGATTTGGCATCACCAAGGGTTCCAGAATGAATTCCTCAGGGTGCTAACATTGTCACTCTACAAAAAGCTTCCATAGTTCTTGGCCCAGGGTTTAATTTATTTATTTGTTTTGTTCATTTATTTATGTATTATTTATTTTATTTTTTTAAATCCCTCTGGAAACCATTCTACTGTTGAAAAATTTTTCTTGAGTACTTTATGAAGCACTCTTTGTGGAGTGCTAAAAGATGCTGGCATGGGAGGCATTAAATACTCTCAGCCTATCCGATTTTAGCATATACAGCTCTCAAGGCAGATGTTTATGTGATGTACACTGCACAAAGCATCAGGGGGAATTTCCAAAACTAACACTGATTGTTGATGAGTTTAGAGAGTGAACAAAGTGAGAAAAATGTATAAAATTATGTTTTACTTTGCATTCCTCATTCTTTGTGCTCGATCACCATTATGATGAATTAATATTTGCATAACTGAATATCTCAAATTTATTTATATGACTATTGCTAGACTGGAATATGTATGTTAACCTTCTTAGAATGTGCACAGGCTCATCTGTTATGTTTGTCTGCTCACAAGTTCAAACTGCTCACAACTTCAAAAAGTACAAAGGAAGATTGTATAAACTAGGTGTCTATTTCATGAACCATTAGTAGCTGAGATGACCAACTGCTTGGTTATATAAGTTAATTGACTTATATCATCATGTATTTTATAAATGTCTCCATAAAGTCCCTACTAAACTATGTATTTATTGATTTTACCTATATATATTCTTAGTCTGAAACAAAAAATAAATGAAACAAATGCAAATAATACAACTATCTTTAAATATACTAATTAAAAAATAATGGATTCAAATGTTGTAAGCTTTTACTACCACTCTGCTTTAATATTTTTAATAGAACTTATATTTCACATTGAAATTTTTTTTCATGGTTTACGTAAAGGAGAAGAAAAAAATCATCTTTAACATAAAATTGAGTTTGTAAAATTGAAGAGAAATGCACAGCAGTGCGAGTTCTCTACTAATAATTACTTGTCTTTGTTTTATCAGCTATTTCCATCACTCACCCTTCCACCTCTTTCTCCCAAGTCAGATTCTAAAATGACCAATACATGATGCAGCAGGATCATTATTGACACCTAAAGAAAATAGAGGTTCTTCTTGGACATGGAGGAGGGAGTTCTCAAGTCTTTCAGTGAGAGAGAGAAAAAGCAGGAAAAAAGATCTTGCTTTTATTACTGTTATCCATAAAGTAAAAGCAAGCAAACATTTTAACTACACTGTTTTTGTTCTTTTGATCTTTATCTTGATACGTATGTCTTTCTCTGTGCCCCTCTATTCTCACCTTAATTTACCAGCAGCTCATGCATACGGCTATGCAACTTAGGGCCTTCACTTTTCAATAATTTTCCAATCCAAAGTCATGCTTCATTATTTAACTGGAGCATAGCTAATAATGCAGATGAAATCTGGGCCTGGTATCATTTGATCTGACCTCAGCCAAGAGGAACAAGGTGGCATCAGCTTCCTCCTCTGCTACAGTCTGCAGCCAAGGAGCAGCAACAGTATACAAGTGACATGCACATCACATGCATCAAAGTGGAAGCACAATCTGTAAGGCAATAAGACTCTCTCGCATCCCAGCATGGGTGCTGGCCCTGAGCTGCAGTGGCAGTAATTGACATAGTTGCCCAATGCTACAAAACAAACTCAGAAACTATTCTCATTAGACATCCCCCTGCTTTGTGACTCTGTTATTGTAAAACCCAAACATTGAGCCCCATACCAGCGTGGCTCTGTTTTTAATTAGTTCTGATGGCATTGGGCTGTAAGCCAAAGAAAAAATGAACTTCCTGTGACTGAGGCTTGTTGCTCAGTATGTTGCTTCCTTCTTAGAGAGATTGTTTTCACAACATTTTATGAAAAGAAGTACTGACAGAAATAATATAAGTTTTTACTGCTTTTGATTTTTTTTCAGGCCCATAAAGTACAGCCAAAAGTCAGATTTGTATGGTTACAATGCCATTATTTAGTCTTTTGTGTGACCCAATTGACTTGTCTTTTGATTAAAGACATCCTACCCGATTAATTTTTTTAATGGAGAAAACACAGGCTTCTGTTAAAATTTTAAGACCATGAATGTTTTAGTGTTTCCACTAAATTAATTCGGTGATATATTTTTACTGCGTGGGTCATTGACTGCAGAGTGTTAGAATTGAGATGCTGGTGAGGTCACCTTCTGAAAACAAGGGGAAAAGGGGCAGATGGAAATTCCAGCCAGATGAAGAACAATTTGGATAAAAGCCGGAATCCTGTGCAAAAGGAACCTTCCCTAGCTGATGACTTTTTGCCTATCTAGGACCTTTAGAATATCCTTCGTGTTTGGGAAATTTCTCAACATTATGAGTTTTACCTCTTTTAGATAGAAGCCAGATATTTACCCTCCAGGATACTCTTGTAGTTTGTCATTAGCTTGGGATCTGCATATCAGATACACCCTTCAGAATTTCAGTTTGGAAGCCAGTGAAATGACAAAGTAGATGCTGTGTAGGCCTCATTGTTGGAAGAGAGGCATAAAGATACCCAATACTCAGGCGCAGCAGTGGTCAGTCTACATCCTAGTTGGTCCCCTGATCAGAGTCCACAGCGCCCTGTGTGAAGATGTGTGGAGGAGCAGTCATGGGTCGCTGCTAAAGCCCTGCAGGCTTGGGACTGGGTACCCTGCTTGGATGCATAGCCTCTGATTAGACTCGCTGAACCTCCTGGAGATTCAGTGAGTGGCCAATCATCTTTTTCCTTTAAATGTTTTAGTCACAAGTTTAATTTATTTAATAGATACGAGGCCATGACAGATGTTCTTACTTGAGCTAGCAATATAGTTGAGTAGTAAAGAGCTTGTCTAGCACACACCAAGCTTTTGTTCCATCCCCAGTGCCAAAGGATAGAGGAAGAGATGTTCTTGCTTTAGTAACTTTTTTTACAGTAATGTTCTCATTCATTGCTTTCTTCTTAGTTTTTTCTTTGTTTGAAGTTTTTTTACTTGGTGTTGTTGCTGTTGTCATTGCATTATTGGGGGTTGAACCAAGGGCTCTACACTGATGTACATCCTCAACCCTTCTTTAATTTCCTTTTTTTGAAGAAAGAGGCTCACTACATTGCTACATTGCTGGGCTTGAACTTAGCACTCCTCCTTCCTCAGCTTCCTAAAGAGCTGGGTCATATATATTATTAAATTTATTGGTAAAAAGTTATACATGATATCATCTTATAATTACTTTCTTATTTATATCACCTAGAGTGGGTTTTGTTATTCTCAGAGGAGCTCTGGTAAAATCACTAAGATATATCTTATCCCTCAAGTAAAAAGGTAACAGGATGGTTTTAAGGAGTAAGAAAAAAAAATACTTTTGAAGTCAGTAAGACATAGTTTGAAGTCCTAATTCTTACATGTAACAGCTGACAGTTACCTAATTCCCTTGAGCACTTTTACATTTGAAAAGTGGACCACTGTTATGTTGTAGATGGGATGTAGCTCAGTGGTAGAGCACTAGCTTACCATAACTGGGGCCTTCAATTTGATCTCCAACACAGCAAAAAGGAAAAAAGTAATGAGGAATATAATCCAAAATTCATGAGTTTCTCGGAAAAATAGAGTGAGATATGGTTATAATTATTATTATTGCTACTGAAAGGCATTTACTTTTTTTCAATTCTTTTTATGTACAAGATTTTGGGGGTTTTGTTGTTGGTTTTTGGGGGGTGGCTGTTTTTGAGGCATTGGGGCTTTAACCCAGGGCCTTTCATATGCTAGGCAAGTGCTCTACTACTGACCTTTATCCCCAGACCTTGCATTTTATTTTAATTAAATAGGCTTTCACTCTTTAGATTGCAGGTGTAGGTAACCATTAGATCATAGTCTCCAGAGATAGGGATTATTTCAGTCTTCCCCATGCCTCTAAAAGGATACATAATTGTCTACAGTTTTCTGTAAAAAAAAACAGAAAAATATGCCACTGATTATTTGTCATTCAAAGCTCATGCACACAGACAAGTACTTTCTGATCAAACTAAAATAATTTCTGCAAAACATAAGCATCTGTTCCTCTTGCAAACATTTAGTAGATTGTCAAAATTCTACATATTGTTCAAAGCCACTTTAAATACCATCGCCTTTCAGAAGACTTATACCATTCCTCTTGGTCAGACAGGATTTTGTCTTCTCTGAATGCTCATACCACTGTCTCTTATGGCAGGTAACATATTCTTGCTTATGTGAAAATTAGATGTTCACATGACTTGACTCCTCTCGTCAGCATAATCTAAATTTTTCAGGATGAAAGTTCATGTCTATCATCTGTACAACTGCAGTATTTCCTCTTGGCTCTATAACTATATTGGAAGGCCTCTGAGGACACAGATATTTCTTATTCATCCTTCAGTCCTCGATGCCCAGCTCATATTTGTTGAATTGAATTAATAACATTGAATTTAAATTTCCTATATGTTTCTTCCTTTTATTCTTCATTTCCTTTTCCTTATATTCAGCTCTTCTTTGATTCTTTAACAATCTGTACTCTGCAGCACTTATTCTGCCCCAGCAAGTCTTTATGAAAGTAAAATCTTTCTCTGTGGCTCTTGCTGGCTACCCTTATTGCTTTTACCTGGTCTTTGCAAACTGGTCATAAATCATTTTCATTATAGCATAGGGCTAAACTAGCTATTACTGTTTCCGCCTCTCAACACTTATATGTAGGCAACTGTTGTGTAAAATGTGCTGCCCATTCCTGTAATTTCTCCAACCTACTAAGGAAATTCTTATTAATCTGTGTTCTGCGGCACTTCCAGGCCAGCTCTCTTTTCAGTTTCTGGGCTTCTAAACTAGAAAATGGTAGTAAAATGACCGCTTCATTTTCTTTGACTATCAGTAACATTATCATCTTTATTCTGTATTTTAATCTCTTTAATTATCCTTAACCTACTACCCTGAGACTTCTCTTCTTTAGTCTTATTTCTTTTTGATATCAGTTTCTCATGAAAGTGGTAATGAAATTTTTTAAAGTTTCTAACAGAAGCATTTCTCTGTTCCTTCCTATACAAGATGATCCTGCTTCACGGTTTTCATAACAGAAATTGCTGTGACCCGTTTTCTCAGTGGTTGTGTCTATACTCCAGTGAAGGTTGATCTTCTAAAGATGTTTGAATGCTTAAACAGCGGCCTCTAAGACAATGCAAACTTCCAGTTTAGAGATTAATAAACAGAAACAACCCACTTACAAATCTGCATTCTTCCTCCACCCATGTTTGGTCAAGAATTGAGTCCATAAGTAACTTCATCTAACGTTTTCCTTTGAGACATTCCCTCCTGGGATTATTTCCTTAATAATGCTGTTGATATAAAAAGTCGGAAGCTTGCTGTCTAATGTGAACATTCTCCACGCCTCCACCCATTCCTTTTTGTGTGTGGAGATCTTATAATACTGCGCCTTTTGTCACCCAACACCCACTAAAATATTTTCTATTAAACAAGTGCTGGTAACTGTTTTCAGATTATCCACATGACTGAGAATTTGATGAGGGTTTAGAATCCTCTCCTCAGAACACACACATGTATGCATACATAAATACATGTACAAAATATTATAGGATAAAAAGACCCAATGATATTTCTCTGCAGAACTCTCTGGATGGTAGCCCTAGTTAAAACTTTCTGTTGAGGTAGGAAAGTGATTTGTTTTTAAATGTAAAATCATTAAATTATCTACATCTGTTGCACACAGAGATGATAAAGAGAATACAAGAGCGAAATTCACTTTCAGGAAGGAGCTGATGCAGAGGCATAAAAGTTCCTGTTACTTCAAAATATCAAAAGTGTTACCTGTTGGTTGGATGTACTATTAACTCAGAGACAAGGGTTTGGTAAATAAATGTGATATGGATCTTATCCCAGAGTTATGATTTCATTTACACTGATACTGGACAAGCAGGACAAAGCATGAAAATAAGAAAATAAGCCCAAAAGCATGATAAAACAGGAGTAAATGCACTATCTATGTTTTACATTTGCAAAAAGATATATCTTATAGTATAATTCCAAGTGCAAATATAAAATGGCCAAGATAACAATAAATTTATCTATAATAATTCTGTTGTCCTAAAGGAGAATTTAACATAAGTGAAATGTTTTACACAATCTGCAAAATTAATTTCAAAAGCTTTAGCTCTATCACTTCAATGCGTTACAATATAATTGCCCTTAGTTTGCACAAATATATAATTACATTGGATAAATATGAATATACCTAAATGTATGCACATTCTTATAAAATTTTTGTTGATACTCAAAACAGTTTTAATTAGAATTGCCTTGGGAGATAAAACAGAATTCAAGGAATGAAGAAGTTACTTAATTTAATATTATGCTTTCCCATACGATTTGAATTTGTAGCTTTGGAAGTTTTTGGGTTAACATATGTATTTTTAAGCTAACCCATGAAAGGAAAAGGATAATGAGGAAAATTTCAGTATTGTATTGACTAAAATGTGCTTGTCTTTTAACTCAGAAATTGTTCATTTTAACTTTCTGCCCTAGAGAACTATGTTCACTTGATTAAAAGGAGAACCTAAAAAAAAAAAAAATCACTATCTCTAAAAACAAAAATTTTATGTATTATCTTAGTAGATTTTTCCCCTATGGAATTAATATGCAATATTAAAATATCTACATTCACAATACTGTATTATTTATTCATAATGGTATATTGCTATGTTTATAGAATATTCCATGGAATTTCTAATAATTTTTAAAAAGGAGTAGGGTAGTGGCATGAAAGTGTGCCAAAACATGTCAATAGGTGATCAGGGAAAATTTTAGGAAATGACTTATGTTGTGGTCAGCTGCTGTAGGTATGTAAATGTGCAGGTGTGTGCAGGCTGATGCACAGTAGAGGTATAGAAAGATACATTTCAAATTGTTACTGTTTCTGGAGACTTAAGTGAGCAAGATGAGGAAGAGTTTCACTTTTCCTTATTAAAACTCTGTAAAGTTTGAATGCCATAACAAATTTTTAAAAGTTGCAAAAAGCAGTCAATTATAACATTAATTATTCAATCTTCAGAGTACAGATATGTAAGCAGACTTTTAAAACTATAAAAAAGAAATATCTGGAATATGTATTTTTCTTGGAAAAATGCTATAAGGATAGTCTGTAACATGAAATCTGGGTGCTGATAAACAAAACACAGATAAAAGCAATGTGATTTTATCTATGCACACATACAATGTTATCATCAAAATATAACTGCTTGCTCCAAGAACTGTTTTATTTTATTTATTTTGAGATTCTCACTCAAAATTATGTTTATTTATTATCTCAAGCCAAAAAAAAATAGTAGGTATGTCTCAAAGCATGCAGGCCTTAAAAAAAAACAAAATTTTTCAAAAAGAAAAATAGTTTTAAACATTTTTGGACTGGCAAATTCACAGGTGTCTGTCACTGCTGAACTACTGAGGCATGATCTTTTAAAGACAGGATAAAGGATGGGGGATTTAGCTCACTGGTTCCGGCACCTGCTTCACAGGTGCAAGGACCAGAGTTTGATCCCAGTACCAAAAAAAAAAAAAAAAAAAAAAAGAAAGAAAGAGAGACAAGATAAAATACTGTTTATTAACCATCATCATAGTGCCTACCTTGGCACTATTTCTTTCCCATGAGACACTTGCTATCTGCCAGCTTCTAAATATCTCTTAGCATTGCCTTATACAGAAGTACTATAGATGGGAAGATTTCTTAAATATTAAATTTTAAATATTAAAGTACTTTAAAATTTCCATGGTCAGCTATTTCTCTTCACAGTTGCCAACATTCCTCCAACAGGGTTAACAAACTCAAATCCATGAACTAAGTTCATAAAAGTAAAAATCCCCACCTGCGCACCTGTACACATCCCCAGCATGCCGCAGGCCTCCTCTCTCAGGCTCTCTGTCTTGGTGTCCCCACTGTATGTGGCAGCCCCTTGCTGCATTGTGAACATGGCTGGCTGCCTTCTGGATTCAGGATCTGCCCATTTACTGGTCCTACTGCAAAGATGTGCTTGATTCTCTTACTGCCTTTCTCAAATGTCACCTTCCCAATGAAGCCTGCTATGCTTTGCCTTTCTCAGCAATACTTACCACCATCTCATATAACAAGCATCTTATTTAATTTTTGCATGTTCACCTCAACTTTATTTCTAAAAATTAAACAAAGAAAACAACTAAGGTACTCAATAAAACAGAAGAATTAAGAAAACAATTGAAATATTGATACAATGGAATACTATTAAGAAATAAAAATAAATATCTGATACACACTGCATTAGTTTCCTATTGATGCCATAACAAATTACCACAAATTTAGCCATTTTTAACAAGACAAATTTATTTTTCTATAGTAACATTTTTCATTAATTATTTTATTATCTCTACCACTCCACCTCCAACAGAATGTTAGCTCTATCCAGGTACATATTTGTATTTTTGCCTGTGTTTCTTGCACTGCTCCATCTTCAGAACAATGCCTGGTATATAGTTATGCTTATTTATGCACCCATCGTGGTAAGTTTCTCGTCAAAAATATTTTTTCATGAATGTTTGATACAAGTGAAAAATAAGATATATTTTCAGTCTGAAACATGAAACTGTTTTATTGTTTTGTTTTGTTTTTTATGTCCTGCTTTTCCAGATCAGATAATAGTAACAAAGTTAGATCAGGAGATTAACTGAAATAACTAGTGAATTCTCAATTCCCTATGAAAGTGAATTGCATCACGGTGTACTCAGGTGCTGATGCATACAGAGCAGCTGGAAGGATTTTGGCCATGTCAGTGGTTTCCCATTCACTATGGAGACTCCTGTCACTCAAAGTTTCATAAAGCACCTCTGCCTAACTCAACTGCTGCAACAGAAGGCACAAGTTGGGCAAGAGTCTACCAATGACAAAATCTCCAAAAAGGAGAAAAAAGGGCTAGAACCCACTTATCAGTGGTTTTTGACTGGTAAATGCAATGTTGTCATGGAAATATGGTCTTATATTAAAATTTAAATATCCACAGCTCTAGAATATCCAGAATCTTTCAGTTCCTGATGGACTAATCAACTGAATCATGTTTGGGCTGATGGTGAAATGTATAATCAAGGGAATGATTACATACACCTCTGATAAGGCCTCAGAAGTGTATAGCAGCAGCACTAAGTGTATTAGTCACTTTTTCATTGATGGGGTAAAATTTACACCTGCAACTTAAAGGAGAGGTTTATTTAGCTCATAGTTTCATAAGGTTCAGCTTCTGGGTGGCTGGTTACAAGGCAAAAATGACATGGATGAACCAGATGGTAAGAAAAGCTTCTCAACCTGTGGCATCTAAGAGGAGAGAGAGAAGTTGGAAGCCAAAGGCAAGAATATACCCTCCGGGGTCTCTTCACCTGCCTGCATACCTGAGATCACCCAGTGGGTGCGTGACCTCCCGGACTGCGAGACAACAGACCCAGTAAGGACCCAAGGACACCGGAGGGGGTCTCTTCACCTACCTGCCTGCCTGAGATCACCTGGCAGGTGCGCAACCTCACAGACTGCGCAACAACAGACCCAGTAAGGAAGGTAGCCATGCGGGCACCCTTGAAACACCCCCATGACCCCCCCATTCTCAAACCTCCTGATTGGGCCAGTCCTTGGACCAAATCTGCAGAGGCATAGGTTCTCATGAAAGGTAGTTTTCTGAGCTCCCAACTTTGAACATCTTTAAAGAAAGGGCAGGGGAAACCTGTAATAGAACTGACTGGAGCTCAACTCTGAGGGTTGGGAAACTCAAGTTAGGCCTTGTGGACAGAGTTCAGTCTCAGTCGTGGGGAACTGCCATTGGCTAGCTGAGACCAGGGGATTTGGTTCTGCATATGGATGTACATGTGGTATAATATGAGAACGGAGACATAGTCTGAAAGAGGCCCTTCAAATTCCTTTTTTTTTTTCCTCTTTTTTCTTTTCCTCATTCCACCCTAAAATTTCTTTCTTTTTCTGTCCTCTCTCTCCAATTCAGTCTCTTGCTCCACCATATTATCACCCATCTCCCTTTTTATTCCAGCTCCTGCCCTAACTCAGACTTCTTTTATTATTTTTTCTTTTTTTGGGGGGAGGGGTTCTCTCTATGTTCTTTTCTCCAGTCATTTACCTCACTCATGGCTCTGTACCTTCAAGGGAAGGCAAGCACCTGTTATTGTTAAGGGGATATACTCTTGTCCTTATTCCTGCATTCTATCTCCCCTGAAGTTAATAGCTTTGTAAAGATAGTAAGGTAGTTCTACATCCTCTGGATTCACTTCAAACCTGCTCCAGTTCTTTCACTTATCTACTCCTCTCATCCTGAGTCAGTATAACCTCCCATCCTAAATGGTAATGATGCTATATTGAAAAGCATATTCACTGCAAACATATTATGTGCTGCTTCTTGATATTAATTTAATTCACATGGGTTAAAGGTGATACATTAATGACTACCACAAGTGGTCAGTTTGCAAGCTGTACCTGATCCTATTGGGCTGCTGAATGTATCAATTGGGATAAAGGGTTGTGATTGATTTAAAGAGTTGTTTTCTCTGATATTATGAAAATGAGGATGTCTATGAGTCATTAGAAACACAAAAGCTAAAATGCAGCTATATTAGGAAGATTTAAGTAATACCCAGAAGTTAAAGGACAACCCAACAATAAAAATAAAAATGAGAAAACACTTAAGCAAGACACAAAGACAGATTTACAGTTCACCAATGGCAAACAGTAGGACAAATGAGGATGAAAAGGCTGATAGTGAACCACCAGGACACCCTGAACTCAAAGCACAAGAAGTAACAAAACAGATCAATCAGGCTCTAGAAAAATTCAAAACAGAAATAATTTCCCAGTTAACCAGACAGCTGATGGGCAAAATGGAAGTCATGATTCGAGACTCTAAAGCAGAAACTGACAAAAAAAAAAAATAGATGAGCTCAAGACTATGATAGAAGCCATGAAGACTCAGCATAAGAAAGAAATGGAAACGATGAATGCCCAACAGAGGAAAGAAATGGAATCCATAAAACAGATTCAAACAGATATCCAGCAGATTAAAAACTCTATTGAAAGTGTACGCAACAGAATAAAAGATTGCAAAGATAGAATTTCAGATATAGAAGATAGGATTGCAGTCAGTGACCATGAAAAAAGAGGTCTCTTAAAAACAGTAAGGGATCATGAGAAATCAATCCAACAACTTCTAGATGATACAAAGAAAAATAACATAAGACTGATAGGAATTCATGAAAAAACAGGAGAAAATGCAAACGACCTAAAAAAGCTCTTCACAGAATTAATGACAGAAAACTTCCCAAACAGAAGGGAAGAATTAGACATACAGATAAGTGAGGCAAATAGAACCCCAACTAGCCACAGTCAAAAAAATCTACACCTAGACATATAATAATCAAGATCCCAGAAATCCAACAGAAAAACAAAATACTACAAGCAGTAAGAGAAAAGAAACAAATCACATGCAAAGGAAAGGCCATTAGAATCACAGCAGACTTTTTAACACAAACCCAAGTCCTAAAAGAAAAGAACCTCCAACCTCGATTGATGTATACTGCAAAACTCTCTTTCAAAATAGATGGGGAAATAAGACACTTCCATGACAAGGAGCACCCGAGAAATTTCATGAGCACCAAACCAGCACTGCAAGGAATTCTAAACAATATCCTAGAAAAGGACAATGAAGTTCATAATAACATGAGGCCCAACAGATCAAATCAAATAGGCAAGGCAAGAAACTAAAAGGAGATGGGAGAAAAAGTAAAAAGAATCAACAAAAGGACAATAACATGACAAGAATAAGTCAAAATATATCAGTTATAACCATCAATGTTAATGGCCTCAATTCACCAATCAAGAGAAATAGATTGGCAGAATGGATTAAGAAGCAAAATCCAACAATATGAAGTATACAAGAAACACACCTAGTGCAAAAGGAAGCCCATAGATTGAAAGTGAAAGGATGGAAAACAATTCTCCATGCATCCATCAGGAGCTCAGAAAAAAGCAAGGGTAGCAATCTTATTCTCAGACAAAGTAAATTTCAAATCAAAACTCATTAAGAGAGACAAAGAAGGACGCTACATCCTTGTAAAGGGAACAATTAAGAGTTGACAATCCTAAACATATATGCACCAAATATAAACGCCCCCAACTACATAAAACAAATATTAAGTAACATGAAAAACCAAATAAGCACTAATACAATTGTAATGGGGGATTTAAATACCCCACTATCACAAATTGACAGATCATCTAGGCAGAAAATCAACAATGAAATAATAGAACTGAACCAAGCTTTGGAATACATGGACTTAATAGATGTTTATAGAGTATTCCACCCCCAAAAATCAGAATATACATTCTTTTCAGCTGCACATGGATCATTCTCCAAGATAGACCACATACTGGCTCACAGAACAGGTCTAAATAAATGCAAAAAAATTGACGTCATCCCCTGTATATTATCAGATCATAGTGCAATCAAACTGGAGATCCATAGCACAAGAAACTATAGAAATTTCACAAGCACATGGAAACTGAACAACACTCTCCTAAACAATCAATGGATTACAGAGGAAATTAAAGAAGAAATTAGACAGTTTTTACAAATAAATGAGAATGCCAATACAACATACAGAAATCTATGGGACACAATGAAAGCAGTTCTACGGGGAAAATTCATAACATTAAATGCTCACACTAGGAAAACAGAGCGGGCTCAAATAAACAAATTAATGATGAAACTTATACTCCTAGAAAAACAAGAGCAAGAGGAACCCAAAGCTTGAACAAGAGAGGAAATTATAAAGATCTGAGCATAAATCAATGCAATTGAAACTAAGAAAATGATACAAAAAATAAATGAAACAAAGAGCTGCTTTTTTGAAGGAATAAATAAAATTGACAAACCCTTACCTAATCTTATCAAAAACAGGAAAGAAAAGGCTCAGATCCATGCAATCAGGAATGAAAAAGGTGAAGCACCAACAGATCTAAAAGAAATCCAGAGGATCATGAACACCTACTTTGAGAACCTGTACTCCAATAAAATGGAAAACACAGAAGAAATGGACAGATTTTTAGATACTTACGAATTACCAAAGTTGAACAAAGAAGATAAAAATATTTTAAACACCCCAATTACAGTCAGTGAAATTGAAAATGTAATTAAAAATTTACCAACAAAGAAAAGCCCAGGTCTTGATGGATTCACTGCTGAATTTTACAAGACATTTAGAGAAGAATTACTGCCATTACTCTTCAAACTTTTCAATGAAATTGAAAGGGAAGCTATACTTCTAAATTCATTCCTGGAAGCAAGTATGATTTCGATTCCCAAACCAGGGAAAGATACAACTAAAAAGGAGAACTACAGACCAATCTCCTTAATGAATATAGATGCAAAAATCCTTAATAAGATACTAGCAAACAGAATACAGAGGATTATTAAGAAGATCATCTATCCTGACCAAGTCGGATTTATTCCAGAGATGCAAGGGTGGTTCAACATACGAAAGTCAATAAATGTAATACATTATATTAACAAAGTCAAGGACAAAAAACATATGATCCTCTCAATAGATGCAGAAAAAGCATTTGATAAAATTCAACACTCATTCATGATAAAAGCCCTGCAAAAAATTGGAATAGATGGTCTATACCTCAATTTAATAAAGGCTATCTATGAAAAACCATCAGCCAACATCATATTAAATGGCCTAAAACTGAAAACCTTCATGTTAAAATCAGGAACAAGACAAGGATGCCCATTATCACCACTTCTCTTCAATATAGTTCTGGTAACATTAGCCACAGCAATTAGATGAGAGAAAGAAATTAAAGCAATAAAGATAGGAAAGGAAGATGTTAAACTGTCGTTATTTGCTGACAATATGATACTCTACATTGAAGACCCAAAAAATTCCACCAAAAGACTTCTAGACTTAATTGACAGATTCAGTAGAGTATCTGGATACAAGGTGAATACCCAAAAATCAATAGCCTTCTTATACACAAATAACAAACACACGGAGAGAGAAATAAGGGAAAAAATTCCTTTTACAATAGCATCCAAAAAAATGAAGTATCTAGGAATCAATCTAACAAAAGAAGCAAAAGATCTCTACATTGAAAACTACAGCACTCTGAAAAAAGAAATTGAAGAGGATATAAAAAAAATGGAAAGATATCCCCTGCTCCTGGGTAGGAAGAATCAACATAGTGAATATGTCCATACTACCAAAACTGCTATATACATTCAATGCAATGCCAATTGAAATTCCAACACTATATTTCACAGAACTAGAAAAAAGAATCCAAAAATTCATTTGGAACCATAAGAGACCTAGAATAGCAAAAGCCATTTTAGGCAACAGACATATGGCACCAGGTATAACAGTTCCCAATTTGAGACTACAATTTGATACTACAAAGCCACTGTGATAAAAACAGCATGGTACTGGCAAAGAAATAGGCCTGAGGATCAGTGGAACAGACTGGAAGACACATAAACAAACCCAGATGTACTCAGCTACCTCATCTTTGACAAAGGAGCTGACCATCCTCAGTGGAGGAAAGATAGCCTCTTTAATAAATGGTGTTGGAAAAACTGGAT
>NW_022900926.1:45006656-45074649 GCF_012274545.1 Fukomys damarensis
GAAAAAAACAAAGAATATACCCTCCTAGCCGGGGATTTATCTCAGTGGCACCACACCTGCCCTGCAAGTACAAGGTCCTGAGTTTGATTCCCCATTACAAAAAATAACAACATTGTCTTGGCCCTCCTAAGTCAGTTCCCCAGTGATCTACCTGTTCTGAACTGGTACCACCTCCTAACAGCACATTCAGCCATGAATTCTTCAATGTATCCTTTTATGGATGAGTGTAGTATCCACACCATCCAATCACCTTCCAGAAGCCCCACCTCTGAACGCATGAGACTGCTGGGAGACATTTTAGATCTAAACTGTAATGCTGTCAACAACAGCAGAACTGGGCAGGTCAAAGCCATGATCCATCTAAAAGCAGGCCCAAGGACACTTATACACTTATAACATCAGAAAGTATTATACATGGTGCTGATACTGTTGCTTTTCTACTCAAGCTTGGGCTCACTAAGGAGGACTCCAAGAATGAGCCTCAGTGTGTCACTGACCACCAAAACCTCAAAACCTGAAAGGTATTTGGTAACTGATTCCTTCTACAGAACCAAAACCTGGACTGCCTGGACTCAGTGAGTTTGAACTAAACCAGCCATGGAAGCAATTTGTCTAGTTAGAATTTTAGTTTCCATTGCCAATTTGAATCCAGTGATAACTGTATAGACAGTATTAGTCACTAAGCCACTGTGTGCCTCCTTTTCTTCTATTCACATGGCACAGAAACAACAAGCACTGTTCACATGAGAAAATTGTCCCAAAAGCCCAAAAGAAAAACATCAGATTTTGAGGCTGTTTTTGAATAGAAGTATGATCTCTAATCTGGGGCCCTTAAAGTAACTTTCAGTCTATATCTGCTCTACATTATGTTTTCCAGATCTGTTCCAAGTACTGAGGAGATGTCACAAAAGTAAATTCCCATCATTGACCAGTCCTAAATAGATGTAGTGGACTGACTAAGATCTCTTCCTACTCTGCTTCATGGTTTCTTGCTGAGTTTCTCTTGTTGAGAGAATATTCTCTTTTACCTTTCATGGCTCATTTCTAATCATTTCAAGTTAGTAATGACGCTTTGTATTATGATGGCAATCTTTTCCCAAGTATCATAAATGGAAATGTTCATCTAGGAAAAGAGAGAAAGAGCACACGTATGTTCAGACTCAAGCATACATCTCCATTCTACAATCCTGGTCAACTTTATCAGATGAAGTTCATAAAAATCAAATAGTAGCCTCCTTTAATGATATATTTTATTATTGATAATAAAAATCAAGAGACATACAGTGAGCACTGCTGCAATGTTTTTTTCAGCAAACGATCTGCATCTGCCATTCTGTAGACACAGCTAAAGTCAGCCATTATATCTGTTCCAGTGAATTCAGCTAAATCATCCTAACAAGTATAGTTACTGTGTGAAAAGACATTAACAGTCACCATTTTTCATTTCCATCAGGGGGTAAAAACTGTTTTATCTTTATTTCTAATAGATGAAAACTGAACTAAAACTGTGAAGTAATAGTAGTAAACGGTAATGCTAATTGTAAATGTGACAAGTAATTATTCTAAAATAAATAAATGTGGGCTATATAAAGGGGCCACTTCTTCAGTTTTTTCTAGAACAGAAAAGAGTTTTAAATCACATAACATTTAATAAATTCAGGTAAACATTCAAGATAATACTTGAGCTAATTCTTCAGATTTCATTAAAAATTCAGTTCAAGCCCCATATATGGCCAACTTAGTAACTTAGCAAGACCCCATCTCAAAATAACAAAGGGCCAAGATTGGAGCTTTATAAGAAGACCCTGGGTTTAATCTCCAGTACCACCAAAAGAAGAAAATTAAGTCTACTTTTTCTAGCACAGTCCCTTTGAAAAAAATCTTTTATTTTTACTTCAATTTGAGGGTTTTTATTTTTCATCCACCTATTAAAGAAAAAAGATAGAAATCCCTGAAATAATAAAACTTCCCACCAATGTATGTATATACCATTGTCAAGTTAAAATGGGACTTACATTACTTACATTTCATGTATGTCTACTCATTGATTGTATAAACCTGAGCTTAAAAGAAGATTAATTTTGTGTTGCTCTAGAGTCCAATGAAAATGTAATAACAATGCTCTACCTTTTATATGATACCTTATGTCATAAATAACTATCCTGGTATTATATACTATACTTAACTACAATAGGATTTGGGAAATTTTTTTGGTCTCGAATGACCTAGATTATAAGATTTTTTAATTATATTTTGGGGGCCCTGCATCTTTTGTTTAATTGTAGACTTTGCAACTGTGTAGTTTTCTAGAAAAATCAAATCTCTCTGAAGATCCATATATCATATGGAACAATTAAACAAGAAGGTGGCTATGACAGTAAGTATTTAGAAATCAAGCAATGACCCTGAATATGTGGTAAAATAAATCAAATTCAGGTAGGAGATGGAAAGAATGGGCTTTGGCTCTACCATCCCAATTCTTTACATATTTACCTGACTTTGTGACAAAGCCCAAAATGATTGATGCAGTTCAAGTGGTTTGAGCTGCAGCACTACACTGCTAAAGTAAAACAGGAAATCCATGTAGTTGGCTAAGTAACTCTACATGTTAAAAAATAGTGATATTTTCAAAATAAAATATGGAGTATTGTCTTACAAGCTGCATGATTATTTCATACTTTTACTTTTTGTATAGACATATCTCTGTACGGGGTTCTTTAAAACAATCTAATTGGTCCACCTCTCTCTCTCTCTCTCTCTCTCTCTCTCTTGCTCTCTTCTTTCTTTCTTTCTTTTTCCCTGAAGACTCTGCTACCTAGTTCAGTAAGGTGAACATGTTTGTGTCTATCCCATTAGATCAGCTTCTAACCATCTTGAATTTTCTTTATTTTTTACAGTATTAAATGATCTTTCACTATAAAAAATTTAAAAATAACAAATCTGACTCACAAGGTTGCTTCAGGCTTCAGAAGTAATTTTTTGGTCAAACACCACTCAGTCAATAAATATTGAGACACACTCTACTTTTACATTTTATGTGTGGGGGCAAGACAGACCCAGGAGTATGGGACCATAAAAAGTAGCCAGGAAGCCAGAAAAGCAGCAAAGAGAAAACAATCATAAGGTGATTGAGCAATCAAGTCTTAGGGCCAAATAGAAAAGTCTAAATCCCAACTCTGTCATTTAAATTATGATGCCCTGAATGTGTCTCCATATGTAAAACTGGCATGATAACAATATTTAAATCTTAGGATTGTTCTATGGATTAAAATATTGTAAAAGATGGGCCCGATCCACTCCAGGAAGGACAGCCACGCCTTCTCCCGCCTGGAGCCACCATGGCTCCAGCGCCAGGAAGGTAGTTGTGTGGGCATCCCTGAACCCCCACAACTCCCCTTACCCCCCTCCCCCACACTCTCAGACCTCCTCACTGTGTCAGTCTTTGGACCCACTCTGCAGAGGCAGAGGTGGTCATAAAGGTTATTTTTCTGAGTTCCCAACTTTGAAGATCTTTAAAGAAAGGGTGTGGGAAACATGTAGTAGAACAGTGTGGAGTTCAACCATTCAGAAGGTTGGGGAACTCAATCTGGGCCTTGCAGCCAGAGGTGAGTCTGCATCATGGGGTTCAGTCATAACCTAACTGAGATCAGGGGTCTTGCATCCTAGCCCTGTATGAGCCCCCATCCTAAATGGTAATTATACTATATTGAAAAGTTTGTTCACTGCAGACATGTTCTGGAATGCTTCTTGATTTCAATTTAATTCAAATGGTTTAAGGGTAATAGACTAGGGACTACCACAGGTGGTCAGTTTCTAAGTTGTACTTGATCATAATGTGTTGCTGATTTGATGTTGATTTGTTGTTGATTTGATGAGCTGTTTTCTCTGATGTTGTGAAGAGGAGAATGTCTGTGGGTAATTAGAGACCCAGAAGCTAGGGCACAACTATATCAGGAAGATTTGTATGATAACCCAGAGACTAAACCAAGGACAGACATACAACAAAAATAAAAATGAAAAAACACTTAAGCAAGACACAAAGACAGACTTCTAGCTCACCAATGGCAAACAGTAGGGCAAATGAGGATGAAAAGGCTGATAGTGAACAACCAGGACACCCTGAACTCAAAGCACAGGAAGTAACAAAACAGATCAATCAGGCTCTAGAAAAATTCAAAACAGAAATAATTTCCTAGATAACCATAGAGTTAGTGAGCAAAATGAAAGTCATGATTTGAGACTCTAGAGCAGAAACTGACAAAAAAATAGATGAGCTCAGGACCACGATAGAAGCCATGAAGGCCCAGCATAAGAAAGAAATGGAAAAAAATAAACACCCAACATAGGAAAGAAATGGAATCCATAAAACAGATTCAAACAGATATCCAGGAGATTAAACACTCTATTGAAAGTGTACACAACAGAATAAAAGAATGCGAAGATAGGCTCTCAGATATAGAAGATAAGATTGCAGTCAGTGACCATGAAAAGAGAGATCTCTTAAAAACAGTAGAGGATCATGAGAAATCAATCCACCAACTCCTAGATGATGCAAAGAAGAATAACATAAGACTGATAGGAACCCATGAAGTAGCAGGAGAAAATATAAATGACTTAAAAAAGCTGTTCACAGAATTGACAGAAAACTTCATAAACAGAGGGGAAGAATTTGACATTCAGATAAGTGAGGCCTACAGGACCCCAACTAGCCACAGTTAAAAAAATCTACACCTAGACATATAACAATCAAGATGCCAGAAACCCAACAGAAGAACAAAATACTACAAGCAGTAAAAGAAAAGAAACAAATCTCATATAAAGGAAAGCCCATCAGAATCACAGCAGACTTTTCAACACAAACCTTTGGGGCAAGGAGAGCATGGAGTGAGATATTTCAAGTACTAAAAGAGAACAACCTCCAACCTAGACTGATATATAATATGAAAATCTCTTTCAAAATGGGTGGGGAAATAAGATACTTCCATGACAAAGAACACCTGAGAAACTACATGAATACCAAATCAGAACTACAAGCAATTCTAAACAATATCCTAGAAAAAAGACAATGAAGGTCACAACACTGTGAGGCCCAACAGGGCAAATCAAATAGGCAAGGCAAGAAACAAAAAGGAGAAGGTGAAAAAGTAAAAAGAGTCAACAAAAGGCCAATAACATGGCAATAATAAGTCAGTACATATCAGTTATAATCATCAAAGTCAATGGCCTTAACTTACCAATCAAGAGAAATAGACTGGCAAAGAGGAATAAGAAGCAAAACTCAACAATATGTTGTACACAAGAAACACACCTAGTGCAAAAAGAAGCCCATAGACTGAAAGTGAAAGGATAGGAAACAATTCTCCATGTGACAGGAGCCCAGAAAAAAACAGGGGTAGCAATCTTATTTCCAGACAAAGAAAATTTCAAACCAAAACTGATTCTAGTATTATTGATGTAGGATGGTACTTTATCATATCTCTGTGAATGTAAAATATCTTGTACCTGCTTTGTGATACATAGTAGCAACCATGCTTTATCAGAGCTATTTTTAATGATATTACTCTAGAATGTTCTCTTTTCAGATGATGATTAAGATGCTAATAAAAAAAATGGTCCCAGGTACCACAACAGCAACAGAACTTTGCTGTTTTCTGGTTGTTTTTTTGTTTTTGTTTTTTTAATGGAATGTGCTGAATGTCTATAATTTTGTTCAGATGACTGAAGACCCTGGAGAAGTTGTTGCTGCTATTGATGCATAACATATTGATATTATTGGTCTTTTTATATAAATATAAATAAGTACAGAAATTGACAGCCATATTGGTCTAGAAATGTTAATTTATTTTTATTTTTATTTTTATTTAGTTTTTTCCATTTCTACAGGGGTAATGCAGTGTATTAAATATGTAATATCATATCTACTTGGGTTTGATTACAGAAGCTAATAGAGTATTCTCTAAATATTGAAAAAAAAGAATAAGATAAGACTACAAGAGCAAGAAGCAATTTAAATATGTTCAGGGACCATTTTCATCTTCAGAATTAAGGATTATTTTAATATTACATCATTGCCTTTTCTCTTTTACTTTCCTTTTTAGTTTTATGTTAGGATTTCCTATTTTTAATGTTCATACAGAGATTTCTTCAACTGAAATACAGAATAGTTTCTTTGGTGTGAAAAACTATAATAGTACACAGGATCCTAATGAGATAATTAATAATGTGAAATAGGAAGTAAAGGGCTGAAGGCATAGGGAAAGTGGGAAGGGTGGGGGAAAGGTAATAAGGGAGAGGAAAAAAATATGAGAAATTGAAAAATTGGAAATAAAGTGTTTGTAAATGGGGAGGGGAGAAGAGGGTGAAGGGAGGGCAGGGACAAGGGGAAAAAATGAGAATCAAGACCTGTCATGTAAAGGTACAGGATCCCAATAATGAATGTAACTGTACTGTATACCTAAAATGTACCAATAAACTCAATAAAAAGAAAAAAATTGTAAAAGATTAATCAAAGAAGGCATACTATGAACATTTTTAGAGTTAATTAAAACTGAATAAAATTCTGTACATAATTGCTTAAAGGACAAGTGACCCAAGATATAAGAATCCCGAGTTTTACATTAGGGTCCACTACTAATTCCTTGTGTGAGCTTGAACCACTTACAAATTTCCCAAGCTTTAATTTCTCCTACTTAAAAATCAGGGTTTAAAGCTGCCTGTAATCCCAGCACTCTGGGAGAGTGAGGCAGGAAGAGCACAACTTTGAGCCCAGACTGGGAAAGTTAGCAAGTCTTTGGGTCAAAATTTTTAAAATTAAAAATGTCTGGGAATATAGCATGCTGTAAAGGCCCTGGGTTCAATGTCCCATATGGCCAAAAAAGGGAAGAAAAGGAGGGAAGAAAGAAAAAGAGCAGAGAAAGAGGAGAGGAGGAGAGGGAATGAGGGAAGGAGGACAGGACAGAATGAGGGAGGAAAAGGAAGAGAAGGGAAGGGAAGGGGAAGGAAGGGAAGGGAAATTAGCCTAGGGAAATTTTCAGCACATTATGATAGATTTTATAGTACTTCTGTAATTACACATTCTAGAAAGTATGGCAAAAAATGTATCAATGAGGCCTAGAGTCGCAAGTTTCATTAAGAAAATAATGATGAGAGGCCAGGGTTTTAGCTCAGAGGCGCCACACTTTCCTTGCAAGAGCAAGATCCTGAGTTTGAGACCCAGTACCAGAGAGAGAGAGAGAGAGAGAGAGAGAGAGAGAGAGAGAGAGAGAGAGGGGGGGAGGGAGGGAGGGAGGAAGAGAGGGAGGGAGAGAGGGAGAGAGGGAGAGGGAAGAAGAAAAAAATGATGCACTACCTCAGAAGAGGGGGAGAAGATAGGAATAGAAAACAAACATGAGAAGACACTAAGAAGGAAAGGAGTGGGGCAGATTAGAGAAACAACAAGAAAATGTTCTGAGCTGTTTGGATTCTTTATACAAGAAAGAGGAATGGAGCCGTTATTTGAAAGATAAGAAATATGTGCATAGAGACTTGAAACACAGGAAAAATCATTCCCTTGCAAGCCAATAAAAACACTGATATCCTAACCAGTTTTTGAGAAGGGGGATGATAGCATGAAAGCAGTGATTACAAAAAACTAATTTGACAAAATTATGCAGGATACATTGGAGGAGTTAAGATAATGGATACAATTATAGTTTCTAAAACTGACTGTTAATATCATTCAGGAAAAAAACCAATGGCTATCGTAGTTACTACAGAATAAGATTCTTTGTGTATGATTAAAAATCAAATTTTAACCATATTCCTATTTTTCTTAAAATACACTGCTATGTAAGGCATTCATAAAGTCATCTGATATAATTAAAAATTACCTAAACACACTATATGTGTTTGCACAGATACATTTGCATGCATTTAGAGCAAATACCAAGTGGTAGAGGCAAGTAATACATTCACGGACAAGGGGAAAAACTGAGAACCAAGACCTGTCATGTGAAGGTACAAGATCCCAATAATGAACATAATTGTACTGTATACCTAAAATGTACCAATAAACTCAATAAAAGAAAAAAAACAACAAATGCTATTATTTAGTCTACATGCCCCCTAAAGACAAATATACAGTGGTGCCTCAGTTCATGAATTGTATTTATTCCATGATTCTGGGGAAGACGGCTTCATCTGTGTTCATGCAAGGAAGATGGCCATGGTCGTTTTAGTCAGCAGAGGCAGAGTTCATGAACCAAAGCAAAATTTTGCCAAACGCTTCTGCTCAGGAACTGAATTGTTTGTGAACAGAAGCATTGGTGAACTGAAATATTACTGTGTTTTGAACTACATGAAATCTTACAGATTAATTAGACCTAAAGTTTCTGGATTGCCTCAATTCTGCCAAATGATATTCAAGTCATGTGAGATGCAGTAATATTGAAACACTTGTAAATTGTCATGTCGCATAGAAAAAAGGCAAATGTTAGAAGCCAGAAGTGTGAGCCACGCATGTGTTTTACTCCTGATCTTTTCCAAAAGTGAGACTGAGCAGTTCCTCAGCAGAGGTAGGTGAATAAGAAATAGAAGTGGATGAATCATTTACCTTTGGACACTTCAAAGGAAAATTTGTTGGGCATTTTCAACAATGTGGGTGTCTTCTAGTCTTTGCGTTTTGAGTGTGGAATGAATTACATTGACCGTGATGAAACTAACTACAACTCAATAAATCTTTCTAATATGCCATCTTAAGCAAGGAGGAAAGAAGGCAGATAAGAGAGATGTATACTAAATATCAGCTAACAGATAGCTGACACACTTAAATGTTATATCATTTATTTCTATGAAGAGAGTTCTGATGGTTTCCTAGTACTATTGCTAAGATAACGAAGTTCCACCAGCACCCAAGATCTCACAGCAACAAAGCGACTCTGCTATTCAAAACAATTGTGCCTCAACTTCCATTTACATGAATAGCAGGAAAAATATCCACCCTCCTTCCCTAAACAGCCAAAACACCTGAAATATGTGCAATAAGGTTTGCAAAATATATCAAGCAAGATTCTTACAACACTGAACATCAAATAGTGAAGAGCAGTGACCCCCGAGAAACAGAAGACAAATGAGGGCAACCTAAAATGTTCCACAGCTGCCTGCAGTAAGAGTCTTCAGGTTGCACTACAAGGTGGGGGAAGCCAAGCGAGCCCCACAAATTTCCTAAGTTGAAGAATCAGAGATGTGGAAACAATCTGTGAAAATGATAAGAGAACTGCCTGACACACACAGGGCCGGATTCAAGCTGCATTAGGGAGAGTGCACAGAAGGTCTTGCCTCTATAATGGAGATAACAACCACGGAGTGAGTACTCCTCCATTCTCACTGGTTAAATCCTTAAAGTAAGGCCTAAAAAAATCAACATGTTTTCCAGTAATTCAACTGCAACCCAGAACAAAGCTCAAGAATACTTATAGATATGGAAACCTATTCACTACTCAACAAGGTAAAATTCACTGTCTGTACTGAAAACAAATATTACTAGACAAAAGCAAGAAAATGCACTTAAAATGAGGAGAAAAATTAATCAATCATAACTGATCTAGAACTCACATAGATATCAGCATTAGTAGACAAAGATATTAAATGGCTGTGACAACTATATTCTATAAATTTTTAAAATGAAGTAGAGAAAAGAAAAAAATACTTAAAGACCCAAATTAAGTTTTCAGGGATTAAAAACTGCAATGTGTAAAAAGAAAAATACACTGATTGGTATTAATAGCAGTGTAGACAATGAAGAAGGAAAGATTGATAACTCAAGACAGAACAATAGAAACTTTCCAAATGAATCATAAAGAGAATCAAAAAGAGGAAGAAAGGAAGGGGAGAAAATAATGTTGTTAGAATATCCATATTACTGAGAACAATACACAGATTCAGTGCATCTCTATCAAAATTCTAATGAAGTTATTCACAAAAATAGAGGGAAAAGACTCTAAAATTGATAGGAAATCACAAAAGACCCCAGCAGCCAAAGCAATTCCAAAGGAAAAGAAAACAATATCGCAAGCATCACACTTTCTGATTTAAAAGTATAATAGATAGCTACTGTAATCAAAGACAATATGGTATAGGCATGAAAACTGATAGGAACAAAACAGAATGGAGAGTGTATATATATATATATATACACATATACATATGTGTATATATATATATAATTTTTTAATAAGGACACCAAAAGACAATAGGGGAGAGATAATCCTTTCGATAAACCCTTCTGGGAATGTTGGTCTTGGCAATAACTTTTTGGATATCACAATCAAAGCTCAAGCTACAAAAGCAAAAACAAATAAGTGGAACTACACTGAATGAAAAACTTCTGCACATCAAAAAAATCAACAAAATGAAAAGGCAATCTAGGCATTGGGAAAAATATTTGCATGTTATATATCTAATAGAAATTAATATCTAAAATTTACAAAAGAATGTTTTCAACTTAGGAGCAAAAAACAATTATATAATCAGCAAAGGACTGAATGAGTCATCTTTAAAGAATATATAAAAACAGGTATATAAAAAAATGTTTAGTATCACTAATTACTAAATAAAGTAAATAAAAACCACTATGAGATATTCCCTTATACCTATGTAGATGGCTGTTATAAAAAGACAACACACCAAACATTGGTGAGGGTATGAAGGAAAAGGAACCCGTATACACTACTGGTGGGAGTGTAAAATGGTGTGCCCTTTATGGAGAATAATACAGAAGCTCCTAAAGGAATCAAATGTAGAGAGAGCTACCATATGAACTAGCAGTCCCTCCTCTAGACATATAGCCAAGGAAATGAAGTCACCGTGCTTCTTACAGCATTATCCACAATGGCCAAGATCTAGGCACTAAGTATTCATTGATGGGTGAATGAATAAAGAAAGTGTGATACCCATACAGATATATAAATACACAGAAATAAGTGTATACGTACAGAGAGAAACACACATGATGAACTATTATTCAGCCTTGAAAAAAGAGGAAATCCTCATTTGCTAAAATATCAGTGAACCTAGAGGACATTATACTATTATACTAGGTGGAATTTACCAAATACACAAAGAAAATACACACTGAACAATATGATTTATGTATATGTAGAATCAAAAAAACATATACAGGGATAGAGAATAAAATATTAATTGTCAGGGCTAGTATGGGGAAAGGGAGGAAACGAAGGGAGGAACGAAGCAAAGCACACAACAGCAGATATACAGGTGAATAAATCTAGAAATCTAACGTGCAATCTGAAAATTATAGATAATGATATTATAATGCATTAGGTATTTCTGCAAAATAAGTAGGATTTTCCTGACCTTGCTTCAAGGAAAATATGCATAACTTTGTAAAATGTGATGAATATGTTAATTTGTTTTACTAAGTGATAACTTTATTATCTCTGTTTCTGTCACATAATGTAATGTACCTTAGATATACAAAATAAACTTTCTTTTTACAAAAAGAAAGTATAAAACATGGTGAAATGAGAGACATCAAGCAACTTAATACCCATGTAACTAGAGTTCTGTAGTTGGAAATGAAGTTAAATTTTTTTTAAATTATTGAATACTGACCTAAAGTTGTCCATATTTGAAGAAAATTATAAATTCACAAGTTCAAGAAATTCAGTGAGACTCAAACACAAGAAACTTGAAGAAAATTACACCAGTCACTTTAAATAGGTGACAGGAAAAAAAAAAAAAACTCAAGTTCGGCAAGGGGAAAACAAAACACCTCATATACTGTGAATCAAAAACAGGTTGTCAATAGACTTCTCATAAGCAATACAAACTAAAGACATAAGCAACATCTTTAACAAGGAACAAACTTTCACAGCAAAATTAGAACATTTCCTACCACATACACTCTCTAAAGCGAGCATGGAGTCAAGACTTCAGCGTTAGAAAATGGACGTGAAAGGGATGCTTCTCTTGCAGTCCCGCACTACAGGACCAGGTGGAAAGAAAACTGCACCAGCGGGAAATACAGATCTACAGAAAGGAAGGAAGAACATAAGAAATGGTGACAACAATAACTGTGATGCTTTTTTCTCGTTAAGTAGTTTAAAAGAGAATTTTTAAAATAATAGTAGCATTAGTGTAGTACCAGGTTTGTAATATACGTAGGAAGAAAATATATGATGAAAGTAGCATAAAGCTAGAGAAGAGAGGAAAAATTATACCATTCCAAGGCCCTTAAGCAATATATAAAGTAGAGTATTATAAGTTTAATAGTTAATATTTTCAAGATGTTCATTGAGGCTGGGGATGTAGCTCAGTGGTACAACACTTGCCTAGCATGCTAGAGGACTTGAGTTCAATTCCTGTTATTGGCTTAAAAAGGAGACTATTAAAGCAACTAGTAATCTAACCATTAAATAGAGTTAAAGGGAGTTAATAGGCCAAAAAAGGAGATAAAATAGAATCTTTTAAAGATGTACAAATTATCCCTCTAAAATAGGAAAAATAGGGCAACAGTATTAATGAAGAGATAAGACAATCATAAAACAAGTAAATAGTTTGTACATTTAACCCTAATCATACCAAGAGTCACATTAAAAGTAAGTTGCCTAAATACTCACACCAAAGAGCTGATATTGTCAAACAGATAATGGAGACGATCAAGACCTAACTGCAAAAACCATATTTGAAATGTTAAAAAGACAGAATAAAAGTAAAACATTGTTTAAAAAAATAATATGTGAATTCAAATAAAAAATAGGCTTCACTAGTGATGTTGCCTGGGTAAATTTCAGAGTAGAGATTATCAACAATACACATTAATTTCAAAATGATAGATGGGTCAATTCACCAAAAAGATATAACAACCCTGAATCTAGTATATAATAATCTTGAATCTAACAACACAGATCAAAATAAATGAAGCAAAACTTTGAAAGAATAATACACAGATCTTCAATTATAATAAGAGGTTTAAACATTGCCTCTCCATAGAACAGTGACAGGTGAATGGGATGATGCACCATCTTCACAGGTAGAACAATAGGATCTATAATATTTTAACATTATAAATTAGTTTGCCCCAGAAAACTCCCCCCAACAATAGCTTCTTCTGAACTGCACACTGAACATTTGCAGATGTTCAGAATATGTTCTGAGCTATAAATAAGTCACAATAAATTTGAAAGCATCCAGGTCTCATGAAATACTTTCTATGAAGTAGAAATATAAAATTAGAAATCATTAAACAATTTAAATAATAAATCTGGCAACCACCATTCCTTTTAGTTCTGTGAGATTAGCATTTTTATTTACTTTTTCATATTTATTTGTTTATCTCAGCACTAAGGATTAGAGATCAGCTTGTTTAGATTTCACATAATATTTTCATCTGCCAAATTTATACACACACACACATCTGGTACTTTTATTTTTAAAAATCAATAACAAAAGATATCTGAAAAATCCATTCCAAATATTTGGAAACTGAAGAGCACACTTCTAAGTAATACACAGAGAAAAAAACAAATCAAAAGGGATGTTAGAAAGCATTTGTTACGGTCTGTGTTTAGATGTCACCCTCAAAGCCTGGTGCCAATGAGGTGGTACTTTCTTTTTCAGAGGCAGTTGAATCTGGAATGTGTGATTCTGGGGTTAAGGGTGTGTGAGTACTAAACTGCTACATGTTAGCAACTAGTTTGGCACTGCCCTAATCCCAGTAGTCTGAAAAAGATAAAAGGGGCAGGAGGATGCTGGTAACTCTCTTGTTACCTTTGCTGCCTTGTGTGCACCGTGTTGTTTCTGCTCTGCTATGCCTTTTTGTCATCACCACCTTGAAACTGGCTGATTATGGACTGAAACCTACATGAACTACAAGCCAAATAAACCCTGACCCTCTAACTCTGGGTGTTGGGTATTTTGTCTCAGCCATGAGAGAAAAGTGACTAATACAGAATTTCAGACTTGCAGTCCATCTGCTTCCGCCTTCCAGAGTTCTTTGATTACAAGCATGTTTCATCCTGTCTGATTTAAGGATAGATGAAAAATTGTAAAAAAGAGACAGTAAGTTAAATCATCTAATAGTGTATAAAAATATGATACATCATGACAAAACAGTGTTTATACTAGGAAGATAAGATTGGTTTAGCAACTACAAATCAGTTAATTTAATTCACCATACTAACAATGTAATATAAATATATACCTATGATCATCTCAGTTGACATACGAAAAATACATTTGATGAAATTTAGTAACAATTTTTGACAAATTTCTCAAAGATAGGACGAAAAGACCATTTCTTCAATTTGCTAATGGGCATCTACAAAGAACAGCTGGTTGCATTGTTTCCCAGGGAAATGCTGAAAACTTTCCACCAAGATCAGAAAAAGACAAGAATATCTGCTGTCACCATTTCTATTCAACTCTATGCTGGAGTTTCTAGTCAATGCAAACAAGAAAAAGGTTTGAAAATATAAGGATGACATGAAACTGTATTTACACAAAATACAATTTACAAAAATATATGCCAAAATATGATGAAATCTACTTTAAAAACCTATATAATTTATTATTTAATATAAAAAGTTTTCAGAATAAAACATCAAAATACAAAAGACAAGTGCATTAATTGACCAGCAAACATATGAAAAAATTGTTCAACATAATTAGCCATCAGGGAGATGTAAATCAAAACTACAGTGCAATATGGTATCACTTATATGTTTATAGAAGCACAGTTTGTAATAGCTAAAACTTGGAAACAGCCCATTTGCCCATCAGTTGGAAACTGGTTAAAGAAGATGTGGTTTTTCTATAAAATGGAATATTACTCAGTCATAAAGAATAAGAAATTAGATTCATTCGTAGGAAAATGGTTACCTATTGAGGCCATACACCTAAGTGAAATAAGTAAGTCGCACATGTATAAATACCAAATAGTTTCTCTGGTGTGAAAAACTATAATAGTACATAAGATCCTAATGATATAATAGACAATGTAAAATAGGAAGAAAGGGGCTAAAGGTGTAGGGAAACTGGGAAGTATAGAGGAAAGCTAAAAAGGGAAAATAAAGAAATATGAGAAAATAAAAAATGGAAATGAAGTGTTTGTAAAGGGGGAGGGAAGGAGGGGTAAAGAGAGGGCAGGAACAAAAGGAAACAATGAGAGCCAAGACCTGTCATGTAAAGGTACAAGATCCCAATAATGAATGTAACTGTACTGTGCACCTAAAATGTACCAATAAACTCAATGAGGAACAAAAAATAAAAAATAAAAAATATGGTATCACCTAGAATGGTTATTTAAAAAAGACAAGAAACAGCACATACCAGTGAGGATATGGAAAGGGAATCTCCCACACTGTTGTTGGGAAGGTAAATCAGTGCAACCACTTAGGAGAACAGCATGGGGGTCTGCACAACAATGAAACTCGATTTCCACATGATCTAGCTCTCCCATATCTCAGTATACATGCAAAGGAAATGAAGTCAGCGGAGCAAAGAGATACCTGCTCCTGGATGTTTATTACGAAACTACTTAAATAGCTAAAATTTACAATTGACCTAAGTATCATTTATCTATTGATATACATTTTTTCAGTCATAAGAAAGCCTGAAATCCTATCCTTTTCAGCAAAATGGATGGAAATGGAGGACATTATATTAGGTTAAATTAGACAGACAGAAAGACAAATATTGCATATTCTCTGTCATATGTGGAAGCTTAAAAAATGTAACTGCAGAACAGTAATTGCTAGAAAGGGTGGGGGCCAGACAGATATTAGGGGTTGGAGAACTGGTTAAGTGTTGGTGTTCCACAGCACCACAGGTGACTGTTCACCACAATGCTACATGTGTTATAAAGAACTAAACCAGAGGGGTAGAAGGGTTTCAAACATTAAAAAAAAAAAATGGTATGAGAGGAAAGTACTAATTACCCTCATTTGGTCAGAGCATACTAAAAGTATGCATCAAAATATAATACTCTACACCTTTAGTATGCACAATTAGTACATGTTAATAAAAATATAAAATATCAGGCTGGGGATTTAGCTCAGTGGTTCCACCACCTGCCTTGCAAGTGCAAGGACCCGAGTTCCATCCCTGGTACAAAAAAAAAAATGAGAGAGAGAAATTTAAATTTTACAATAATACTATTTGTAATAGTATGAAAAACAATGAAATGATTTAAAATACATGTGACAAAATATGTGAAAGTTCTGCGCACTAAAAATCTTCAAAATGGCATGGAAAGGTCAACATAAACAGATATTCCATACTCAGGAGTTAAATGACTCAATATCATCAAAATATCAAGTCTATTCAAAGTGATCTATAAATATTATGATTCTCTGTTTAAAATCCCCATGGCTTTCTTGTGGTAGATGACAAACTGATTCTGTTTTTATAGAGGTGAAAAGGATCTAAAATAGCCAAAAATTTCTCCAATATGAGTAACAAGAAGAGAGGACTATCTCATTTCAAGGCTCATTATAAATCCACACTCATTAAGATAGCATGTTAGTGTCATTAGTTAACAATTGATCAAGAGAACAGAAAAAGGGGGATGTCTTTGAGTTTGAACTTTCTATATATTGTTTTTTTAAAAAAGAGAAGCCACACAATATTAAACTTGTGTGTTTGAGTATGTTATGTACATATACCAATTCCCTACATAATATTCATTATGCACTACAAATGTGTACTGATAAAAGTGAAAAATATATATGTACATACATATACACAGACAATGGGTTCTTGACAAAAATGCAAAGGCAATTCTATGGAAATAGGCTGGTCTTTTCCAAAAGTCACAAAAGGATACTGGAAAAATTGGACATCTATGAAAAAAAAATCAATCCATATTTCACACTACATAAAAAATCACGGTGGTACTTTGGTTCACAAATGCTTTTGCTTATGAACAATTGGGTTTGCACACAGAAACATTTGGCAAAATTTTGTTTGTGAACTCTGCGTTGGATGACAAAAACAGCTGCAAACATCTTCCCACACAATACAAATGTGGCCATCTTTTCCAAAACCACAGAACAAATTAAGTTTGTGAACTGAGGTACCACTACCTCAAAATTTATCATAGACCTAAACTTTTAAGTCCATAATTACAAAACTGTTAGGAAAAGGCATAAATTAAAAACAAAAATGTTTACAATCTTAATTTAGGTAGAAACTTCCTAGCTGCCTCAAAAGTACAATCGTAACAGAACAAACTGATGAAGTGAATGACATCAAAATTAGAATCTTTCAAAAGTGCCTTCAAAAGGACACTGTTAATAGAATGAAAAGCCACAATGTGCAATCCACACATCTGAAATATTTATGTGAAAAACATATAAAGAACTCTCCAAAGCTAGTAATAAGAAAAAAATCCAACAAAATATGGAACAAACATGTCAAAAAAGAAGATAAATGACAGAGAATAAGAACATAAAATGAGGCCAGGGATTTAGCTCAGTGATTCCACTGCCTGTCTCACAAGCACAAGGGCCTGAGTTCAATCCCAGGTACAAAAAAAAAAAAAATTAAATGATACTCATTTCAGAAGTGAACCACAATAAAGTACCACTACGTATCTATTACAGTTGCTAAAATTTTAGAAATTGACCACATCAAGTGTGGAAAAAGAACGGTTTTACACTACTGATGGAAATTCAAAATGTCCCAATCACTTTGGAAAACAGTGTAGTAGAAGAAGGTTTTCTGTTGCTGTTGTTATTTCTTTTGTTTTTTTCTAGTCCTAGGGATTCAACTTGAGGCCTTGTAAGAGCCAGGCAAGTGCTGTACCACTGCTCTAGTTTTGTGATTTCTTGAAAAGTTAAACATATATTTACATATAATTCAGTTGTTCCACTCAAGTATTTATCCAAGTAAAATGAAAGTGTATAATTATACAAATACTTGTACAAAAAGTTCCTAGCCAACCTTGGTTGGTGGTGCATGCCTGTAATCTCAGCAGTGTGGTAAGCTAAGACAAGGGAATCACAAATTTGAGCCTCACCTAGGCAACTTGGCAAAACCCTATCTCAAAAAACAAACAAACAAAACAAAACAAAACAGGTGGCAATATAGCAGTTTTTCTCAAAATACTCAACACCTAAAATAACCAAATGACTATCAGTAAGTAAAAGAAAAATACACTGAGGTATACCCACATAATGGAATACTAGTCAGCGATAAAGTATAATGAGCAGCAGTGGCATACAGTATGTATAAATGACTCTCAAAATAATTGTGCTGAGTGAATAAGAGATAAAAATGTATGATTTTATTCACATAAATTCATCAGAAATGTCAACAAATATTAATAAGATAAACTAATGCAGTGGTTGGCATGGTAATGAGAGACAAGAAAGGATCAAAGAAAGGCCACATAAGATAGCAAAGGTAAACTTTGTAAATGATTGTTATTGTTATTTTGCTTATGTTAACGGCTCCACAAGTGTCTGTATGTTTCAACACATCAAATTTTACAAATTAAATATATACAAATTATTCAGTGCCAGTAGTAATATCTCAATAAAGTGTTGATTTTTTGTTTAAAGATCTGAATTCAAATCTCATTCTTCTTTGTTTACCTCCCACATCTAGCAATGCTGGTACTTTATTTTAAAAGTATTTACTGATTTTGCTATATCCCAAATCTTTCACTTGCCACTAAGAATGCAGAGAAAGTAAATGGGTTGTTAGAAAGCTTACTTTTAGAATAAATTCACATGAAAGGTCACATGGTAAGCACTGCCAAGCCCTTTTCCTGTTTCCGCTTTGCTTCCTTGCCTTGCTTTTATTTCTTACAGTATTTAATTTTATTTTTTTTATTCTTGGATCTGCTATGAATCCTTTCCAGAACTGGATGAGGTAGAAATACATAAAAAAGACTAAGACTTAAGATTTGCCCTCCAGAAGTTTGCAGCAGAGCCTAATCAGCCCTTCTTTCCAGTTACCTCATGTCTTAAGGGGAGGATAGATTATGCACACCAATAATTATGCTGCAAGTTTTGATTTAATAGTACTATAAAGATATCAATACCTTCAAACATAAAATACACATAAGTTTTTACAGGAGGAAGCACAGGAGAGGCAAGGTTCAATCTTGACAGTGCCAATATGCATTCACAGAAGAGAGGTAAATTCGGTTGGGTTTTAAAAGGTGTGCTCATTTTCAGTAAGCAGACATTTAAAAAAGAGTTTAGGAGGAGAGAACATCATAAAGAAAGGAATCAGTGTGAGTGGGCTACAGAGATGACACAGACCCCACAGTACTAGCACTAGCTGGGAGGTTATGGAGAAATATTTAACCTCTCCAACATCCAGTGCCCTCAGCTAGAAAGTAGGGTAATTACACTGTTATATCTTCCTAGAGAGGTTCTTGAAAAGACCAAAAGAGAATTATATAAAGCCCTTATCATTATGCCTGGTACACGCCAAATGCTTACAAAACCAGGAGCAGTTATCAGTATGGTGTTAGGGTCCAAGTAAGCTCAGCAGAAGCAAAAAGAAAAAAGTCTCTCATTCATATTTTGTAGTGACAAGTTGTGGTCCCTAGCAGGTTCAGGAGCACATACATTCAGTTATACAATGACATCATTCTTTCTAAAAGAAATTTCTGATTTCACCTGGTCTGCTGAAAAATTTTTTTTAAATATGGGGGTGGGGAAGGGAATCACAGATGGCAATTTCATGCTTGAGGATTCAAACCTCATTTGAGTTGAAAAGATAAAACAGACCTTACAGACCTCTTCTATCTGTGTCTTGGTTATAAAAAATACATAATCTCATCATGATTTAAAGTTGTATAATTCTAAAGAATTCCTTTTTTTAATGTGTGGGAAGGATCATACTGTTCAAACCTCACATTCGTAATCAACAATACCTTTAAAAAACTTACCAGCAAATAAATAAAAACCGAGTCATTCTCAACATGCTGCACACTACATTATATTTCATTTACAAAAGAATTAAGATGTGTTAGTACATTTACCACCTCCCCATGGCCAATGTAATCATTATGGACTTCAAACAAGTACTAATAAAAACTTTTTAAAGAAAATAAAATTATACTTATAAAGGGGAAAAAAGAATCTCAAGAAAGATTACTGTAACTCCCAAAATCATTGTGTCACTGAAAATTGAACATAAAATTGGAACAGCCCTAACAAAAACTAAATAGATGTTCATCTAATTGGCATAAGCAGGTATCATCTAACTTCTTGTAGATAAAAAGGCTTGGATACATCAGATAAAGTAAAAGGATTTATTTTCTCTAAAGCTAAATGCCTAGTAAGGCACTGGTATGTTGTTCGTTATTTACATTTTGAAAAATTAGAAGTTATAACAATAATTTCAGAGATCATATGGGCTAGAAGTACAAATACATTTCTCCCATTTCTTTTTCCCAATTGCAGCCCCTAAGATCACACAATCTTTGGAAATGCTGCTAATGAAATATTTTAAGAATTCATATCCAAAGACCAAAGTCTTTGCCCACAAAAGTCCTTTTTCTTAGAACAAAGAGTGACACAAATCTTCTTAAGATAGGAAATGAGGAATTGACTTTACACATGAGAAATTTTATAGCTAGACCTAAAAATTTAGAGTTATTGAAAAGGCAGCAAACATGCAAAATGAAACTATATTGATAGTGTGGAAAACTGATTATCATGACTAGCTTTAAAAACCCTTCAAATATGGAACTTCATATAGATGAATTATAGATGTAGATACAGCCATTCGTACAGAATTTTTAAAGAATACTTCTGGTATTTGCCTATAAACTAAGTTCTTGAACAAAATGGGCTGAAGAAAATTTCTATATCTATCACCTTTGACCTAGGAACTATTCTATTAAAGACTAACAAGATACAAGAAATGTAAGATCATCCAAACTTTTCTAAAAATACATGCGTTCTATTAGGAGAGATAAAATAAGCAGAAGTATCAAAAATACATTTCATTAAACAACATGTAGATGTGGTTTTTCTATAAAATGGAATATTACTCAGCCATAAAGAACGAGAAAATAGATTCATTCATAGGAAAATGGATACATATTGAAGATATACTCCTAAGTGAAATAAATAAGTCACACATGTGTAAATACCGAATAGTTTCTCTGGTGTGAATAATCTGCAATAATACATAAGATCCTAATAAGATTACTGACATTTAGAAATGGGAAGAAAGGAGCTAAAGGTGTAGGGAAAGTGGGATAGATAGGGGAAGGGTAATAAGGGAAAAGAAAAAAATGTGAGATAATGAAAAGATGGAAATAAAGTGTTTGTAGATGGGGAGGGGAGAAGGGGGTGAAGGGAGGGCAGGGGTAAGGGGAAAAAATGAGAATCAAGACTAGTCATGTAGAGGTACAAGATCCCAACAATGAACGTAACTGTACTGTATCCCTAAAATGTACCAATAAACTCAATTAAAGCTGAAAAAAAAACCAACATGTAGAAATTTGTGTGTTCCAGGTATAGTTAAAAGAATTTTGCAAATAGTATCCTTTAACTTAATCCTTAAAACAGCTCTAAAATGAAGGTCTCTTTATTATCTACAATTAAGAGATTAGAACACTGAAATGTAGAAAGGTTAATGTCTTGCCTGGGCTCACACAGCTAATAAGTGAGAGCTCGGCTTTGAGTCCAGAATGTCAAGCTCCAAAGTCCATATCCATTACCATTTCACTGTTGCTTACTATTTGGTGAATGCACCTGTTTGGGGACAAATTTATATTTTAGTAATTTCTGTATTTACTGCAGAACCCTGAAAAATATTTCACTTGTATGATAAGGAGCATCCTACAGGGAAAACTAATATGTTTATGGGAGAATGTCCCAACTGCATGAGGAGATAATAATCCCATACCTCCCTTTAAGAGAGATAGATCACAAATGTTCAGTGCAGGAACTCATTGACTTTATACAGTTTTGGAAATCCAGAACACGTGGTATGAGTGAAAGCCAATCCGTGGGGCTGTTCACTGATCTCTTCATGGTGCCCAGATCTCTTTTCCAACAGACCCTGGAAAGGGCAATGTGAATGCATCATAACCATGCACAGCACCTGGAGAGTGTTCTCTTCTTCACCCATCCCATTCTGAAGGAAAGAACCCTGGGACAATCTGAGATTCTTCACAAATGACACTTCCTGATGTACAGCAGTCATCAGTGACAGGGCCCACAAGCAGTAAGGAAAAAGGAAAATATACTTTTTCTAAGAAAGAAGATCCCATGTACACAGTGAAGTATTGTGGACAAAGTAGCATTGAATATAATTAGTTCCTTCTTCATAAAGATAAAAAAACTCTCAAAATGACTGCCTTATTCAGTTTTTCATAATACATTAAAAATCACGAGTCAGAAAAACACCCAGGAAGAGTAGGCTTCCAATTTTCAGGTTTTTCATGGATAATTTTTAAGCTTTCTAGAAGAAAGTACTTAGCATGCCCAAAGTAGGTTTTTTTTTCCCCTATCTTTAAACCCAAGAGAACAATGTAAGCTTGAGAAATTGAGCATCAGATGTGCATCTCTGTATAATCATATTGCCATCCTCATTTTCAGGCATCAATAATAAATCAACCACTGAGAACAAAAGCTAACAAATGCTGGGGAGGCTGTGTAGGGTGGGGTGGGGGAAAAACTCTTCTACACAGATGGTTGGGATGAAAACTACTGGAAACCAGTATGGAGAGTCCTCCAAGCACTGAAACTAGTAATTCCATCTGACCCAGCTTTCCCCTTCTAAAATATTCCCTGAAAGAGTTAAGGGCATCATATTGCAGTGATACATCCATACCCATGTTTATAGCAGCACAATTCATAAGAGCTAAAACTTGGAAAGAGCCCATATGTACATCAATAGATGAATGGAGAAAGAAAATGTAGTATTAACACACCATAATAAGGGAAAAAATATGAGAAAATGAAAAAATGGAAATAAAGTGTTTGTAAATGGGGAGGGGAGGAGGGGGTGAAGGGAGGGAAGGGGCAAAGGGAAAAATGAGAACCAAGACCTGTCATCTAAATGTACAAGATCCCAAAGATGAATTCAACTGTACTGTATACCTAAAATGTACCAATAAACTCAATAAAAGAAAAAACAAACAAAAACACACCATAGATTAGTATTCTGCCATAAAGAAAGATGAATTTGAGTCATTTGTAGGAACATGGATGCACCTTGAGACCTTATTTTGAGTGAAATAAATCAGACCACACAAGCTTAAATATTACACTTTCTCTATGAGAAACCCAAAGTAGAAAGAGAAGGTAAAATCAAAGATAGATAATAGGAAGTAAAGAAACAGATCATTCTCAAATGGGAGGGAAATCAAGAGATAGAGGGAGGAAAGGGATAAGAGATGAAATGGAATTAGGATGTGTTATGTACATGTACCAACTTCTCACAAGGCATGTAAACATTATGTACTACAAAGATGTACAAAAGAAAGGATCACAGGATAGGTGAAGTGGGGAGGAATGGAAGGGAAAGGGGATGAAAAAGAAATCAAGAGGTGTCATACACATGCACCAACTCCACACAAGGAATGTAAATATTATGTACCAATCACATTACTAATAAACTAAAATCTAAAACAGCTAAAAGCTGAGCTTCCCTCCTGCCAGAAAGTGAACAGCTTTGCTCCCATCTTTCCACCATGACATTCCTGCCTCAGAGACAGCTGGTCATGGACTGAAACCTCTGGAACCATAAGCCAAAATTAAAAGAAGACATTAAAGCAGAAAAAATGGAAACAAATATCGTTCGTTATTATAGAACATTTGTCAGAACTGATGAACCAATGTTGACACATTTGTGTTAAAATTGATAATGTTCTATTATGGGTTTGACAAATACATAATCCCATGTATCCACTATTACAGTATCATGCATAGCAATTTCATTACCCTAAAAATCCCATCTTCCAAATATTCTTCCCTCCCTTTCACCCTGAGCTCTTATAAACTACCAACACGTTAGCCATCTTAGTTTTCCTTTTACAGAGTTTCACATAGATGAAATCAAACAATATGCAGTCTTTTCAGATTGGCTTCTTTCAATTAAATATATATATATATTTAAGTTTTCTTCATGTATATTCTTTGTTAGCTCAATTCTTAAAAATTGTAGACTAATATTACATTTTATGGATGTACCACAATTTATCCATTTACCTATCACAGAACTTCTTGGTTGCTTCTGGAAGGAAGGTAGGGAGGAATCACTGTTCAAAATTCCATATAAAATGTGATGAAACTTTCTTCTTGGTTGTACGTGATATAAGTGACAAACTTGCGTTCTTTTAGAAATGGCGAATTGCTTTGGTAAACCTGGGGCATTTAAATTTTGTTTAAGCATTGTAATTGAACTTTTAGGTGAAAAAAGATATTGAGTGTCTTCTCCATCACTTTTCCAGCATCAGTGGACTTTGCAGGAGTGGAAATGTTTTCATATTTTTATTTCAGCAAAGCAAACGCCTTTTTGAGGCATTAAAAGGGAGAATATCTTTCTTTATAAGTCTATCATCCTATTTTTATTTGAATGTTGAAGAGGAAGGACAAAAGTCACAGGACTAAACTGTAGGATATATTCAAGCATAAAACCATCCTCTTAACTATGGTATTTTATCAACTTGAACAAGTCTTTCACTTTTAAGGCACCTGTTTCTTAAATCGAAGACATAAGGGATAACATTGTCTTTAGCAATGATACACATGTGTGAGAAGTGCATTTGGGGACTTCTATCCATTCGGTTCTGAAATAGATGTCTATGGTGTATTTGAGGGGAGTACTAGAGTGTGAGCTCAGGACCTCTGCGCTCAGCTATATCTCTACCCCTCTTTTATTTTGAGGTAGGGTTTTGCTAAGTCACTCAGTTGCCTAGGCTAGGCTTGAACTTGTGATCCTTCTGCCTTAGCCTCCTACATTGCTGAGGTTAAACATCTGGCTCTGTTGTGTTTCAGGAGCTGCAACAGGTACTAGGAATACACAGCACAAGGTAGAAAGGGTACAGCAACTGACCAGGGAAGATGCTTTGATAAATGGGTACTCAGGCACGTTGGAGGATAGAAAAGGTGTTTAGGTAAAACTGTTTCAGGACTTAGCCCAGTGCAACAGTGGAGAGAGGTGGAAAAAGGAAAAGGGAAAAGAGCCTTCTTGCCAGATAAAGGGAAGACTATGGCAAGACACCTCTGGGAGAAACTCCACTTTTTTTTTTTCCTTTTGGGTACACAGGAGGAAACTACATTTGTTACCTGATTGCTGTTTCATGGGAGGCCATGTGACTGTTCTGGCCAGTGAAATATGGACAGAGGGATTCATACTATTCCCAGGTTTAACTGCAAGAATGCATCCAGTGTACTTTTCCATGTATTGCCTTTTATCTCTTTTTTTCTTTTGTGGTCTGGATGCTGATATCCTAATTAAAATCAGTGAAACCTAAAATCAGTGGTTTTAACCTTAGCTGCCTGGGAATACTAACATGCAGGGAATGTTGAGGACTAAGTTCTTGAAGCAGCATCCTCAGAAGGTTCACAGAGAACAAACAACTACAGAAAAGTGGGATAAGTGTGATACAAGTGAGAGCAGAGTATTTTGGGGGGGGATTAATGATAATGTGTCTTTTACTCTAATAAATTAACATTAAAACATTCACCATATTTGTATGCATTCATCATAACCTCATATTATCGAGACGCTTTACTGATTTTTCAGCCCCTTTCAGTTTTACTCTGAAAATAATGGAATTCTGATCATTCTAAGAGTCCTTACTGGATAGATAGTTTAACAATTTTAAACTTTTGAATACTGCTTTTAAGTAAGTCTTATATAAGCAAGTGGATCCAATGCACTAATGGACTTCAAAATCTTGAATAGGATGACCACATCCCAGGGTTTGTTATCCAATAATGAAAACAGGATAAATCAAACTAAGGAAGGTGGACTTCACTTTGCTGGAAATAGTTTATATCTGTCACTCATTTTTAACTGACTGCTAGCCTTGGAGAGATTCAAAGGGAGCAGTCAAGAAGCGGGTGCTTAAACAAACATGTTGTTATATTTTATTTTCTATTCTGTTACCCAATTAATGCATCAGATTACTGGACCAAGGAGAGTAACAAAACAATGCAATTAGGAATAGTAAGCCTAGGGCAACAACAGCTATCACGCTTTATGTAGATAACTCAGTGCTGAATTCCGCAGTAGAATACTGAGTAAGCGTCATCTTCATTCATTCACTGCAAAGATGTTCAATCAGGAGGGACTGCTGATCATCGCTTTCACTCAGAGCACAATGGCACATGAATGGCACACCATGTACCTGATTTGGCTTGGCTTTATTTCACATTTCATAATAGTTATTTTTAAAATTGTGATGTTTAAATTTTAGTTTAGTCTGAATAAAGCAGAGCTGAGAAGGAAAGTGATAGCGTTTCAGGTTATATTACAAAAGAAAGGCCTTAAATTAATGATCTAAATTCATCAACAAAATTAGTATTCTTTTTTGTACCGGGGATCGAAGTTGGGCCCTTGCACTTGCGAGGCAGGCAGCGGAACCACTGAGCTAAATTCCCAGTCCCCATAAAATTAATAGTCTTAAAAAAATCAAAAGAAGTGAAAATTATATCCAAGAAAGTGGAAAGAAGAGAAAAACAGGGGTTAATGACACACACACAAAAAAAGAAAATAGAAAAATAACAGAAAACTTTAATTTACCCTAAATCTATTGCTTTAAAAATAATTAATAAACTTTACAAATTCCTAATCAGTTAGTATTTCCAGGAAGAAAATGGATAAAATGCAAATTGCCTATGTCTGAATTAAAACTGATTATACAATCCCAGCATTTTGGTAGGCTGAGGCAAGAGGATAGCACCCTCAAGTCCTGCATAGGCAGCATAGTGAGACTTTGCCTCCAAAAAAAAAAATAAATAAAAGAAATGGAATGTAGCTCAGCGGTAAAACATCCCAGAGTTTGATCCTTAGTAGTACTAAAGAAAATAAAATAATAAATAATTATTATGAAAAACATTTTGCCAACAACAAATAATTCAGATAAAATGAAAAAAACGCTATGAAAGATATAAAATACCAAACACTCAAGAATAAATTGATTATAAGAACAACCTTTTTTTTGGGGGGGGGGAGCTGTCCATAGTAAGCAGAAACTCTGAATCTGTCCTCATATATTTCATTTTTTAATGCCCCAATCAAGAAGTCTGCACCAACTCTGAATATTGACTTCAGTAGCTGATATAAACTGATTTGGAAGCAAATCACAACAATTTCAAACCAGACTAAGACAACCACATCTATGTGAGGATATTCTTGGCGAATCCTGAAATGGCAAACCACTTATAAAGTTTCCAGGATTCTCAAACTCTCCAACTTCCCTATCCCAGCAAAGTTCAGGTCAGGCCAAAAGCCAATGCTGTCTTGGTTGAACCGTATCAATATGCTTTCAAAGTGTTTGCCTAAACATCTGAGTACAGTACTTTAATACGAAACAAAACGCTCTAAGAGAAAACTTTAGAGAAGGGGTTTCAGATGCAGATGACTCTAGAAATAAGATCACATTAACAACTTCCACAGGACTTAACCAATTTGAAACATCATTTTCCAAAGAACATTTTGTATAAGAGTCTTATACAAAGAAGTAAAGAGATGGAAAAGAAAGGACAACTAAGTGTAAGCATCAAAATTGATCCTGAAATGAATGTCATTGACTGCAGTTTCACACAGTTCAGTCTTATCATTGTGCAAGTTCCGGGCTAAGTACTGTAACCATTGTGACCCTCCCTAGGGCCCAGAAATTACCTTCAAAACTAATTGGGTAAGCTTTCAAGATAACCTTTCTCTCACACACACACACACACACACACACACACACACACACACACACATTCTTTTTATTCATCTCAATATTGCAAAATCCAGTTTTCCATGCTGGCTGTGTTGTTTATTTAAATGAAACCATTTCATTCTTTTTTTTTCATTGTTTTTTAAAATTATTTTTCATTCTTTTTAAATTAAAAAAATAGACATACCCAATCTAAAATAACACTTTTGTTTCTTGTGTCAGGATTAGATATATGATAATGTTTTAAATAATTAAAATGAAATAAAGTAAAAAGATTTCCTATATTCCTATTTCTCAGAGTAATGAGAGATCTATTTTCACCACCACGATAAATTTGCATATGAAAACACAGGTATTTAATTAATAATGACAGCCCCTGAATTAATTTTGGCAGTTTATATAGAGTCAAAGACATGTCTGACATTTTTTAAATGTACAACAATATACACCAAATGCAACCAAAATCATTAAAACTATTTAATTGGATGTGATGTAAATCTCTCTTAAGTAATTCACTGCCTAGGTCATCTATAAAGACAGACTTCGCTTATTTCCCTTTTATAGGAGACTAATAGGAGACCATTATTCTTTTGGCATGGAGAAATTTGCAGACACACTTTCCATTATCATTAATGGGTGACTACGTAAATCACCAAGCACCAATAGCTGACTTCCCCCATCTATTGGATAATTGCCTGTTTCAGTTAAAAACTAATTTTGGGATAGGAAAAAGCAATACTCATATTGTAATTATCTTGGGTTAAGACTACATTAGAATGAAATGATAAGGAAAAATGAGTGACATGACACTTCATTTGGCTTTCACTTTCCCAACTTCCTAAGTTAATCACAAGCATAACAACAGCAAGAAAGCAAACATAAAGGTGGATTACAGTGACTGTTTTGAAAAGACAGGAAAGTATATTATATGATATGTAAGCACATGGACATAGATCATTAAATTAACAGAATGGCGTCACAACAAAAGCATATTGTTTCCTTCATATGGCAAATGTTTGCTACACTTGTACCTTAGACGAACACAAGATTTGCTTAACATTTTAATTGTATTATTTTAAGAAGTACAATGTCTTCCAAATGTTCTATTATTCTGCAATGGGCTTCACAGGGTCCCTGGCACAATTTTATGTACCTCGAAATATCATGTGCAGATGGTAACATTTTAGTTTTTCATTCCACATATAGAAGAACTTTTATGTGCTTAATGTAAAGCCAGCTTTGCATGTCAAGTTGCCTTGTGTGACAAACAGTTGTATATAAATAAATTCACCGGATACACTTTAAAACAAAACAGAAGTGTTTAGCATCTCTGAAATAGAGTATCAGAGATCTAGGAGTTTTTCCATATTTGGCAGATGATTTTGTAAGACTCGGGTTCACTACTGGCAAAGTAAGTTATATCTTCATGGTTTAGACAGACAAATACCACATAATCTCTGCTCAGATTTAGAATGCATGCCCGCGTAAGATACATTTGAAATCTGTCCTAGAAATGCTCTGCTACAGATCATACGCCTTGTTATTGAGAAATCAACGTTCTTTAAATAGAGGTTGAAAATGTGGCAGAAGCTAATTTTTGCAGTACAAAACTAATTGTGTGTTTTATTTTCGTTTAACAGATTAAATATAGCTCTACCCTTTGCTTTGATTCTTCTGTCTCTTACAAATGTGACATTGTCAGAGTATACGCAGGGACCTAATTTAATTTTTTTTTAACATAGGAAAAGAGAAAAGAAAGGGAACAATAAAAACAAAACAATTTATAGGTTTTTTTAAATAAAAGAATTTGGGGGGAGCTGTTTTATGGTTCTCATAGTAGCTGCTATAGTGCCACTTTATTTATCTTTGTACAGTATTTATTGTAAAAATCAAACCTTTATAAGACAGTCTGTAAAGGGAGGAATCAGAAAGAAGAGAAATGGATGGCTGCCTCTTTGTGACATATTTTCTCCCTCAGCCTTGCATATTTGCATTAAAGTGATTGTGAATAATGTACATTTGACCAGTGCTGTCTGCAGAACTAATGCCTATTAAAGGGATGGGAAGTAGCATATGTTGTGCCTAGGGCAGAGAAAGTCCAATCACCCCCACTGTGAGAGTCTCCAACTAAAACGCAGGACAGCCTGGGATTTATCCTAAATGAACCCAGCAGGGAGAAAAAGGACAGTCACTCGGTCCACATTTAAGCTTCTGAACTAAGATTTTTAGAGTTTGCTTCCAAAAAGAACTCATAATCTCTATCCATTTCACTTACACAGGGGATCTCTTTTTCTTCTCTCTCACCATTGTTTTATCTACCCGTTCTACAAAATTCGAAGGCAAACTGTTCCTTGTAAGAAATCAGAAACCAGCCTTCTTCTGCTGTAAAATTAAAATGTATCCTCTTTGTTGACATTTTACCAACTCTCTCCTCTGTTTGAGCTTTCCCAAGAATCATCCGACAAGGCACAGTTTTGTCAGTATTGCAAGATGTGTAGGGCTTTTGGTTTCATTTTTATATTGTTGCACTCTCTTAGAAATGCTTTGCTATCTGAACACTCTGCAAAGCTTCTAGGTCCTGTTACATAATCCTCCTGTGACCTCAAGCACCAGTTTTGGGTTTCAAATAGCATTCCTTCTACCTGTGCTCACTTAATAGCTGACAGAGAGCAAGTTTAAAAATGTATAACAATTAAAAAACTCAGCTGTATTAGGAAAATAAATATTTTATTCTGGTAGGATTGCCTTTTGCTTGATTAAGAGAAAAGACTCAGATCATCCATTTGGTACTTCCGTAACCTAAAGAGGAAGCTAGTAAAAATAAAATACAATAGGAAATCTTAAAAGCTGGATCACAACATGATACAAAAGGGTCTGAATAATGCTGAAAATAATGCAGTTGATATGACAGTGTTTATCTTTTCTGCTACCATCACAGTGTTAAATTCCTGTTCAAATTACAGTGAAGATACTTATATTTCAGGATGAAAGAAAGCTCCAAGCCATTGATCTTAGTTTACTGACCTACTCTTTAGGTAAGAGGAAGGCAAGGATTGCCCTGTTTTGGTAGAATCTAAGGATTTCATTTTTTTAATAGTTAGCTATTTAAAGAGGGTTAAACGCTCTCTTGGAAATTGAGTTTTGGGCTTTTAGTTTTATTTCCTTGAGCTTATAACCTGATTTCAAGATCAAAGATCCCATCACCAGCCCACCTCCCACCACCATATCAAATTCACCGTTGATTTACCACATACATATAACAATCCATTTCAGCAAATTGAGCATCCTTCATTATCCCATAATTATTTTCTGTCATCACCCAGTGATGGCTCTGCTTGAGAGCAACCAAACTTGCCTTGGGAAATTTCGTTTGGGGCATGATTCGGTGCCTTGGATTTAGGAGACATGAATTTCCTGTTAAAACTATAGAGCAGCTTTAGCCTTTTCAGTGGTATTACAAGCAACTATAAGTTTTACAGAAGGAAGTTAATGGAGGGGCAAATTCCAAAACATATGACTAGAAAAAGTAGCACAAAGATTGAGTCTGAGTCTCAAAATATTCATTGTTTGATTAATTAATTGAAGCAGGCAGCTTCATTTTAACAATTATTATGTCAATATTTTCTGTCTCAGTCTTACCGATGGTGCCATCATTAAAGTAGGGTCTGTAGAGAGGAAGCATCATTCACTTATTCATTATTTTCAAAAATATTTATCAGATGCCTGCTATGTGTTGGCATCAGATAAATTTGGGATCTTCTCTTTCCACTGACCTCAAAGTCTAGTGCAAACAATACACATACGATGTGACCATGCTAGGACAAAATGAATAGTATGAAGTTCTATAAGAAGACAAAGTAGAGAATGCCAAAAAGAAAGAAGAAATTTAATTTATTTTCAAGCCAGGAACGGTGGCACACAACTGTACTCTTAGAACTCTGGATGCTGAGGCAAGAAGATAATATGTTTGAGCTCAACTTGAAACTCTGCCTCAAAATTCATTAATAAAAAAGGTCTGAGGATGCAGCTCAGGGTGAAGGTTCTGTGTTCAGTCCCCAGTGCCACACATAAAAAGTATATATTATTCTCATTGGCCGGCATTGTGACACATACTAGTAATCTCAGCATTCCAGGAGGCTAAGACAGAAAGACCACAAGTTTGAATCCAGACTGGGCAACTTATACTGAGTGAGATCCTGGGTCAAAATAAAAAATATATAAAATAAAATAATAGAATAGAATAGAAAGAAGTAGGTAGGCAGATCGGTGAGAAGGCCCTGAGTTCATTATCTCATACCATAAATAATAATAGTACCATAGTATAGCTTATTTTTTAGCCACTTAAGGGTAATATATAAAGTAAATTTGGAGCTGTTGAGAGCTACATTACTCAGAAGCAAGCTTTATAGCAAATATTGTCCCCTTTATGCTCAATTTCAGAGCCTTTGGTCATCTTACATTTTGCTGCTGGAACTGGTAGAAGCTTGTGTTATGATGTATTGCATTCGTTGTCACTTATACCCAAGGCTTCCTTCTCTTCTTGCATTGGTTTATTGCATCATGAGGTCTAAAACCTTGAATCTTACTGTCTTCCATACCCCACCTTCCATAACACAAGGACCTGTGTACAATTCAGCTAATAATTTAGACTAAAAAAGATAAAAAGCATAAAATAGTTGGCTTGCTGGCAGATTCCACCATGACATTTTTAATTAAATCCCAAATCGAATATTTTAAGCAATACCCTGGTAAAATGAAAATAAAGCTGGGAATGCCTCCAGTCAAGACCCTGAGTTCTTGTTTTGCTTCTGCTACAAATCTAGGGTAGGTAATGAGTCCATTCTGGGACATAATTTCCTTATCTTTAAATCATAAAAGATGGACTGTGAGGTCTTGAGCACTGTCAACTTCAATATTCTATGAACAATTTTTAAAATAAACTGGATGAAAAAACTCAGATGAACTTTTTTTTATGTTTATATCCTTCAGGTATCCGAAGCCCTCAAAGAATATTTTTAGATAAGACTCTCTGGATCATTCTAAAGTATGTAAATAGCAAGAGATATCATATCTCCTTTTTCTGAAATCAAACTTACGAATGTCAGAGAAATTTAGTGACTTTTCCAAGACTATGTGGAACATGAAACCAAATCTCTAATTTCTCAAATCTTAAGATAGCAAAATATTCCATTCCATGCTTGGAAGTTTCCCTTAATTGGTTGACAAAGCATCCACAAGCCTTCCTAAGGATGAATATGTGTAACCTTAAATTGTAGCATCTAAGGGGGCCAGGGATTTGGCTCAGTTGTTCCGCTGCCTGCCACGAAAGCACAGGGTCCGAGTTCGATCCCTGGTACAAAAAAAAAAAAAAAATTGTAGCATCTATGCCTCATTGGAACACTATCAAAGATCAGGTTATCTTAAACGACAGGACCTGAAGACCACAGAATCCAGGGCCACCAATTCCAGAGGAGCAACACAGGGAATTCAGCAGTTTCCATCTCCTTTATCTCCATCCTGTTTGTTTTTTGCACATGTTCTAAAGCATATACAATCATTCAAGACATGGGCTGGGACAGATTCTGGATTTATTCTAGACAGTGTTATAATGCCAGTAGATAGAAGATATGGGTTAAAAAATAACATTTCTTCCATTCTGCCCAGTTATCAACTTGGTCCTTCAGTCATTTTTCTCCAAATTGGGATTCAGTCATCTTAAAAATGGAACCACCCTGCTCAGAGAAGTTCAATTTTTTAAAACATGTTTTTCATGGCAATTATCATGTCACAAGTGTCAAATGTAAACATTTTGCGACTAGTTGAAAACTCAGGAACTGTTTTTTACCTTTTGTTATTCAATGCTTCCCTGTTGCTTTTGATCTTGTCAAATCCTTACCTCCTAATCTGCACTTAGTAAGATCAAAGCTAGGTATTGGTCACTGTGCCACATCTGCCAAATAGAAACAGACAAGCAAAAGCAAATTCCAAAGAACAAATTCTCTCCATTCCAATTTTCTCAGGCCCATGAAACAATGAGATATACAATAAGCAAATATTTTTTATTAATGTTGAAAATATATGGGCCTTTCATTTAAAGTATGAACTTATTTTAATTCCAAGAAAAGAAAAAAAATGAAATGTTGAGGCTGGTTGTATTGAAGAATATATATATTTTAGGTAAGATTTTATTTGTAGAAGCAGATTATTTTATGTAAATATTTACCAAATATTATATAGAGCTTAATGTTTGCTCTGTATTTTCTACATGCTTTATAAAATTTTACCTACTTAATTCTCATAACAAACCCATGTGATGCTAGGATTATTCCCATCCTACCTATAAGAAGACTGAGAAATGGAGGGCAAGCAACTTTCCCACATTAGTAGTCAACCCTGAAGGACCTGGGATCCAAACCCTAGCAGTTTGGCTCCAGAGCCTCTATTCCAAATTTCAACACGATGATTAATTTATCAGTAAGATCATATGGACAGTGAAAACATTTTATTTTTAATACAAACTAGAAGAATACTTAATTTACTGAACCTTATTTTATCAGTCATGAAATCTTGCTTTCTTGGTACTCTTCCTGAAATATTTGAAAGGACACTGTGAATAAAAAAGTGCTATTGTTTCTCAAAAATAATTTTAAGTTTTTCTAGGAATCTATAATTATTATGCATGAAAATTTGGCCAGATTAATCCTTGGAAACCTGAGAAAAGTATGGAAAGATAACTTTAAAGAAATAGTTATTCTTGCTGCTTATCACCTTAATATGATTAGAGTTCATGCTCTTAAAATAGGAATTTACAGTTTGGATCAAAAATTTCCTCTAAACATCTTATGTGGTCAGAGGTGCGGCTATGGAAAGTGATTAGAATATAGGGGGCCTCAGTTCGTCAATGCATTAACCCACTGAGGAGTCACAGGTGAATGTACTGGTAAGCAGGATCTGGTTGGAGGAAGCAGGTCAGCAGGAGCCTACTTGTGAAGGGCACGTCCCTTCCTCCCTTTGTGGCTCTTTTCCTTTCTTTTTACCTGCTTGCATCCATGGAGTTAGCAGCTTTTTTCCCCTCTTCTGCCATGATGTTTCTGCCTCAGAACCAGTTAGCCATGGACTGAAACCCTGGATACCATAAATCAAAAACAAACATTTTCTCCTTCAAATTGTATACTTCATGTATTTTGTCCCAGAAGCAAAAAAATCTAAGCAATACAGGGAAAAAATAGGAGGCCATAGCATGAACTTAAACAGTTTTCTATAGAATATACATCAACTAATGATTCCACCATCCTGGGACTCTGCAATATTCATTCATGCTGCAGGTTTTTTCTTTCTTTTTTAACAAATTATGGTTAACATACCCACCTCATAATATTGTCAAGACTAGCTGAAATAATTTAAAGTGCTTAGTAAAGTTTCTGACACAAATAAGCAATCCGTGGATACTGAAACATTTCCTTTCATTGTAGAAATAAACTTTGTAGTTTGTAAATATGAGGATGAGTGTTAAGCTTTAAAAGTACAATTGGAAAATACAGTCATTTGCTCATTTAAAAATATTTATCATCGCTTCTCGGCCTTTTGGCTAAGATCAAGTGTAAAAATATTTATCAAAGATTTACCACATTCCAGACATGATGATTACATCAAAGATAATGGACTAAAATTCTATAAAATTGTGAAGTCCCATTGGCACTTCTTTTAATGTCTCCAATTTCAGTGTTCCAAATTACAATATCTGATTTGATAATTGGCATTATGACAACGTCTTTCAAGGACCAGGGATTAGGTCCGTGGTGCCACACCTGCCTTGCAAACATAAGTCCCGAGTTCAATCCTCGGTACTGAAGAAGGAGAAAAAAAAAAAAGAGTGTCTTTCAGATTTGGTCTATTTTTTGAGAAAATCAGGAATTGTGGTATTTCTTTAAAGTTATCCAGGTACACTGAGATTCTGATACAGGTATTATACCTATAGTACCATAAAGAAGAATAAAGCAAATGACCTCAGATTGAGCTATTTCTTCCAACTCCCTGGTTCACTCCTTAGGTGAGAGACAACAACTGCTGTGTCAGCTACCTGGGTGGCACAGAGATACATTTCTATTTTTCTCAAACTAGCTTTTCACTAACATTTTGTTTTGTTTGGTTTGGTTTGCTTTGGTTTGGTTTGGTTCCCAGGCACTCTGCAAGTTGTAGGGCCTCATAGTAGCAGCTCATCCTTTCTCCTCGCTGTCTTTCCACTTCCTTCTTATTTCTAATTGCCACAAGGCAAGAGATATGACCCTGTGGTCCACTCCCAGAAGTCTTTTTTGTCATCATCCCTCCACAGAAAGCTACTAGGCGCCAAGTATATCCTCAGTGCTGCATACTGTAGAATGTTACTGCAGCATCTTGAACAAGAGCCTAAATTCTACTTGGAAATGAGACTTGAACCACCATACCTGCTCCTGGCAATGCTAGAAGGTACATAATTAAGGACCAGTGTCCACCTGAGAGAACTAGTTCCTGGTTCTGAATTGGCCCCTCCAAAGTCCCTCTCAGAGACTCAGAGAGCACTTCCTGGTGACAAGCTCACTGTTGAACACTTGCTGTATCTTCAGCAAGTCTCTCTGCACAGGGAAACACTGCTTTGCAATACTTTATATTCTATCCAAATTCCTTTAATAATATAATCTCTTTCATTGTTGCCCCAGGGTTTCCAATGTCTTCATCTGAACTCCAAGATGAACTCCTAGAATTTATTCCTGCTGCTAAATCTGTCAGTATTTCCACAGATTCCTTGGAGGGTTATACTTTGGCTGTACAATTTCACTTTAGGATAAGAAGGTCTTAAGAGGGTGACAACTCACACACACACACGCACACACACACACACACACACACACACATACGAATAATTAAATGATCTATGTATGGCCAATGAAGAAAGCATAAAAAACCATAAAATTCTGAAGTTTAGAGCTCAAATGAGTTCCAAGAAATTATCCAGAATAACCTTCTTTTAAAAACTATTAGCCGGGCTGGGGATTTAGCTCAGTGGTTCCGGCACCTGTCTTGCAAGTACAAGGACCTGAGTTCAATCCCTGGTACCAAAAAAAAAACATATTAGCCTTATTTTACAGATGTTCTAAGGCTCACACAGTATATCTTGGCCCAGTTTATAGACCTCTATGATGTTTATAACTAAATATACTGTTTAAAAATTATTCAGTGAGCATGTTTAATACTCAAAAGAATTTCTCATTACTTATATTTAATGCAAAGTTAAAATAGTTCTAGTATAATTTTTGTCAGCCTACTTTTTCTTCAACATTTCATAATCATGTATTGTCCTGTTGATTCTTCCCCAGATCAACAATTAGCTCCTCATACTACTAAACTCAAAGAAATTCAACTTAGCCACTACTAAGTGAATAAGTTTGTTAAGCCCTAAAAAATGCTCATCATAAACATTTTTAAATCCATAGTTCTAAATTATCTAAAATATTATGACATTCTAAGAGTAAACAAACCTGAAAGCAAAGGTAAACTTGCAAATAGTCATCACTTTAGTAAGTGAAAGTCTTTATGTACTTTCTTGTCTAGTGTGCCATATTTATTTATGGATTAAAAATGATTTTGAAGGAAGAATAGAAGTTCCTCAAAAACTTAAAAGTAGAACTACCTCAAGATCCAGCAAGCCCACTTTTGAGTATATATATATCCAAAGGAGATACAATAAGTATCTTGAAAAAGTATCTGCACCCCAGTTCCATTGAAACACTAGTCACATACATGTGTTATCATGAGTGGATATTTACAGTAATGTTTTAACTATGATGATTTAAATACATTGTTTAAAACTCAATTGTTCCTAATTCTGCCTCTGATATTGCCTCAAAATTCCACCTCTGAGTGAAAAAGAATGAAAAGTAGATCACAGGGTATTAGATGATTAAAATCTTTTGTAAATATGCCAATTCTCCAAAATTTATAAATCCACATTTTTGACCGTATACAAACACTCCAGCTGAAATCTATACTGCAAAGAACTGGCTTCTCATATCAGCTGAAAAAATACTGTTTTTTGACTAAAACATATACGAACACAATTCAGACTCAAAGCACAAATTTGGAGTACATCATTATTTCATTATTAGGTTGTTTCTCTGTATTTACACATCTAAAATTGTATACCATCATACAGAGAAGAAACATTGAATGAATCATCATGAAGAAATTGAGATGAATTGAAATGCAGCAAAATTGTGGTGCACTGCAGTTGTGAGGTATGCTCTGGAGTAGCTGATGCAGAACTGTTTGCACTGTGCCTGCCTTCAGGAACAAGGATCCTATCCCCACCAATCCAATGCCCATCAGGACAGTTTTCACTACCCAGAATTCTTAAAAGCAAAACTCATACAAGTTTAAAGAAAAAAATGATCAAATGTATTAAATAATATGAAAAGAGACAGAAGCAAAAAAATATGGATTGTCAAAATGTCCCTACAGTCAAAATATTGGATTTGTCTACAGACCATCCCCTCAAAGGACTTGTACTTAGGAAAATGCAGACAAAGTTCCACAGGTGCTCAGTAGCATTCTCTGCATGCTTGTCTCTTGCTTATTTGCTTGCTTGAAATGATTTTTTTTTGTCTGCTTGTCATAATTTGGTAACATTAAGGTGGATGCAAGCTCTCCACATAAGCACTGTTCCCACCACTCCTAATGACTTGCACACTTGTCCACTTTACCAATTTATATTACCTGCATACCCACAGAAGCACTGCATTTATAACTCCTGCCCATTAGCTTAATCTCACTTCTGTTCCTTATCCTGGTTCCCTAACCATCCATTCTTGTCAATACCTCTCTCTTACTTAGGCTATTTCTTGAGGTCTCTTTTCCCAGATTCAACTACTGTACTCAGATCTTACTTAAGACCTAGCCTGCAAGCTTTTTAGATTAACCACAATACCTAGTAACCATGCAAATCCCTTAAATTCCAACCGTACTTGTGCATCTTCAGATTACTCTCTTATTCAGTTGCTTTATTAGTTTACAGTCAATCAATAACCTCCCTCAATCAGAGTATAATTGCAGAGGATATCGTTCACGTGTAAATTTTGCTAGGCAACAGTCCCCAATTTTTCAATCTAAACAGATTTTGAAGATGCATGGGAGGTGCCAGTTATTCAAGTTTAAGTAAGGGAAAGTATTTGGATAATCTACTGGTGAGCCAGATTTAATCAGTTGAAGGCTTTTAAAGTGGGGCTGGGACTTCAGAGGAAGGGTGGAAGAGAAAGGAGAGAGAGTTTCTTCCCATGATAATAGCTTCTGGCTGTGCACATGAAATCCCATTCTGCCTATAATTTTCTCTTCTGATGGCTTGAACTGTAGATTTCAAACTTATTTTACAAGTTCTCATGATTGTGAAAACCCAATTTTTGGTTTTTGCACACACACACACACACACACACACACATAGAAGTGCATACACATAGAGCTATCCTTCAGTATCTTGGAATTAGTTCCAGGATAGCCTACAAATATCAAAACCAAGGATAATCAGTTCCCTATACAAAATATCACAGTACTTGCATGTAACCTATGGATCTCTTCTTGTATCTGTTGAACTGTCTCTAAATTACTTATAATACACAATGCTTTATACATAGCTGTTGTTCTATATTGTTCAGAAAATCATGACAAGAAAAGTCTATATGCATTCAGTACCACTGGGTTTGTTTTTGTTTGTTTGTTTTAGTTCTTTATAGCAATGGAGATTGAATCCAGGTCCCTCACACTGAGCTACAGTCCTAGCCCTTTATAGTGCTTGGGATTTTTTTGAAACAGGCTCTCAATAAGTTGCCCAGGTGGGCCTTGAACTTGTGACCTCCTGCTTTGGCCCTGTGCTTGGAATTCAGGAAAGTACTATCACTCACTTTATCCTTGTATTCAACCAATAATCTGTGGACCCAGAGGGTTAAATGTGTATCCATGGTACAGCTTCTGTAGTTAAACCATTACTGCTACTGTAAATGTAAACATCAATTTCTTGATTTTAAAACTTCTACACCATATATCATATACATGCACATGCACACAGGTGCATACATAGACATACACAAATCACAAATGAGCTCCTACTTAATATAGTTAAATAAGCATAAGACATCAAGATTTTGGCAAAGTCATATGTGCATGGAAAAATATTTCCAGTAAAATATGCAGGATAAGAATAAATAAATGCTGAGTAGTAGAAAAATTTACTATAGTAAGCCAGTATAAATCTTAGAGGCCTCCTTCTGAAAAGAAAAATTTCTAAAACGGATCACTGTGTAAATTGTAATGTAAACTGGTAGAGAAAACAGTTGATAAAAGTGGCTCCAAAACAACAGCATTACAGATAAACAGGGAGCCTTATGTATAGCTACATATTGGTTGAACAGGTTTTTCAACCTATAGATTACCAAATAATTAAAGTGCAACAAAACATGTGTATTAACTGTGTAGGTTCCCAGTTTTTTAGTTCATTCCACCAAGCTGTCATAGTGATAGAAATAATTGATGTTTACCATTTTAATATTAAAGTTTTCTACTAATGGCATTAGATATAAATGACTTTGATTTGTGATTTCCACCCCAACACCGCTTTTAGAATGCATGACATGATTATGTATGAAATGGGAATTGAGAATTCCCTTAATATCCATGAGCATGTATTTATGCAGTTTTTAAAATTTAGAATTATGTAGGTTGCCTAAGCACTGGATTCAAACGTTCAAATATAAATGATTACATATATATGGTAATAGTCCTATATTTGAAGGAATTACAAAGAGCAGGAGAAGGAGCAGAGAGTACAAAAGTTCAAGGTTACAACTTTCTAGACACCCCATGATCCACACACTATGCATTTTTTTCCTCATTGAGTTTATTGGTACATTTTAGGTATACAGTACAGTTACATTCATTATTGGGATCTTGTACTTTTACATGACAGGTCTTGGTTCTCATTTTTTGCCCTTGTCCCTGCCCTCCCTTCACCCCTTTTTTAATATTCTGAAGCTTCTAGTTAGCTATGCAATGACTCAGAATTGGCACACAATCTCACTTAAACCAAAAGATATGCTCTGGGTTTGAAAATTGGTTTCACGTGTCAGTTAAAATTCAGAAACACATTTTCTACTTCATACCAAACTCATTCTACCCTTCAACTATTATGTAAAATTATTTTAACCAAACAAAACTATGTAGACCAAGTCTAACTTTTCACCAAGGTATAATTCTTAACTGCAAGACATTATAGAGTGGAAATATTGACATTCTAATAGGGTAAGAGGCTTTTATCATACTATTGAGCTAAAGAAAGAATTCCTGCCCCCAAAGTACTAGATTTAGTTCAAATTCAATTTATCAGGCATATTTGAGTATCCACTATTTATTAGATGCTGAATTGATCAATGTCAAGAAAGCATAGTTATCCTTAATATGACCACTGTGTAATGGAAATAAGGTATAAAACAATGTGGTAAGTGTAGTAACAGAGCTACACAGAGCATTACAGTAGCAGAGAGGAGAGACTCCTAAAAATTCAGGCAAAGGTATCAGGGTGACTTCTTGAAGTAGTATCCCTGAGCTAAGTCTCAAAAGTTGAGCTGGAGACAAGCAAGCAGAGAGAAAGAAGAATCTTACAAAGTGGGACACCTGAGAAAAGCAAAGAGCAGATCCCTGTAGATTCTGGCCACCACAGATAAATAAGGATCCATATGGCAGAAAGAATGAGGGAAGTGGGGCAATAGTGTTAATACGAACACATGGATGCACGTCCATGTGAACCATAAAGTTGAGGGATAACAGCCTTTCTTGGTAGAATAGATTTACTTGGTATCTTACAGTGTTGGAAGGGAAAACCAGGGCCAAAAGGAGCTTAAGATAGTAGAGAAAATAATTTCTTCTTTATAATTTTAGTTAGGACAGGCATACGTGGCTGTAGAGACAGATAAATAAATAACTTTCCCACTGATATCAAAACACACCATCCGCAGATAATTAAGCCTGATTACAACATAAGCAATGAAGCCACAAGCACACTTCTAGACAATTTCATAAAGTCATCAAAATTATGATTGCTTAAAATATTATTTCGATAACCTTATTTGTTCTTATCATAGAAAAAAATTATCCATAGTATATAATATCTCATGAGTTTCTAAATCACTATAGTGGCACATTTGGCCTTGCTCATTAGATTCCCTAAGTGTTTTCTATGTAAACAAACAAAAACAACTGACAGTGCATGTAACAAGTACAGTAGACCCTTGACTTATGAACTCAATTTGTTCCTGAGGGCTGATTGTAGCTCAAGTTGGTCAATGGAAGGCTCAGACTCCTCTACAGAGCCTCCAGAGTCTCTCTCTTGTATACAGGCAGAAATCAGTGTCCTTAGAGAGACTTGGCCCAGGATTTCTCAATTATCCCTACACAAAAAAGTATGTTGTGATTGTCCTTCCAGAATTCTTTAACGGTTAAATCTGTATGTGAGAACATCTGGAAGCACAAGCAGCTGGCATTTGGTTCATAACTCAAGACTTTGGTCATAAGCTAAAACTAAAATTCCATGGGCTGGGGATTTAGCTCAGTGATGCTGCTGCCTGCCTCACAAGCACAAGGATCTGAGTTCAATCCCCAGTACCAAAAAGAAAAGAAAATTTTAACCCAAGTTGTTTATATGTCAGTCTGGTTGTAACTTGAGGGTACACCCTAATGCTTTTCTTCAAGAGATTTGAATGGCTATAGTTGATGTCTAATAATCTGAGCATTATCAATAGTTGGGAAATCTATTCCATATTATTTCAAATTCTGGTAACAGTCTAGCGATAGATACTGAATGGCAAGATATGATAATCTTTACAATACAGTCCACTGGAGATAAAAGTATGCCTGGTAACTAAGGAAGCATGATAATCTTCCTCTTACTTGTCTTCTCTCTTATGGATCAGTTTTGAATAGGCATGAGATTAGTAAGAAAAACCTGCAAAATAGCAACATATTACAGTTTGGCAGTGAAATGGAAGGCCTTGAGAGTCATCAGACCAGGATAAACTCTGTATGCTGACACTTATCAGCCCTGTGACCTAGGGAAATGTACTTAACTTCCTGGGAGTAATGAGGGGCACATTTTTTATAAGACTCCTCAAAAGTCCTGACATGTTCAAGTTCCAGTTGTTCCTGGTTGACCAAATCACTAATTCAGCCTATTGCACCCTCGAATTTCCTCTTCCTTTGGTCCTTATGTCCTCACCTGAATCTATCTCCCCCAGACAGAAATATCCAAATAATCTCTATCCAAATTTTCTCCCAAGGCTGTGTTTTCAGGGAATCCAGCTAAGACAGCACACCAGACTAAAGTTAAAGTAGTAGAGGCCTATGGACCTCAAGTGTAACTATAGGGCCAAAAGTTCAGTTTTTCACTCGACAGATATTCCAGGAAACTGGGTCCTTCAGATGGCTGGAAAAGAAAAGAGCACTTTTGTATTAAATACAAGGTGTGATTGAAAACTGCAGTGAATGCTTACATTTTTTTAAAAAAATTGTAACAGTAGAAGACATATTGACCTTAATCCCCCTGAAAAACTGCCCTCACTTCAAACACACTTATACCATCATTCTTCCCACTATCTAAAGCATTTCTGGAAGTCCTCTTCTGTCTGTGTTTTTAGTTGTGCTGTCATAGCCATCTGGATGTCCTGAAACAATTCAAAATATTTAGATTTCATTGTCATTTTGACTTTGAGGAAGAGCCAGAAGTCACATGGTGCCAGATACAGTGAATAAGCCAGATAAGGACCCATCCTAATGCTTTTACAAGCTACCTTTCCATTGGATAGGACTCAGCAGCAGGATTTACCATATTTTATTATCTCAAGTATGTAAAAGACTAATAAAATCTGTAAGTGATTTACGTAAGTATGGACACTGTATTGATGTTTAAGTATAGAAAACGTATATAATGAGATAGGGGATGGACATACTTTAACAAGTTGTATGTTCCAAGTTTACCCCTCTAAATCACTAATTGTGGGCTACCTGGAAAGAATAGTCTGTGGCTATTTATAAGTCACAAAAACAGGAAATGGAATTAGTTTAGATCTCAGGGAGAAACTTGTAGTTCTGAGGCAAGAGAACTAGAAGAGGCAGGTGCTACTAAGAAACATAAGGGATAGGAGATGTCAGAAGTTTATCCTTTGACACAGGTGCACCACGGTTCATGTACCAATACTCGGTAATGCAGTAATTGATTCAACAGCTGCTCAGGACATAATTTCAAAAATAAATTTCCTTTTATGTTACTATATCAGAAGGGCTCATAATATTGATTTTAATTCTGTAATTTGCCAGACCTTGTGCTAAGTGATTTACTCTCTCTACTCACGTGTCCATTTTGAACATTTCTACAAAATAAATACTATAAACTCCCTTTGAGGGTGAGAAAATTGAAGCTTAGATTTTTAAGGGACTTTCCCAATACACAACAATTAATAAGCAGTAGAGCCAGGCAGGACTGTGTGACTCCAAAGTTGCTTCTCATCTTTTCTACACAAGGCTGCTCATCTTTTTTTTTTATTAAATCGGTATGCAAATTATCAATTAACATCACAGCTTTCATCCATGGAAAAGTAAAATTTTTTTCTACAAAGACCCCAGAAATGTTATAAGCATCTAACTGGCTGTCTTTGTTACTTTCCTCATTGCTCAGACAAAATATCCAACACCGCAATTTAAGGGAGGAGAGGTTTATTTGGGCTCATGATTCAGCCCATAGTCTACTGACTCAAAGGCAGGATGGCATGGCAGAGGAAAAGCTGTTCACCTCATGGTGGACATAAATGAGAGAAACAAGGAATGAGCCCAAAAGGTAGAACCTTCTGGGTCATGCCAGTGACCTGTCTCTTCTGACCAGGAGCAACCTCCTAACAGTAAGTCAGCTAAAAGGTGCCCCTGTAATCCAATAATTTTCCTAAACTCCAGCCTGTGACTGCATGAAGCTTTGAGATAGAAAGCTTCTAGATATAAAATATGATATAGTTTTACAAGAAGAGCAATTCTTGCCTGTTCCAATATTGACACCAGCCCTTGGAAATGTAGACTTTGTTTCTGAATAGAATTGACTACATATTAACAGACTGAAATAGCCTTGACTTACCTTTGGGAAGTAAACAATTTTGGTGAGCATTGTAAATTAAAGAAACTGAAATGAAATAAATAGCCAGAACTGATATCTTCCCTTTAAAAGAGAAAAAGTAAATATAGGAAAGAGAAGTGACAGTTCCACACAGAGTTTAAAGTGAAACTGAAATTTAAAGCTCCAGGTTTTCAATGATTTTAACTTTAAGACCACTCTGCAGATAATGATCTTCAGAACTCTCCACTCTAAGCAAATTTCTCTGGAGATGACTCTGTACCTTCCTTCCTCCTCAGCTCTTTCACTTTCTAAAAGTGTCTCAGCATGTCTTTGAATTATTTGTGACATTAAAATACAATTCTGTCTTTCCTCTTGCCTTTTCTTTGAACAACAGTCCATAATTACTCCCTCTTCCATTATCCATAAACCTCTAAACTGTCTGCATATATAATGTATCAAGCATGTGCTCAACAGACTATTTTTTTTCTACATAGAGAAAGTCTTGGAAATCTCACAGTCTTCAGGTTTCTATAACAGAATTTTTAAGCACAGTATCTTTTTTTCCCCTGTGTTTAATATTGACCCCAGGCATCTGTGGCTTTATATTCTACCAAATTATTTACATTCTTAGGGTTATGTGAATTCCGATTTCTCAGAGGCATTTTGGCTTGCTTGTCCTGGGTTCCTTGAGTTGCCCTATTTCCATTTCTCTTGCATGCTTAGAGAAGACTTTTGAAGTTCATGACTTTTATTAACCTTCTAGATTGATGTTTTGTGAAGCAGCTGATGCATGGTCTGGAGTTTTAAAAACTGTACAAGGCCACCTGCATCACTAGCAGCAACAGCTTTGCTTAGGGTGACACATCACTCAGGAAAGTTCCAGAAAGAAAATTTATCACATTGATAATACACTATGAAGCTATGTGCAAAGAAATATATTACCAGATAAATACTCAATGTGGATATCAGGGTGGATTAGTCCGGCATGTCGTTTAAAAAAAGAAAACTATTTTGTAATAGGAAAATTATTTTTTATATCTCTGATCTCACCTGCTGCATTTCCCTTCCATTCTCTGATAATTTCATACTCTTTCATGAAGAGCAATTCCAGACTCCATTATTGTTCCAAGCTCTGACATTCTCATAGAAAATGAAAAACTGCCATAACCTTCCCTCCTGCTCATAAAGTCCTGGAAGAGGTGGATCAGACCAGAGAATCTTCTGACTTAGGGTAATTTTTTCATTCTTTTACATAAATCCCCCAGGCAGGAATAAGAAAGAAGTATTTCAAACCCAATGCCAAATATTTCACTTAGAATCACTCCCTGGGAAGAGTGGGGCAGCTGCCAATTAGCATATCCATAGATGTGGGCAAACTCAGTAATATTTTCACTAATAAATTGACTGAACAGAGCATCAAGCTGTCACCTGAGTATATATCCTAGTAGGAATAATAGGAAAGGCTAGATTATTTTTTCTTAAAACCTTTCATAAGGCACAAAATCATAGCACTGAAAGGGTCCTCTGGTCCAGAGCTTTAACCCAGCTCCCCCATAGTTGATGAAGGTGAGGCCCAGAGAGGTTAGGAGAGCTAACTAGTTAAAATGTCATGTGGCTGCTTAATGCCACAACTAGGACTGGAACCAAGTATTTTGACAACTTACTTAGGGTTTTTCTCACTCTGGGAAAAAAAAAATCTCTAATTCACTATTTTCTGATTTTCATAGCTTAGAAATTTAACAATAGAGCTTTATTTTAAAGTGCTTAATTACACTTGACATTACCCATTATCTGCTCCTCTTTGAAATACTGTTATATGTACATATCCCTATTGAAAGACATGTTACAGGTTTTTTTTTTCCATTTTGTTGTTGTTGTTGTTAAATGTGTTTATACCTTCAGGAAAGTCTAAAGTATTCTAAGAACTGATGTTCAGAAAAAAATATATCAGATTAAAATGTAGTAAGGTAGTATTGGGAATATATGGCAGTGGTATAGTGCTTTCCTAACATATGCAAAGCCCTGTGTTCAAACCCCATATGAGATGCTGGGTTAATAGGAACAGTAAAGTAGTACCTTCTTTAATGACATCCTCTCCTTCTAACTTAGTGCCAAATTAACACAACTCCTAGGATGAAGATTTAATAGGGGAAAAAAAAAAAGTAAAATCTCCCAACAAATACCAGCAATAACACATAAAGCTCATCAGGAGTTAAGGTACATCTCCAGATCCCTAAGAAATATATACGATCCACTAAGTTTTACTGTGATTGCTGTAAAACAGACCACACAGGCTCTTTTCTGGAGTCTGTTAGTATTTAAAATCTATACGTAGCTTTAGCACCTATAATGACTTAGGATGTCCAAGGATAGCCAGAAGAAAGGGTACCCAGCATTTTCTTATACACACAGTTAAAAACAAGTTGACTGTGAGCTACTGTGACCCAGAGGACAGCTGCAGGCCCAAACACCAAGGGTATTATTCTCTACTCCTCTATTATCTACATTAGCTTTTTATAATGTGGCTCATCAATTACCCCTATATAAATTCTTCCTCCAGCCCTAATGATTGATATAACATTTCCCATCTGTGATAACATAATTTACAGTACTAACTTCCTTTCATCTACAATTCTGCATAGGTTTTTGACTTGTACTAACATCCCACATCACTTTAATTTTTCATATTGAATTCATTTTGAGAGCTGCACCCGAGATCCCCCTCACATGACATCTTATTTTCAGGACAATCTGTAAACACTATGACAATCTGTTAGCCAAGCTGATAAAAGGCAGTGTTTATAGAGACCCCAAGGAAATGGTGCTGCTGAAAGGAGAATCTCCCTTACCCTGTTCCTGTCCTCACATACAATGAGACAGTGTGTGAAATGGCCGTGTTCTGAATGCTGCTGATACAGAGCTGATTCTCATACAGTTGAAATCTGATCAGCTGAAATTTGGTGAAGGCTTGGGCAGCTGTACAACCTTTAGTTGTCTGAGAACAATGCAGGGATACGAATGTTTATATAGAAGCAGAAAAACCTCATGTTCCCTCTTCTGAATACCAAATTTCCCACTACTATTGCACTACCCAGCTGTGTCCTGTGTTATGACAGAAATTTGAGGCTAATATCTTGAGAATCCCACGGATTCTGTGCATTTTCAACAATGTATCTATGTATTGGTTTTAACCGGCTAATTTTAAACTCAAAATATGTCTTTGAAGGCTGTAATTTAAATCTAGAATCTTTATCATAAAAAAAGCCAATGAAATCACTGGAAGATATACACATGTAAAATATTTAAGTCCCTATGAAACAGTTAAACAGCAAAAGACTAACAGGACACCCAGTGAGCAGCTTTTAACCAAAGACTGCTGATGTCATGGAGTATTGTTGATAGCAAAACACAGAAAGTAACAATAAAGTAAATTACTTTTGAGTAGTAGAGGAGACTTTTTTAACTAGGGCTCAGCTTGAAATTTGTGCATTTTCTCATACCTATACCTAGAATGTCTGTTAAAAAGTCTCCATTGCTGTGGCTAATAAAAGCCTTATTCAGAGACAGCAATAGAATAACCAAGTAAGTCAGAAATGGTAGTCTATTTACATTTCCTAACATAACTTATATGTAGCAAATAGCCAAGGAGATTGGGAGATAAGGATTTTACACCCCAAATGCTGACCTTTGTTGCAGCAGGCAGAGAGACAAAGAATCCTATCATATACAGATAGGACAGAAGAAAGTGGGAAGCCAGTATGGGCCAGTGTGAGAGAGGACACACGGATGGGGCATGGACAAGTTCTTGTCCAGTTTGGGCAACTTAGTGACTTAGCAAGACCTTGTCTCAAAATGAAAAATAAAAAGGAGCTGAGGATATAGCTCAGTACAAAAATCTTGAGTTCAACTCCAGATAGATAGATAGGTAGATAGATAAAATTCTATCAAAAGGTTCCAAATAATGTTTTTGGTCAATATCTTTCTGGGTCGGGAATTTAGCTCAGTGGTTCTGTCACCTACCTGCCTCACTGAATTCAATCCCTGGTACCAATAATAATAAATAAATAAACCAAATCCTCAGACAACATCTCTCTGTCAGTTTGTTAGTCAGCATTTCCAATACTGGAACAAAATACCAAACACTGCAACTTAAAGGAGAAAAAGTTTTTTTCTCCTGAGTTTTATGGTTGTTTGCTCCAAGGCAGAAGTGGCATAGGGGAAAGACATGACTGAAGTATTCGTGGTAGCCAGGTAACAGAGACAGAGGAGGAGGAAGCCAGGGACAAGAATACACCTGTCCAGGTCAAGCCCCCAGTGGCCCACCTATTCTGACCAGTCCCTACTTCCGAACAGCCCATTCAGCTATGAACTCATCATCAGATTTGTCCAATGATGAAAATGGCAACTCCGTGATCCATTCACTTTCCAAAAGCTGACCTCTCAACACATGAGACTTCTAGATCTAACCATAAAAGCATGTTAGCATGTTAAAGAAAATGATGTCTGACCAAAACAAAGCCTTTTGTAGATGTATCTTACATTGTGTCTTTATGCAGAGAATGTATTAGTTCATATATCACACCTGTGTGAGCTACACTGTATGACCAAGCTGAATCTTAAAATGGACTAGCTTTTTGCATTTAAAGTAAGTAAATGTAATATTATGAATATGACATTGTTTTATTTACCAGAGGGAACTGCAAATTTATTACTTATACAAAAATAGATGGTGGAAAGAGGACCTGCAGATGGAAAATGGGAAGGTGGGGAAAAGCAAGAGAAGCAAAAAATATATGTACCAATTCACCAAAATTAATTAAAAGAAACTAGATCAAAAGTATAATTAGGGCTGGGGATTTAGCTCAGTGGTTCTGCCGCCTACCTCCTAAGCTCAAGGAACTGAGTTCAATCCCCAGTACCAAAAAATCAAAAGCACAATTCAATTTTTCTCTATTAAGTGGAAGAAATGCTCTGAAATTCTCTGAAAAAAAATGCTTCTTCCATTTAAAAAAATATTTTATGAGAAAATACGACAAACTCGTACAAGTATGGCAACAGGAGAGCTCTTCTGTTCACCCACATTGGCCACACTGACATTTGTTACCTTCCTCTTTCTCCTTTTCCTCCTAAAATATTGAAGAACAAAGTTCACTTTGCATGCATACATCAGAACATCATATTGTACCTCATAAGTGTGTGCAATTATGATGTCAATCAAAAAAGATTACATTGTGTACATCATGCCCCTTTACCACATACAAGTACTAAAATTACAAACGTTAATACAATAGCATTTCCTAACATGCCGATCATATTTAAATACCATGAACTTTTCCAGTAAATTTTTTTAGCTATTTCCTCTTTGGTCATGCATTATATTTAGTACATGCCTCTTTAATCTGAAACAATTACTTTGCCATTCTGTATCTTTCATGGTAGTGGTATTTTTGAAGAACATAAATCACTTATAAACTTATCCACTTATGAATTTATCCACTTATGAACTTAAGTTCTTAAGATCAAATTCAGATTATGCATTTTTTTTGTTTGTTTTGCAAAATTTCAACAAGCATAGTAATATAGTAAGTAGCATTGTTTCCTTCTCTAGGTACCATGTCAGGAGTCACATACCTCTATGTTGATAAGATTTTTTTTCCTCTGCAATTCATAAGAAGTAAGGATATTCATGCCTTGGGTTTGTATAAATAACTTGTAAATTCATCAAATCATACCCATTAGTTGTACGATCTATTGAGGTCTTATGTTGAAATCAATTATAATAAAAATTGAAAAATGAAAATGGTGATTTTTTTTTAAAATGCTCTCATTTCTCCAACATTTATTAGTTAACACACTAGTATCAGGAAAAAGCTTTCTTTGCTCTCCTTTATGCTTTTTATCAGTTGATTGATTAATAGTACATTTATAGGGCTGGGGATTTAGCTTGGTGGCAACATGCCTACCTGGCAAGCACAAGGTCCCGAGTTCAATCCCTGGTACCACAAAAAAACAAACAAAAATAGTATATTTGCATCATTTCTAGTATTTTCCTTAGTTTATAACCCAGTGCTCCTCTTACTCATTCTGACAGAAAAATTGTCTCAAATTTGGCTCATGTGAATAATTCAAGCTATCTCTAGTTAAAAGTCTCTTAACTAGACAAAATCCTAATATTTTTAATAACCCAGTATTCTAAGGAGCACTGATTTTATAACATAAACATTACCATTACATTAAAAAGAGAAAACGTTTCTATTTTCAAATAAGTTTGAGTAATTCTTGGTTAAACAGGGATAAATAGGCTCTTTTATTGCAGGATTTCTCAGTGCATCCAGTCTGCACTGAATATGCATATTGAAGCTCTAAGAGAAGGAAACCCTACCAATGGTTTTAAGTCACAGGATATTTTCTAATGGAGCATTTGGTGGGACCAGATTCTTCGAAACATTCTTTATTAATAGTAAATTCACTGAATTCGAAAAGGTTTTAGGATCAAAGCTTTGGTTTAGAGAGTAGAGGAAAAAGTAAGGAATTTATTAACTATTTCTAGGATCACTCATTATCCTTTGAATAAAGTTCTCTTATTTCTGAGGTTAATATTTCTATTAAGACATTGTCATCAAGCTTTTTTACCACTGAGATAGAATTTATACCAATCATGTGTACAAAGAAGACATTTTTCAATAAAATAACAGCCAGATACAAAGTAGGGACAATGAGCATTAGTTTGGGGAATTTTCTTCCCTTAATGCATGAGCAGTGAATTTGGAACTTTAGGGTCCTTTAGAATTCCCCGGGTCCTTAACTGATCATTCACACACTCAGCCAGAGGGTCTAATTCTGTGACCCTAGAACATAGCTTGGTAAACTACACTTTTTCACAAAGTCCAGGTGATTCTGGTACGGATAGTCCCTGGCTACCTACTGAGGAACAATATACTATGGATGCATCCTTGCTGCGACCTAGTCTGGTGTATTAGTTTCCTAAGCTTGTTACAAGAAATTATCACAAAAGAGAGGATAAATGCAAAGGCAAAGAAAAAGAAAAAAGTTAGAATGGTTTTAAATGAAACACTTTTTAAATGTTTTAAGAACAACTTAATCCAACCTAAGAAATGGTGTCTTATTTCTTAGTTCCCCTCTATGTAGCCCTGGCTAAAAAGGCTTTCTCCCTTCACTTTTTATATCCTATCTACTGTCAGTTGTTAAAAGGGTAAACAAATACAAAATATTGTGTCTGTTACGTTTTTCAACAGAAAAGTTTCCTTCAGTTTCACTGAAGACAAAAGTAAATGACTTGCTTTTACATTAGTTCTGAAAATACTAATCAGAAGAAAAAAATGGCTCAACTGAAATGACAAAATTTCAAGACACTGAAAATGTTTTGGATTTCCTTTATGTATTTCCCTTGAGGCCTATGTCTGAAAGTAAAGATTTAGTTGGCTCAGCAGTCTATTTAAAGCAGAAGAGAAAATGGAGAACATACGTATATAGTCAAGTTTATATATAGAAATATGAAGTCAAGACCATATACTTCTCTTACAAAGACCCTGTCTGAAGAAGGAAGGACTATAAGGCAGAATATTCTTAGTTCTGGCAGTTCTAGCTGAACACCCTAAAGATTTTTCGCATAAAGACTCAACTGTAACGCTACTTTGACAGCATTCCTTACAACGCAGTGTCTTTTGAAGAATATTAAGTGTTAAGTTGCTTGGTTTTCTTCCCTAAACAAAGAGACCAAATGCAATGCATGTGCTTTGCTTTCTTTAATGCCACTATTGTGCAAGGATTCACTCTGTGAGCTAGGGGTATAGTGTGTGGGTACTGAATACAAAGAGGCCGCAGGTTCCAAAAGCAGCCTCCCAAAGACAAGGCTGTCTCCACACTCTGCATGGGATGGAGTAAAACTGTGTTTTGTCTAAAATTAAAAAGCCTGACCTGCGGATTTTTAGAGACGAAAAAGATTTCCTGTGAAGGTGACATCTGGATCCTCTCCTTGCTTCTGCTACTACTGCTGTTTTTACCACTATTTCCTATATTTCTATTTCCTTCCACAAATGTCAAAATTCAAGTTTAAAAACATTTTACCCTGCCTTCTCATGATAAATATTTCAAGGAAGAGGAAAACTTCGGATTTCTCCAATGGATGTAGTCATCTCATTTTAAAAGGGTTTAAAGGCCCCGCTATTTCTTCCAGAAACTTTAATAAGCATATAGAAATAGCCAGCTGGCTAATCCTGGGAATATCCCTCCTCCCTTTTCATTTTATAGAAAGATCCTGTGGTCAGGAAATATAAAGCTTTCAACACATTGACCACAGCTAGGATTATAGTCTCATATGGTAGAGCTTTTTTCCCACTGTCTTTTTCTAGGTGTTGGCAATATCCGACAGTCCCTCTCAAGGACGTTGAAGTCACCTTCACCCTTCTCACCAGGAAGAACTGCGAGATTGACTACACTAATGAGGGAGTCTGGAATTGAGACATTACATGTAAATCCATCAGTGTGATTAAACTTAGTATGCATACTGTGTGTGCTTGGTAGTTTCAAAAGGCCTGGCTATTAAAATGGCTTCATATTTTTATACCTTTTGGAACCCTCATAAAAAGACTTAAGGAAACAGATTTTTTTTCAACATTTCTACAGATGGACTAAGGCAAATCTATGCTAAGCAGCTATAAAAAATTTCAAACATCTTAGGTTCCTTGATAATCAAGTCAGGAGCTCTATGAAACACTTTTAAATGTGTGAAAACATATATTAATAAGGTTATAAACATGTAAAGGCAGATATTTGGTGCAAAACCTATTAAGTTGCAAATAAAGTAAAACCTCATTATTTTAGAGTATTTTAAACTGCAATTTTTGATCTACCAAGACTCTGGCTAAGCATAAGTTTGCTTTTACCGTGTCAATTGAGAAAAGACTTGCTGAACAAATTTCTAACATAAAGATTACAGGGAAAGGTTATAAACTGTTTAGGAATAATATTCAGCCTTTAGTGTCTCCAAGCAGTTGAAGAACATCCAGGCAGACAATTGAGAATATAATTACAAAACATCCTTATGTATTAATCAAAGTAGGCCCTCTAAGAAATTCTAATAGGAATCTTTAATTATTGCAGGTTCACTTCTTTTTTTATACTTAAAATATGAAATGCTTCATATTTTTAATACTCTATAGTTTAAACTTCTCACAAATATGTGCTTCTCACAAATATGTTCTTTAGCTGATAAAAATTAATAAATCGTTATAATGTTAATTGTGCTGTAACACACTATGCTGACTTTGTTGGTTTTTTTTGTCAAGTACTTTGAAAAAAACATTTGTAATATTTTTGTGTTGTGTATGAGCACATAGTCATGTAATGTAAGTATGTCAGTATGAAATGATAGAAAAACCTCTGAACTTATCAACTCTGCCAATGTTCTCAATTTAAGCTTAGATTTCCTTACCTATAAAGTCAAGAAAGGTGGCCAAGCATGATGGCACACACTTCTAATTCAAGCTACTAGGGAGGCTGAGACAAGAAGACAACAATTTCCAGGGAAGCCTAGCTAAATTAGTAAGACCTGTCTCAAAAAATAAAAGGGCCAGAACTGTAGCTCAGTGGTAGAATGCTTCCCTGGCATGCAAAACACCTTACATTCAATCCATAGTAACGCTAAAAAAAAAAAAAAGGCAAATAAACAAGAGAAGTGATTGAGTACCCATCTCCCACATCAGACTTGTGACAAGAATCAAATAACATAATTTTTGTCTCTATCTAACGGATCTTGGGCTGGGATTTATCTTAGTGACACCATGCCTGCTTCAAAAGCACAAAGCCCTGAGTTTGATCCCTGGTACCAAAAGTTTTTTTAAAAAGATGCTCTAATGGACCTTCACCTTTGATTTGGAAGGAAATGTTTTTTTGGTTTTGTGAGACAGGGTCTCACTATGTAGTTGAGACTGACCTGAAACCCAGGCTAGTTAGGAACTCACAGCAATCCTCCTGCCTTAGCCTCCCAAGTGCTGGGATTACAGGCAAGTGCCACCACACCCAGCTTGGAAGGAAACGTTGATGATGCATATCACACTAAAAGTATACAGATAAAAGTTTCAACTTCATTCTTACCTGAAAAGTATACTGTGTCCTATGAAATCAGAGCAAATGTAATTGAAGCAATCTAGAAACACTCCTGTTCTATTCATCTTCCAGGTAGCAGAGTTGAGAATTGAAACTACACTTCTTTTTTAATGTGTGGAGGGCTTTTAGATTTTAAAAAGCTTTGCGATTTTTTTGTTTGTAAATGTGTATGTGTAAGTGGAGAGTATGTGAAAATTTCATGAAAGCACAGGATTCAGAAAACACAGAGTGGACCAATCTTAAGAACAGAGAAAAGAGTGTGCTCTTCCCAAAATCCCTGCACCCTGGCTCATTTGCTGTAATGCAGCCACAAGTTATATTGGTGGCCAGCACACAGGACACACTCCCAGTACTGTGAAGCCTCTTTGTGAGCTATTAGCTAGCACACTGTTATGGCTGTGTCTAGATGTCCCCCAAAGCCTCATGCAGCATAGGTGAAGATTTTTGAAGGTGGCTGGATCTAGAGTGTGTGATGCTGGGATTGATTCATGGTGCAGCGTTAGAATTGAGGGTGCTAGGGTTAAGGTGTGAGAGTAATGGGTAAAATATAAGAGACAGAAAGAGGGTTGGGGTCACTTGCTTGTTCTCCTCCGCCTGAAATGTCCTTCTGCCATGTCACCTTGCTTTGGGGACAGCCAATTATAGATTGAAACCTCCTTGAACTAAAATAAGCTAAAATAAACCTTTCATCCCTTAACTTTGGTTATCTGTATTTTGTCTTAGTGACGGGAAATGTAGATGAGACACATACCTAGGCTTATAAATACAAGAACAGAGCCAAGGATTTAGCTCAGTGGCACCATGCTTACCTCACAAGCACAAGGTGCTAAGTTTGATCCCTGGTATTGGAAAACATTAAATAAACAAACAAACAAACAAAAACAAATAAATAAATAGAGAAAGAAAGAGAAAAGATGGAAAGAAAGCAAGCAGGCAAGCAGGAACAATATCCTTGTCTTCCATGACAAAAATACTATAAATTTTACAAAGTAAAGGACTAGATCCATCTTTACTGATGGATCCCTAGAGACTAGAATATAGTAACTATTCAGTAAGAGTGTGTTGAGGGAAAAAGAATCTTTTGAATAAATTAACAACTACTATGTATTAGTAAATTTACCACTGCTGGAACAAAATTTTCAACATTAGCAATTTAAAGGATGAGAGGATTAATTTGGCTTATACTTTCAGAGGGTCCAGTCCATGCATGCCTAGCTGACTGCAAGGCAGAAATTGGTAGTCGAAGGGCCTGTGCAAGGAAAGCTGTTAACCCCATGGAAGCCAGGAAAAAGACAAGGCACAGGAATATATCTTTCTGATAAACTGGAGTTGTTTATAGCTAAACGGATGCACCTTCATACCATACTCTTAAGAGAAATAAATAAGACACACATGTGTAAATACTGAATTGTTTCTCTGGTGTGAGAAACAAAATATAAATGAGGAATAAAATGTATAACAGATATTGTGAAATAGGAAGAAAATATTCAAAGGAGAAGGGGAACTAGGAAGGGGGTTCAGGAGAAAGGAAAGAAGGAAAAAATGAGAAAAGAAGGAAATAATGGAAACAAAGCTGTAAATAGGGAGAGATGGAGGGAGGGAAGGGGAATGGGAAAAAATAACCAAGATATCGTGTACAGGTACAAATTCCCTAAAATGAATGTGAACATAATGTATAACTCAAATGTACCAACAAACTCAATGAATAAAAAAGAATATATTTTTCCAGGTCATGCCCCACAGACCTACCTATTCTGACCAAGCCCCAACTCTAAAAACTCATTCAGATGCATATGGATTCATCCGTCGATGAGTGTAACAGCACACAGTTCAGTTGCTTTTCAAAAGCCCCACTACCAACATGTGAAACTTTTGGAGGATATTCTAGATCCAAACCATAACATTCTGTCCCTCACTCCCAAATATTTAATGTTTATCTTATTATGGAAAATGTATTTATTCTAACTCTGAGAGTTTTCAGAGACTTAGCAGTTTTAGTATGTTGAAAAATTTAAGACTGAAGTCTCTTCTGATACTCAAGTCAAGCTCTTAGCTTTGAGCATGTATAAAAATTAAAAAGGGAAATATGTTTAACATACAACAAGAGAAAGTTTTATTTTAAACAAGAGGAAAAGGAAGGTAGGAAGGAGTGGTACCAAAGCAAGACCAAAATACAACCACTAAATCCTATAACTGAGTTTAGCACCAGGCAGGTTGTGGTGAGATGAGAATTCCAAAGATCTTGAGCAGCCTTACCCCTATAGTCTTGTTTATGGCAGCTGACATGGTCTCTCTGTCAGGTTGACTTAGTTACCTGCAGTTTTTTTGTACAAGTGCTCCATATTGCTGGCATCTCCAATGTCTTGGGGGGGTCTTCACTGCACCTTCAGCTTCATCCTCAGTGTCACTCCTTACCTCTCAGGGTCTCATTGTTTGGTCCTCAAGGCCTTCTTTTGAAATTTGGGCAGAAGCCTCCATGACCCCACAATTCTTGCATTCTGCAGCCTGAAAAATGAGCACCACATGGATGAGACAAGATCTGAGCCTACAGCACATTCAGTAGCAGCCACATCCCCAATGACTGTGATCATAGCAGTCTCTGAGTGGATGGCTGAATGTGGAGATACTTTCGTAGGTCTAAATAGACCTAAGTAGAGTTCCCTGGAGCTCTCCTCTCAAAGCAAAGTCTTTTACTTAGCTTTTTACACTCATAAGCCTAAGACAGGTGGGCTTATGCCAACGTGTAAGATGCTGCCAAGCCACTCTTACTATTCTAGCGGTACAAAGTACTTAGTTTTGGGTTTGTTTTGCTTTTGTTTTTTTTTTTTGTTTTGGGTACCAAACTGAACCCAAGGTCTTTCCAATGAACTACATCCCTATCTTCTTTTTTCTATCATTGAGTTTATTGGTACTTTTTAAATATACAGTACAGTAACATTTATCATTCGGATCTTGGACTTTTACATGATGTATCTTGGTTCTCATTTTTCCCCACACCCCTGCCTTCCCTCAACCCCCTCCACCATTCCCTATTTATTCCATTTTTTTCATTTTCTCATATTTTTTGTTTTCCCTTATTTCCTATCTTCTTTCTTATATTTTATTTTGAAATATAGTCTCCATAAATTGTTAAGTTGGCTAGCCTTGGCTTGAACTTGCAGTTTTCCTGTCGCAGCCTATAACATCCTGCCTTTACAAGCATGTGCCATCACACCTAGCTTGGCTTGTTTTTAATGGCCTCAATCTATTCAGCAACTACCGTGGCTCCAATTTTATACATGCTTCCTTTCTCACCAAGATATAAATTTTTATATAATTCTGCTCTGCTTTTTGCCCCTGATACTTACTGCAGACCTCACTAAAAACAGACAGGAGTACCCATAACACATCCTGAAATGCTGGGCTGCCTTAAAATTTCCTCTGCCAGATTAATTAGTCTGCCATCTTTACATTCAAGCTAACACAAAGTTTTAGGATATAGGGAAAACAAAAAAATAATTTGTCATAATGAAATACACATGAACTCTAGTCAGTTGAGTCACCAGAGTTCTTACTCCACTAAAACCTCATGAGCCTAGCCTTTATTGTCCATATTTCTATCTGCAGTTTTCCAAACTCTGACCAGAATCATTCATCAAGTTCGGTTTACAATAATTTAGGGCTTCTATAGCTTAATTCCCTCTACAAGCTAGTTCCATGATCAGGTACAGTCAGAAAAATGACTTTCACTCTTAGCACCAATTTTCTGTATTAGTCACTTTCCCATTACTGGGACAAAATACCCAACATCTGCAATTTAACTGAGGAGAGATTTAATCTGGCTCATGGTTTCCGAGGATTTAGTCCATGATCTGATAGTTCTAAGGCAGGAGCAGCATGACAGAGCAACCTGGCAGAGGAAAGCTACTTTACCAAGGGCAGCCAGGAAGGGAGAATCTAGTGACAAAAATACACCCAAATGACTTACCTCCTTCCACAGACCCTGCTGAACAGCATATTCAGCTATGAACTCATCAGTTGATTAATCCACTTATGAGTACAGCCCACCCATGATCCAAACAGCTTTGAAAAGTCCTATCTCTAAACACATGAGACTTTTAGAGGACACTTTAGATCTAAACCATAAAATATTACGTTTTATGTAAGTTCACTAAGAAATTATCTTTGCACTTAAATTTTATAATAAAAACTGACCAAACTATAACAGGCTTATACAGAAATATAGAACAACAGAGAAAGTACCACTTTATGTAACATAAACATTCTAAGACTATAAATATGGTTTTGTTAACCCAACTGCACATCAAATTCATGTGAAAGCCAGTTGGTCTTGGTGGTGTATGTCTGTAATCCCAGAACTGACAGCCTGAGGCAAAAAGATTGCAAATTTGTTTTTTGGTTGTTTTGTTTGTTTGTTTGTTTGTTTTGTTTATTTATTTATTTATTTATTTTGGTGTGTGTTTTTTGGTTTTTGGTTTTTTTTGTACCGGGGACTGAACTCAGGACCTTGCGCTTATGAGGCGGGTGGCAGAACCACTGAGCTAAATCCGCGGCCCCAAGATTGCAAGTTTGAACACAGCCTGGGCAACTTAGGTATGTCCTGTTTCAAAAATTTAAAAATAATTTTAAAGGGACTGGGGATGTAGCCTAGTATGAAGACCCTACGTTTAGTACCCAGTACCATACAAACAAATAAAAGTTTATGTGGAGAATTTTTTAAGAAATACCCATATTTCACATCAAATAAGTCAGAGGGTTGGAGGATTTGGAAACGCTAATATTTTTAAGCTCTCCCTCGGTGATTCTAATATCTTAAGAATTATGGGTGAAAATGTTAACAAGTATAATTATACCATAAGAGAAAGAAGTTAGAAAACAAAGTTTTCTCAGATAGGTAATATTTACATGGGCTTGTTCATGAAGCCTGGAAAAATTCCAATTTTCTCCTTCCAAATTTCCAACAGAGTGCCTCTTCTCCAAGGACAATGATGTTTTCTTCCCATGCACTACTCTTTCCAGTCTTTTGCAGTTCTAAATTCCAAGGATTTAAAGCAGTATCAGAGAGCTTTAAAGTCCTAGATCACACTGTACTTGGGAAAAAGATCCAATATCTCAACTTGAAGAAAGGCTGGAACCAAAGGAAACTGTGGTTCTGAAACAGATTAATTGCTTGATATTATCTAAATTTTCTTCACTTTGGGGATTGTTTGTATGTGTTCACATTCCAGAATGTATCTTTTTCGTGTTTTAATGAGGGCTGGAATGATATGAGAAGTTAAGGCATTGTTTCTGTCAGAAGTTTAAATCATTTCTGTCAAGTTAAAACCCAAGCCCTAAGATCCAATGTAAAAGAAAAGCACTTCGGAGCCAAATTTCTAGTGCAGTTCTACCAAAAGTACTTTGCATGAAGTTAGATGTGGCATTCTCTAAGAAGCTATACAATGCAGAGGTCAGGCTAGAAACATGAAAATAATGCTTTTAGATAGGTGTGGTGGCCCACACCTACAATCCCAACACAACATGGAGAGTGAGGCAGGAGGATCTCTAATTCCCAGTTTGGGTCCCTAAGTGACTTAGAAAATCCTGTTTCAAAATTTAAAAGTAAGAAAAGCACAAGGAATATATCTCTGTGTGAACACTATGGGTTAAAGCCCCAGTGACAAGAAAAAAAAGAGGATGGTTTCCATACATACTATCACTGAATATATGAATAGTTTCTAAATGCATCCAAGGTGAGCAAAAGCATATTCTAAACTGAAGAAAACTAAGCTTCTCCCTAGTGTTTCCAGCATTTGTTTATATATGCCAATATTAAAAAGCACTTGAAGTGGATCCAGAGATGTGACTCAGAGACAGAGCTCATGCCTAGCAAGTGTAAGGCCCTGGATTTGATGCCCCATACCACAAAAAATAATAGATAAAGATCACTTGAAACTGGAAGCAGTGGCATATGTCTGTAATTCCAGTTCTCTGGAAGGCTGAGGGAGAAGGATTGCAAGTTCTGTCCCAGCCTCAGCAACTTAGCAGTTAACAAGACTTTTTATTCCCCCAGTACAGGGTTTCAAACTCAGGACCTTTCACTTACCAGGCAGGTGCGGTGCCACTGAGCTACATCCCCTGCCCAACAAGACTCAATATTCACACACACACACACACACACACACACACACACACACACGCATGCACAACACAAGTCGTTAAAGGGCTGGGGATGTAGCTCTGGGTGAAGGCCTTGGAATTGATTCCCAGTACCACACAAAAAGAAGAAGAGCAAGAGGAGGAGGAGGAAGATCACCACCACCATTTTTGTCACTCCAAGTATCTTAGCATCAAGGTAGTTCTGCTTGGATAAACTACAAAGAATGAATATAGGGGCCGGTGATTTAGCTCAGTGGTTCAGTGGCCTGCTTTGCAAGTGCAAGGACCCAAGTTCAATCCCTGTTACCAATAAAAGAATGAATATAATATAATATAATATATAAATCTTTTGGATGGGGTACTGGGAAATGAACCCAGGACCTCTGCAGTGAGCTACATCCATAATCCTTTTTGTTTTGATATAGGATCTTTCTAAGTCATTAAATTGCCAAGGGCAGGCTCCAAGTTTCAATCTCCTGCCTCCACTTCCAGAGTGCTGGATTACAGGTGTGCACCACGATGACCAATTTATATATTACTTTCCATGAGTATAGACCTAGGGTCGGGGACTTAGCTCAGTGGTACCTCACCTGCCTAGCAAGTGCAAAGTCCTGAGTCCGATCCCTGGTACCAAAAGAAAGAAAAAAAAAAGTATCATCCTTAAGGGACTTTATTGGTCTCCAGAATCTTTTTCCTACACAGCTACTGCTGGTCTAAATGTAAGAGCCACAGTTCTTGTACTGTATTTCTCTACCTAAGTAGAATTGTGTGTTCATAAAATAAATTGGTTGCTAGGCAGTAGGAGCCAATTTACGAAGGTCCTGTTAACATTGCTGCTTTAGGTCTCACCGTACTTATTCAAGTACCATGTAAATGAATGGATTAAAAAGATATAAACAGAATAACAGGACAGGTCATCCCTAAAGGCAGTATACTTTCAAGCACACCATTAATGGATTTAATAAATATATTCAAATATATTCAGTTCAACTGAACACTTTTAGACCTAAGCAAAGCCAGAGAGAATTTATGACCACTACAGTATTCCCTGTGTAAACTCAGAAAAGGTGCGACTGAGGAAGTGTAAACTGATCCTTCCATCCAAACCATGTATAGTTTATTGGTCCCTCCCTGGTAACTGAGGTATCTAATAGCATCTATAAGATCTGTAAACCCCTTGTTATATTCTCTGTGTGGCCAAGTGCTTTTAGACCCAAATATTTATCCAGAAATAGAAATGGAACGTATCATGCATCTAATTGGCATCATGAATTATATTATTAAACCAATGCAGGGTATAGATGATGGCAGGTCCAAAGAAGAATTAAAGTCACCCCCATTTTCCCCCCAGCTGAGAAGGGCCACAAAGGACCTAACTGATTACAAAGTTAGTAATGACGTTTTCAAGTTCCCATCTGGAGGCATGTTTGTTTCTTGCTGTGTAAGTTTGCTCCTGAGTTCTTCAATGGCCTGTTTTGAAAGGGTGCCACTGAAACAAATGCTTCTGTCTTAAGGATTTAAAAAAAATCATTGAAAACAATGTAGGGATATAAATGTCTGTGCCCACAGCCACGATAAAAAATGCAAAGTCTGGGCCACCTTGCCTTTAATTTTCTAACTGCTGTTTTGTAAGGCTGTGTCATGCTTCTCAGTTCAAACACGCTTTGGCTCTTTATTATTCATGGACCTTTTTCTCAGTCAGTGGTGTTGAATAATAAAACAGCCCAGGATCAAATGGGCCAATTCTCCACGCCTGACACCAACTGCTACTGTTCGCTGGGCTCTGCCAAGCGTTGCCTCTGATAATGAGTGGGATTTGGTTAAACAGTAAATTAATGAATAATGAAATATCCAGGTTGATCAGTTAGAGAGCACGCTTGCTTTGCCCTGGGCTAAATGCTTGGGGCAGAAATTACTCTCAAATGGCACTTGCCTGGCTGCTGGTCTGGATAACTATTTTACAGCCTATTGCTTGACAGAATGCTGGGGAGGGGGGAGTCAGTGGGGAAGAGGAAAGGAAAGACAGAGTTATTAACAGCAAAAGAAGGGAAAGAGGGAAAATAACCTAGTTATCACCTCGTAGGTTTCTGAACTGCATGTGTAAGAACAAAGTCACAAATACGACCTGGAGAACTAAGAGTTCCAAAATTCCCAACACATGTTTAACATCAAGGAGAAATGATGAGTGAAAACAGTCTTCTGTGTGTGCCTGTGCACATATGTGATTAAATGTAGAACCATTCAACTGCAAACTCATGTTTCTATGTACACATTAGAGGGATGTCCTACAGGGAAGCCATCTAATATCAAGGTGTAGAAAATCTCTCTCCTCCTCTTGAGGTTCCATGCTCTGGTTCTTAGACACACCCTTCTCTACAAATTTTAGAACATTACAAATAAGATGGCTCTCCCAAATAACCTCTGTTCAGAAAAAAAGATGGGACTGTAACTCTAGAAGATACCTACATATAGAGAGTTTTGGACACAGAGATGTTTTGCCACTTTTCAAATATAATATCTCTGACAATCTTCAATTGTTGTATAATTTGTTTGCTTGGGGTTTTTTTTTGTTGTTGTTGTTGTTGTTTTTTTTTGGTACCGGGGATCGAACTTGGGTCTTTGTACTTGCAAGGCAGGCAGCAGAACCACTGAGCTAAATCCCCAGCCCTAATTGTTGTATAGTTTGATACATTCACATATAGTGGCTTTGCTTGTCCAACATCAGAAATATGTCCTTTAAAAGAAACAGGCTTTGCCTCTTTAATAAATGGTGTTGGAAAAACTGGATTTCAACCTGCCACAGAATAAAACTGGACCCTTATCTTTCACCATGCACTAAAGTAAAATCCAAGTGGATTAAAGATCTAAATATTGAAATGGAAACATTAAACTTGCTGGAAGGTAAGTTAGTCAGAACTCTGGAAGACATTGGCATAGGAAAAGTCTTTATGAACAAATTCTCAGTAGCACGGGAACCAGCAGATAGAATCAACAACTGGGATCTCATCTTACTAAAAAGCTTCTGTACTGCAAAAGAAACCATCAGCAGAACTAAGAGACAACCTACAATGTGGGAAAAAAAATTTTACCAGCTGCTCCTCAGACAAAGGACTATTATCTAGAATATATAAAGAACTCAATATAATCAGTCCCCCCAAATATAAAGACCTGATTCAAAAATGGGCATCTGAAATGAACAGACATTTCTCAGACAAAGAAGTAAAAGCAGCAAGTAAATATATGAAAAAATGTTCCACATCACTGGTCATTCGAGAGATGCAGATGAAAACAACACTGAGATTCCACCTCACCCCACAAAGAATGGCTGCTACCAAGAAATCACACAATAACAAATGTTGGCGGGGTTGTGGGGAGAAAGAAACCCTTCTCCATTATTGGTGGGAGTGCAGACTGGTGCAACCACTATGGAAATCAATATGGAGATACCTCAAAGAGCTTGGACTGGAGGTTCCACTTGACCCAGCCATCTCTCTGCTGGGTATCTTTCCACATGAATTAAAAGAATCATATATCACAGAGAAGTATGTGCACCCATGTTTATAGCGGCACAGTTTGAAACAGCTAAAACTTGGAAACAGACCATCTGCCCATCAGTTGGAAACTGGATAAAGACAATGCGGTTTTTCTATTAAAATGGAATATTACTGAGCCATAAAGAAGGAGAAAATAGATTCATTCATAGGAAAATGGATACATATTAAAGAGAGAGTCCTAAGTGAAATAAATGAGACACATATGTGTAAATACTGAATAGTTTCTCTGGTGTGAATAAACTACAATAATACATAAGATCCTAATAAGATAACTGACATTGTGAAATGGGAAGAAAGGGGCTAAAGGTGTATGGAAGGTGGGATGGATAGGGGAAGAGTAATAAGGGAAAAGAAAAAATGTGAGATAAAGGAAAGATGGAAATAAAGTGCTTGTAGATGGAGAGTGGAGGAGAGGGTGAAGGGAGGGCAGGGACAAGGGGAAAAAATGAGAACCAAGACCTGTCATGTGGAGGTACAAGATCCCAACAATGAATGTAACTGTACTGTATCCCTAAAATGTACCAATAAACTCAATTAAAGCTGGGAAAAAAAGACAAAAGAAACAAGCTTTGGATCATCAAAAACCCACTGTAGAGTGCCATGAGTACAACATGTACTGAGAAAATGTGTTACTTCGATCTTGACATTTGTTTTGGACATAAATTTTTCTAATTGGTTATCTCTGGAATATCTTATTCTTTTAGATCTTTGACCCTTTCAATCGAGCTCAACTTCCAAGTTTTACAGGCTAAAGGCTGAAAACACTTCTCAATTATTTGATTGGTAGATGTTTCTGTTTACTTCAGTTGTTTGGGTTTGGTTTGATTTTATGTGAAAGAGAAAGAAAAGGTCTTCATAAAATATGCAGGAGAGTGAAAATATATTCAGGAACCTAATTCAGTAATCCTCACAACTAGAAGTAAACAGAGAACAAGGCTAGGGAAAGATAGGACGTTACCTTCTTCTCCTAGTGTAGAGGTAACAATTGAATGTGATTTTAAAATACCAACAGACTTAATAAAGATGAGGAAGACAGGAGCAATATGAATTACCTACAGCTTATGTGTACATAATTCCTACACTGTGTTCCTTAGGGCTTCTGAAGTGGCAAAGCTCAGTGAACATTTTCCTCTAATTTCTTCCTGCAAAGCAGTATCATCCACAATTTAAGCTCTCTGCACTGGCACAAAACCCCCTTTCCCAGAAAAAAAAAGTTCTAATTATCTTTATTACTTTCAGACACTAGTCACGAAACACAGATGTTCACTACTGAGAATTAAAGGAAGGGTGAAAGGTCACAGGGACCCAGATCAGTTTGGCCCTTCTTTGCATTATTTGGCACTATGGTCTTGACTGTCCCTTATCACTGTAGAAGAAAAAGAGTATTTAAATTGAGCATAAAAGTGAATGAATCACTTAGTGGATTCATGTTGATAGTAGAGCTCATGCCTATGGCCCCTCTCCTACAATCTTCAAAACAGCCAACGGGAGACTACCATGTGTGAAACAACCTATAAAAAAGAATAAGCCTTGCCTCAAATCTTGATAGTTTCCATGCCTAACTAATGAGTTCTATCTTAAAGCCAAGATCATTGAAACCTAAGAAATGAAAATAAATAAATATAAATAAAAATGAATACAAAGATTTTTTTTCTTCCTTAACACACGGACATGGGACTTACCCAGCAAAGACAATGCACATAGGTAAGCACTGTTTTGTTGTGGCTGTTTTTTGTTTAGTCTGGATATGGAAATATTGGAACAGTAAAGAACCCTAAAACTACAATACCCCAAAGAAGTTATCTCACCTAGTCACTTGGCAAAGTCATTTGTCAGGGATGGTATATTTATGAAAAAAAATCATCTAGGTCTAAGACTGATGCTTTGATCTTAAAGTTAGCACGGGCAGGGGGTTCGCTGCTTGTTTGATGAGTGTTAGCAGCCAATGGAGCATTAAGGTTTCGTGTGGTTTTATGCTTATTTTCTTTGTACTGGTTTGGATTTTCCCAGACACTTGGAACAGGCCTTACCGGGCCCCTTTTCCTGGCTGTGTAGAAACTGCCTAAAATCCCTATCTCCCCAGAAACTGGATTTACCGGTCTCAGTCTGCCCACAGGAGCAGCCATCAGCTCTTCCCTCCAATCAGATGCTGGCTGACCTCTTTGAAGGTGTGGATGTCAGCTCCTAGATCTCAGGACCTCAGAGCTCACGTGGTGAGTGTCAGGGATCATTGTCTTGGCTGGATCAGCCATGCCAGTCTCTGTGATACACAAGCAGATCTTGAAAATTTGCACCCCTAGTGGATGAGCATGACTTACCTTTCAATGAGTTGTCGGCCTCTCAAGAGAAGCTCCTCTCCCCAAGTCTCTGTACCCCACTCTCCAGCCCCAGTTTCTTTAAATCCGCCCTTTGGTAAATGTCGGCGTAACTACGGACATTTGGTTGTTAAAGGAGACAAGCTCTAACACCCACGCATCACCTCCAAATATTCTAAGCATATATGCCGTGGCCATGCCTTCCTACCAGTTAAGCAAATGGCTCGGTGAACAAGCATAGGCTAATGACATCTGACAGCCACATTCTTGAAAGATTTGCTAATATCTTCGGGAACAGACACGTCGTTAACTGGTCGAGATGCAGATGACTGGCGGAGCTGCTGTCTGCGCAGCCTGACAAGTAACGCTTTGATAAGTCTGCTGGTCATAATGAGTGTTTTAAAACATTCAAAGAGTGTTTTTATGCAGAAGTCTCTGTCGGCAACGGATGTCATCTCTACCTGGGCCTGGACAGCATTCCCCTAAATCATCTCCTGAGGACTGCAGCCCTCCTGATAAAAAGCCAAAAGCGGAGTGGACAGGAACCAATAGGTCTTGCACAAGTGGGCGAAAAGTCACCACCTGACCTTGGTAGCTTATGGCCAGCGTGAAATGAGCTGAACTTGTGTGAAGCTGCTCCCTCCATCCAAAGCACAACGTCTTAGGAAATAGGGGAAAACAATAATAAAGACTGCCCACCGTAGAGCCTTTTGCAGACCCAGAACCTTCATCTCGAGGGTGCGCCAGAAACCTGGGAACCCGCCGGCGCAGGCGCCGAGGGCAGAGGCTGAGGCTTGGGTTGCGCTCTGGAGCTCCG
>NW_022900926.1:45074787-45104043 GCF_012274545.1 Fukomys damarensis
GGCCCGCAGACCGCGCCCCCGAGGGTGTAACTCTGCGCTCTTACCTAGCCTCCAGGTTGCTCTTAGTGCCTGCGTCCTGGAAACCTGGGGAAAAGCCAGTGGGCTTGCGTCAAACTGTGACCTTGGGGAGGGGAATGGGGGAACCTAAACGAGGAGACTGGACGGGAAAGGCGTTTGACGGATTCCATCTTGAAAAAATCCCATAAGGTTATTTATAAGGCTTGACTTTAAAGCAGTGGCTACCAGAGAAGTGAAAAAGGAGCTCACCCCAAGCTATGAGAGGAGCTGCAGTCGCAAGAAAGCTGTTTATGACGGTGTACATTAACGCCGAACTTGTGATGGGGAATATGGAGAGTGCGAGATTGGGATAGAAACAAGGAAGCGCAAAAGTCGAGAAAGAAAAATGAGTTTTCACCCCTCCTTTCCTATCCTACCTTTTCTCCTCGCTAAGTGCTAAGTCTCGGAGTGGGAGGGAAGGAGTGAAAATACTTCGTCGCGGATCGGGTCTGCCATAGTCTTCCCCAAGTTTACTCGAGGATCGTTAGAAGGCCAGGAAGAAACAACTTGGAAGATTTATGGTAAAGAGTTCAATTTTATAGGACTGTATTTATAGAGTCAACGCTGGTTCACTTATAGATAGATTAATGGGAAGCTAAATTAATAGACTTGTGAGCTGCACATTTAATTTTTGAGGCTTCAGTATGACACACAACCTCTCAGAAAGTTGGAGCACGGAAGGAAGCTTGCAAGGGGAACCCTAGACGCCCTCCCAAGGGGCACTTCCTACGGGGGCCAGCAACTTTCTGATGGCTCCTACTTCTGAAACCAGGGTCCCAAGAGAGGGCCCATGGAGCTGTTATTTGCAAGTGAAGAAAAAGAGTATGGCTTTAAAAAAAATCATGTCTTTCTCCCAGCACTACTTTTAATCAAGCCCTTAAACAGAAAATACTGGCCTGTGAGTGGATTTCTGGGGCGCTGTAAAATTGCCTACCTAGTCAGGCCATCTGCTGGCAGGCGCGGCAGCACCTTCAACTCCTCCAGGGTTAACAAGCCCCCCCCCCCGCTCCCCGCAGGTGAATGGACTATTCACAATACCTATTGCTTTCCTTGCCACTGCTTCACAAGGCAAAGGGACTACCACACTGGGGAGCTATGAGAAGCAGCCAGAAACCTTTGTTGGACAAGGATGTCCACCTCCCCCGCCTTTTTTCCTTTCGAATTCTTCCAGGTCTTTCCTCCAATTCTTTTTCCACAGTTTAGGAACCTCAGGACATCGGGTGTTACAGGTTTTTCGTGGTAAAGGTCATTGCCTTACCTTCTCCTTGCCAAATGATGGTCGGTGACAGTCTGGAGTTTACCAGTGTGATAATAGATTACTTGTTTCTCTGTCCAGGAATGGTGCTAATGCTCTGTAGAAAAACTTGTCATGGATATAGAAATCACTCGCAACTACCTGTGGACAGGCTCCGTGGTAACCAAACCCACACTCTGCAAAGCCAATGAAAAGGAAACTCAGTGTAACACAATCGAGCCAGAAACTAAGGCTTATACGGCGTATATTTTCTGTAAACTAAATTACTCACCCTCATACTCACATTTCCTTTGTTTTTTCTTCCTTGTTACTTTCTATTTCCCTTACTCTCTTTTTGCTTTCTTTTTCTTTGATTCCATTCTTTATAATTCTAGCCATGATACTCTCCCTTTTTAAATTAATAAAATGGGAAGCGGGGGGGGGTCACACATAAAACAGATTTCATTGTCACTTCTGCTTTTAACTATAAGTCCAATTGGAAAAGATTGACCTGAAAACCAGAAAATGTATGTAGGAAGCATGTCGATTGAGCATCAGCTATATTCTAAACACTTTAAAGAATCTGAGATCATTAGATGTAGTATTTTTATTGTATTTAAATATGCATACATGCTGCTGTCTCTGTTTTTTATAAAAGTAAACTTGGCAGTGTTAATAAAGGACCATTAAGAGGTCTGTCTTTGATGGGAAAAGACTATGACGGCCCAAAGAAGCAATAACTTGTCCAAATTGCATGACATCCTGGGTGACTTTGCTTTCCTACTCTCAGAAAAGATACCCTATTCTTGCAGCAAAATATAGATTGAGTTATTTGGTCACCGCGGTTTATCAGAGACGTGGTTAGTGAAGCCCATAAACCCAAATGAGAAAAGCTGGAGTCTCTAAGCAGCCATTCTACCTAGGTTACAGATAGCTTCTTACAAAGTGCAACTTACTCATCTTCCAGGTAAAGGAATTTTCTCATTTTAATTGTGACATATCTTGTACTACTGAAGAAGTCAGAGTCAAATTCAGTTCTGGAAAGGTGTAGTTAATGCGTCCAGATCCTGGGTAGTGAGGTGCAGGATCCCACACCAGTCCTGAAGACTTCTCTCCCACACCATCTCCTTCTGGGAACAACTTGTCAGAATGTCACCCCACCAGCAGTAAGAGGGCAAAACCCATCATCTTTGACTTGGACCTAAAATCCTTTAGTTACCTGAGAAGTAAATTAGACTTCTCATCTTTCAAAGGACAAAATAAACCAAAAGATGCAGTTAATGTGAATGTTCATTGAAATCTGGGAAGAGAAGAAACAATTTGGAATTGAAAAAAATAAAATAAAAAGCACTTCTTCCTGTGGTCAGTAAGTGCTCCTTTTTCTGATAAAATTTATTGTATTTCTACTGTAACAAACACAGTGTTTCAGTGAAGGAAGTAAACCAAAAAAGCTTCTTGCTATATTTTTTTTTTTTGGTCTCTAGAGTTCAACTATATCCATATTTACAAAACTGAAGATGAAAACACAACAAAAACACAACAATCTTTTTATTTATGTAAATCAGAGCAACACTGGACAATAAACCAATTTCTACCCAATACCGTAACAGCTTGTCTATAAAGAACAGAAAAATTCAGATAAGATTCTACCTAGGGTCAAGCGGTTTTATTTTCAACCACCCATTCACAGAGGTATAGATTCACAGATAAATAATCCCAAACTACTTGCTCGCCATATTTACACATTCCCATTAAATTAAGCATAAATAAATATGTACAAACTTAACATGGATAGCCTCCAGAGCTCTTCTCATGAAGAGCCAATAGATTGATATTTCTTGATTGTGTGGCAAAAGCAATGTTAGTGAGTTAGAAACCAAGCCAAAAGAGGAGTGGATTTTGGAATTTTAAGAAGGACGGTGTTCATTCCATTAAAAAAAAAACTAATTTCAATATTTCTCTTTTTATGCCAATAATTTAATATACATCAGCAAAGGAGGGAAAATGCTTTTGGGCTGTTGAGGCAACATCAGTTGGTTTAAGGTTATTTCCTTTCCACATAATGTATTGCAAGTCCAGGATATCAGCCGTGATGACAAATTCTCTATGAACACTCTAACTAGGAATGTATTGTACTGGAGGAGCACAGTGTACATAGATTCAGAGTTTCAGGTTTTCCATTGGACCAAAGTTTTCATACGATATGAAATAATTGCTTCAGAAAGAGTGGTTTCCTTGGGCAAAGAAAACAAAGGTCAAGTCCTTGAAAGCCTCTTCAGTTCTTTAGTTGAGGGTAGAGAAAGCTAAGGATGTGGAGGCCAGGAAAAAGGAAAGAAAATACAGAGTAATTCTGAGAAGAGGAGGAGAGAAAATTCCTGCTTGGGGGAGAAGTTAGAGATCCCTTCCAGATAGAACGCTCACCTAGGACAGCCCTTTGCTCTTGCCCTGAGACCTCCACCCCTGCATCAGGATGAGGGGCTGGGCAATGCCCTGCAGACTAAGGAACCGCTAGCTGAACTTTTGAAGTGGCAAGCTTGAGGGCAGCGCTGCCACACCCCCAACTCCTGTCTCCTGTCCTCAGGTCTTATTTTAGTTTGGGACACAGCATTTAGGAGGGGGCAACGGGCAGGGCTAAACAGTCTAGAATGCAGGGCTGGGGAAAGAGCTGCAGCTCACCTGTTTGGTTTGAAAACAAAGCTCAAAGGGTCTCGCCTTAAACATTCTCCTTGACTTAAAAGGCAACTCCTGTGTTAATCCTACTGTTTATTGATTTATTAGCCCAAGGAAACCAAATCCTTTAATAACTCAATTATCAGATAAATGTAGCGGCCCTAGCTGACGCAAAAGCAAGAGGGCGGGGATCCTACTTGAACAGAGAAAGGAGGGAAGGAAGGGATTGAGGGCCACTGCACGCGGCGGGCTGCGGGGGTGGACGGGGTGCGGGGTGGGGGGAGGCGCACACCCGGCTCTGTCTAGAGGGCGAGGACAAGAGGGAGCCTGCTAGGCCAAGTAAGGCCTTCTCATTCCGTCTCCCCTCTAAGAGCATGAGCGTGGAGAGAATTTCCGTCCTGACTGAGAGGAGAGGGGAAAGCTTCTGATTCCTTGGACATTTCTAGGCCACTCTTCCTCTGGGAGCGGGCACTCGGAGTGACCGCGGGCAGCGAAGGGCGTACGCAGCCCTGAGACCCCTCCCCGTCTGCAGCCCTCGGGGCACCGCCCCGTTACCTACTGGAGCGCGGGGCGCGTTCTCGGTCGCCTGAGCCCTTAGGGTGAGACCGAGAGCGAGAAGGGCCGGTGAGGCCGGCGGCCCCTGCAGTGGCTGATTCTATGTCCTCAACACGACTGGGCGCGAGTGGCCCACCGCTCTCAGGACCTGCACAGTAAGAGCAAGGCGCGTCCATCGCGTCTCTCGCAGGTCACACGCGTGGGGCGCGTTGCCCTGCAAGGAAAGGAGATGATGGTTTTCAGTGTGGTTTCTCCCGGCCCTGTGCAATCCGAACACATCTAACGCAAGTGTCCAGGCCCTCGGACAAAGGTGCAGGCTTCTCAAATGGGGAGAGACGAGTGGCTACTCTTTCCACAATGCCTTGTTCCCTGCCTTAGCACTCCTCCGAACACTTCTAGGGCTGCTCCCTGCACGAAGAGGAACTGCAGTCTTAGTTGGTGCTCTCCTAGTCAGTCATCTGAAGACAGCTAACTACCCACCTCTGCCCCAGCTTAGCTCTCGGCAGGTTCCTAAAACTGAACCTTCGCCTTCACCCCAAGGGGAGGGGGCTCGTGCAAAAATGAGGGCCCAGGTGATATATATCGGCTCTGTCCATAAATCCTGCAGAACAACATCTGGACCGTCATCCAGGAATGTTGCAGAGAGCTTGCATACCTTGTTTAAAGGAGGTGCTTGTATCTACTCTAAATTTAGAGACCTGTCTCACTCACCACTACCCCAGGGAATTTCTCACTGCTCTTGGGAACCTCTGATAATGGAATCCAGATTTTATTTCATGACAACGCTAAGATGGAGCCCCAGAAAGGATCTGGGCTGCCTGAGTGGGAAATATTAGATGCATGAAACTTTATCCACTGGGAATAGTCCCAGTGGCAAAATTCAAAGCTGAACTATATTGCCTTTCACTATGCATTATTTTACCATTATACGCCAAAACAAGTGCACCTCTGGGCTGAGAAAGTGCCTCACTCATAAAGCGCTTTGTAAGAAAGCAATTGTTGCAGAAACAGGAGAGTTTGTGACACTGTCTTCCTCATCTCACTAGAAAAGCTACTCCCCCCCCTCATTAAAACAGCAATCACCATAGAGCCTGAGGAAATTAAATCTAAGTGAGGGCAATATTGTTAGAATACAGGATTCATCGAAGAACCCCTACACCTTTCCCCTAAAATTCACTTTTCATGGCCCTATCCCCGCTGGAATTCCAGAGGTGAGGATGTTAGCAAGGAGCCTCAAAGCTGCCTCCACATACTGGCCACTTTCTATGTTATTCCCTTTGAGCTTCTTTAAAGAAGTGCACCTGCAGAATTCTGACACACAAGCTTTGATTTGAAAAGGATTGGATTTTTTTTCTCAGTACCTTATAGACTGTGTAGAAAGCCCAAGTCCTCTTTGAAGAAGCTCATAAACCATGCGGGCAGAGCTTTGGAAAACAGAAGAGAATGAAATGGTACATACCCCTCCGAAGGGATTACATACTAATCAACGTATTCATACTGTTTTGGTTTGTTTGTTTGTTTGTTTGTTTTTTACTATAGTTCTTAAAATTGGTAGATGACACAAATATAACAAATGCAAGATTCTCTGTATGCAGATGCTGGTAAGGCTGGGAACTAGTAATATTTCTGAAAGGAATGAATGATGAGTCTGAATCAGCTTATTGGTCCGGATTTCCCACAGCCAAAGGAGCCTCTGCCGGGCCACAGCTCCCAAAGCTGCTGCCCCCACCCCCAGCCCCTCCCTACTTCACAAACCTCGGGGGAAAACAGGGCACGGTGAGTTGGAAACACAGGCTGGGCTGGGGACCACAGGGACTGAAACCACGCAAAAGGGCTATACTCATTTGAATCCTGCAGGTTCCCATAACAATATCAGGGAGGAAGGCAACATAGGAAAAGGGTGCCTGGGAGAGGGGCCAGGTGGAATGGAGGGCGGAGACTGCCAAGGAGTCTCCTAAAAAAAACTTAAAAATTTAAAAGTTCGTGCGTCTCAGTCAACCAGCTCTCAAAACACTGACACCAACGTTTCTCCGAATTTCTTCCAATAAGTTAGCGTTTTCACATGTTTAGTCTTATGTTTGTTTTCCAAAGGGGCAATCATTGTTTTCTTTTATTATCAGTACTACTAAGCTGGAAAGAACCGAAGTGGAAAATCCGGACGGTTGTCTCCAAGTGTATCTTGAAATAGACACTGAGAACCGATATTGTTGCTCCGCTGTATGCCTCAGGATTGTTTTTTTAAAAAAGTTATTTAGCTTTCTTTTTTTTAAATTTTGATTGTAAGTGTACTCTACCTAATATAATTCTTCCAAAGCCAATCCAATATTTTAAAGCTAAAATTAATTTTTGTTTTCTTTTTGTATTTAAAACATTTTTCCTTCTTTTTTAAACTTTTTTTTTTTTTCATTTCCTGTGTTTCTCCTCCTTGTCGCCAGTTTTACTACCTGGGCCTTCCCCAGACGTGTGCCTGTTAGTGGTGGTGTTGTTCAAGAACATCTTGTCCATGCCTTTGAGCGCCTCGGTGAGATAGTTCTGCAGGGCCGTGAGCGCTGCGCAAATGGCCGGGGCGCCGAAGCCGTGCGTGATGAGGCTGAAGTGCGTGAGGCAGCTCTGGATGCCCGGCTCCAGGATGGGACTGGGCCGGCTGTTCCCGATCGGTGTCCGGTCCTGAGCCAGCAGATCCGTAAATTCTTTACAAAGTTGCCTGCAGTGGGGTGGAGAAGGCACAGAAAATCACCGTGAGTGTCGTTGTCACTGGAGTTAGAAAGGAGACGCTCAAAAGAGCCCAGCGGCGCCCGGCTGCTGGAGAGGGAGGCTAATGTGAGCGCTTCCGCTCTGTTTCCTCTCCTAGCTAACTCTCTTGTGGAGCAGCTGGGACTGCAAGGAAAGCGGGGGTGGGGTAGAAGATGCCCCTTCCAACCCTAAGCCTTGCCTTTTTTTAACTTTTTTCTTCTTCTTCTTCTTCTTCTATCAGTTCCTCCATTCCAGGATCATGCAGGTTCTGCTTTGGGAAATTCACTAGGCTCTAGTTTGGATTTTGGATATTCTATAATTGTAAGGGCTTACCTGGCATTCCTTTGAGTTCTTTTCCCCTCCTCTCTCTTGCCTCTCCCACCTCTTGGAGATCAGACACAAAAAGCCCTGAAAGATTTAGGCCCTCAGCCACAAGCCTATCCCTGGCACTGAAACAGATTGCTGGAGCTGTACATGGCCCAGGGCAAGAAACTGTTTATTCTGGGAGAGAATGCTGATTCCATTCAAAGCAAAAACCTGTTTACCTGCAGTATGTGGGGAGAGAAAGATTTTCTTTTTCTTTTAAAAAAAAAAGTGTTCTATTTTCTACTTTGCAAGTATGGGCTACTAAAAATCTTTATATAACAAGATTTTTGTCAATATAAAGGGATTCCCACATAGTTTAAATAAAATCTAAAGGTAACGTGTTAAGACACTAGGGAGGCCAGGTTTTTATTTGTTGAAGGTTTTTATTTCCTCAAGGCACCGATGGTTTAGAGAAATCCAGCCTTAGAAACCTTGCATACCTAATGCCAGACTGAGCTTATTTGACAAATTTTTAATATAAGAAGGAGATGGGAGGGCTTTATCCCTGCAGGTCAAATGGCTTGGCTCTGCTGGCCAACTGAGACATACTACCCCAAAAGCCACAACTTTTCAGAGACTGGCACACTTCTGTCAGCCTGCCTCCACCTTTCCTATGGATCTGGGAATTCCAAGGGAAGCAAATCTAAGGCAGGCTAGTTCTGCATAGACCCCCATGGGACAGACTACTCTTAGTCTGTACAGGCAACATCTCGCCTGGCCAACAGGTAAACAGGGTGGGTTACTGTGTTTGGAGGACTCTGGGGTGCCCTTTCCCCAGTTGGGGCCACTTTGGCGTGGGCTAGTGACTAAAGCAACTGGGAAATACCTCCTCCCCTGCACACCAGCAGCAGCAGCAGGACTGCTGATTTCAGACTGGTGGATAGAGAACATTAACAGGTGCCCACTTTCTACCCTCTCATGTCTCCATTTGAAATGCTCCCATACAACTAGGAAGAAGCACCAGACTGTTCTGACCTCCATGAGGCAGTTCTTCAGCAGGAGATACCTCCAAATCACCTTTGGGGATTCAGATGCACACTCCCAAATCCCTCTCCCCCATCAGTTCCACTTCAGAGGGTTTGGGGTGAGGTCTGAGCATAAATATCTTTAAAAATCTCCTTACATGATTCTGATACCTCAAGTTGAAAAGTGCTGGTTTAGGAAAAACAAGACTGCGAGAGCCTGGCAGTCAGGAGCATCCCTTAGGGAACTACAGAGGTGTTTGCACAATCCTATTATCTGACTAACACTCTTTGGTTTTATTTTTATTTTCCCCTGAAGTACCCTTCCTCTATTATAAAGTACAACAGGTCTCTCACCTCCAGACACCAAGGCAGGGGTCAGAGAGCAAGCTACTGACAAAGATCTATTGTATTACTAGGTGTACAGAAGAGAAAAGCCTTCATAAAAGAGAGTGGATGCCAGATTTTGATCATTGGGAGAGATGGTTAAAGTGTTCCCTCAAGTTTGTACTCATTACCAAAGTGCCAAAAAGGGAATTCTGTAGTGAGGAGAACAAATGCTCAGAGTCAAACATTTTAAATCTTCAAAGCCCAAACCAGGGTCTGTAAGCAATTAAAGTTCTGGGACATTAATATTTTTTGACCCTGCGGAAAGGGGCAATCAAATTCCAATCACGTCTCAAAAACATCTGGACAAATTTGAGCAAATGATTTTTCAGCCTTCCATATATTTCTTTAAATTACGCTGTCAACCGAACAAACCGCGTCCTGGAGCACTAAATAAATGAGTGCCGCTGTTTAGGTCGCCTCTGCGAGAGAAACGTGTGGGCCCCGCCCACTGCAGGCCTGAGCTGGCCATAAAACACCAACAATATGACACCGAAGCCAAAGACAGGAGTAAATCAAGTAAATAGAAAGCCCACTGTAAAGTTCAAATGAGCTCTAGACCTAAATTTAGCCAGAGATTTACTATTTTCCCCACTGGAGTTGTAGTAAATTTTACAAGTCTATGGAAGATGACAAACAGCAACGTTGGAAACGGAGTAATTAGAGCTGTGGGTAGAGATGGGCATAGGTAAGTGACATACAGACACCTTGGGCAAGCACACATGGCAAGGAGACAGATGTGAAACCTGGGCAGTAATATACACCTTCCAGGCCTGGAAAAGGTCTGCCTGACATCCCGAGGGGTTGTAGAAAAAAAACCTGTAAAAACCCCACATTCAGATTAATAAAGCCAGGTGGAAGGTGAGAAAAGGACTGAGACAAGCCATAGTCCATCAACTCTGCCCATCCTGGAGGAAGCTGGGGTGGCTTCCTAGCCGTTTGCTGCACTGGCTGCCACGCTCCCACAAAAGAAGCACCTCTTCTTCCCTACTGACAATTCCCATACTACCACTCTCCCAAATGGATGGCCCAGCAGGATGCTGATCAGGGATAGGGGCCCTGGGCCTGAGGTACTCACTTGGTTGCCAGCAACATATTCTTTCGGGAGTGCAGGTCGCTGGGATCCGTGTGCTGCCGGTTCAAATATTCAGAGACAGCTTTAGCTGGAAACTCTGTTTCACAAATGTACCCAAAATCCCGAGCTAGGTGGACAGCTTCTCCTGAAAAAGACAGCAGCAGAGAATTAGTACTTAGGGCCTAAACATCTCAGGGCAGGAGTTATACCTTGAGCAACTCTATCAGCATTTGCAGCCAAACCAGGTGTGCGGGGCAAAGGAGAACATGAGACAGATACTCAGAGTAGGGAAGATTATGAATATGTAATTGAAGTTGTGGGACAAACTTTCCTTTTGCTGCTCTTTCCAGCCTCTCCTGAGCCAAGTCCTACCTAGACAACCCCAGATAGCATGGGGTCTCCTAAAAATGGGAAAAGTAGGGCAATAGATTTAAGAGTCCACTTATAACTGAACCTAGACATTTGGCTAATTATGCAAGTCAGCTGCCATTTTTAAAGCAATGGTTCATCTTTCTTTAAATAAAATGTAAAAGTTCCTACCATCTCCCTAATAATTGTATTAACAAAAAAATCGCTTAATAATAACTAATACATATAAGCAAACCCATATTATAAAAGTCTATGAATATTTTAAAACATGTAAACTGTATATGGAAAGAGCATTTCTATTCAGCAATGAGAATTTTCCTTGTCACTTCTATTAGCCAGCTTTCAGGTCTCTCCCTCAGATGTTTCTGTCATCCTCCTCCTTCTTAAAGACTTTCTATTGCACAAAGATGCAGCTTCAGAAAAATAGGGCATGGAAGGTATTCCAGAGTTTACAAAAAGCCCCTTTCAAATAAAGCATTATTACCCGTTAAAGCACAGCCCTAGGGGTTTCAGGAAAGATCACAAACATGAAAAAGAGATACGTTGAATTATCCCATAGCTACATTATTTTTTAAGGAGCATGACTTACTTTTAATCATCATTATCATAATAACAACAAAAGACTTCAGGCATGGTGTTTATAAGGATTCATAAAGCTGAAAACTGCCAACCAAATATTGGAATTTCATTGGGATTTCCAGTTTCCTCCCTTCTCCACCAGAATCCTTGTCTTGGGCTAAGATTACCTTGACTGTTTTTTAAAATGAGGATTGTGATATTAGCAATTCCCTGAAGGGCAAAATGTGAAACCTCCAGGCTCAAAATCAACTACTAATAACTGTGGTCTAGAAATTTGGTGGCTGCTGCCTCTAGAGGGTAAATTTGGGCCAAGCAACTTTGCCTTAAAGATGGCAAAGAGCAAGCAAAGTCTATAACTGTGATGACATTATGGTTGCTGGTTAAATATTCTAAAACATCTTCCTCCAGAAACCAATTCCCTACAGGAGTGTCATAATGTCATATCTGTTTAAAAAAATGAAAAAAAAAACAGGATTGACAAAGTAGACTCTGAAGAAAATTCTGTATCTTCTTCCATTAGGAACACCTGGCTGTATTTTCTGTTTCCCATTGCACAAATTCAGATGGAGATATTCTTGAAGTCAAGTATGTAGATGGTCTTATTTATGACATAACATAAATATTATTCCCTTTCCCAAACTGATAAGCAAATTAGAAGGTGCTTGTTATAAACATGGCCATTTAATCTACAAGTGATGAACCTACATTGAAGATCCTGCTTGACTCGCCTCCATGTTTTGTAAACACTCCTTACCACTTCTCTCTTATGCATCGCTGACTTTCCTAAGTTATCAATATTTCAGTAAGTCCCAGGTAATCAGCAAGAGATAGGGCCCTACCAGTGACATTCATTTTAAAATGGCCATTAGGGGTCATGAATGCAATGCATTTTCTAATAGCAGCAATTCAGAGGTAAAACCTGTGAAGGGAAAGGGGTATGATGGTTGCTTACAGACATTCTTTTTGCAGAGTTCATACAGTGGGTGATTCAGATGCTATGTCGTTAGCCTCTCTGCAACCACTGGCTCCCGCTAAGTAAAAGGAACTTAGAATTTCAAGCAGTCGCTTGACATCACCTCATAAGGGCACAACAATCCCAATGATTTCCAGTTAATCATGAAACATGGAAAATGTCAGCCTCCAGCCGACAGTTAAACTCAGCCACACATCTTGCTTACCTTCCACCAGGGAGGTGAGTAACGTGACGTTCGCTGCTTTGCGCCTGCCCGCGGGTAAATTCAAACCGATTTTTTCTAGCCTTTCTCGTAAAGATCTCCCCCCATTTTTCGATTTGGCTCTGAAATTGCAAGAATTAACATTCTGATTAACCTCAGAGTGTTTCTGAAACAAAGTTTAGACTTAGCAATCTAAAGCCCAGTGGAGCTTGAAGAGGTTTTAACTTGAGGTTAGCACTTTTCCCCCCTTCGTTTTGGTTATTTGCTGATAGTTTGCTGAGGTTTGCTTAATTTCTGCAATACAGCACATTAAAAAATTGCATTCTTTTCTTTTTTATCTTGTGAGGAAAAAAATAATACCAGATGGGAATAATTAAGATGTAGGTTGTGGGTCCGGAGAAGGTAAAAATCGCGCAAACGCACGCGTGCACGTGCACGTGCACCCACACGTACACACACGCCTAGGTTGATTGTCAAGGAGTCAGTGAGGAGAGCAGAAACCGTGCACAAACAACTTTACCGAAAGGGACTGCTCTGCTTTGGTTCAGAAAGAAGAGGCACTTTAGGAAACAGGTGAGCTTTTACAGGAAAAGGGCAAGTGTTGTATATAACGCCAATGTTTTAGGAGAAGAAACTAAAATATGTACCTAATGACGATCCTCAGAACAGTGAAACTAACAAGTTTGTGTGTCGTTATATGATGAGCACTTTCTATTGGTTATTTCATTTAATGATACAACAAGTTTTATACACACATGCACAGGGAGTGATTGAAAATTTCTTCACTCTCAAGTGCAAATGCCAAACCTGAAAACTGAAACAAAGTGGGGAGAAGAAATGGATTTGAAAAAAGAAGGTTCCTAGGTCATACCCACACTTCTCCCAAGGCTCTCCTTGTATGTGCTAAAGACTGGGCAGAAAATAAGAAAACTACTGTAACCTCTTTTGCTGTACTCCACACATGGCCACTTTTAGGAAAAAAGACGACTCTCAGCCTCTCAAATGGGTTAATTTGCCTCCAAATCACTTTCACATCAACAACTGTGCTAAAGGATTCCAGAGTTGATAGGGACTTTTGGGGAGAATTTAAATCTGAAAAGCCACCTACCTCTTCCTTCATTTCCACAAGGAAGAGTCTGCAGGTTGGACCATTGGGGAGCTCCTAGATGGCTTCAAATAATAATTATATTTCTAGACTGATGCAGTTGCTACTGGCAGTGGTGTTATTGAAAGGGTATGAGAATCTAGACAAGTTTTTCACTGTGGAGTGCACTGCATCACTGAGTTGTGACATGAACTTAGTCGTCACCAGCTGCATTTTAAAATATATAATAGACGATAGGATCATCAATGATTATTTGGAAGGTGTGAAAGAACTTATTTTAGATGGCTGTGTGTATGAAGGTCCTAGGTTGCATCCTTAGAAGTCCCCGGGTATAGGGTATAGCCCTGTGCCAGGCAGAACAGCAAAGTTCAAGATTCCCAGAGCTGAGCTGAGCTTGGGAGTCACGGGGAGGGCAGCAGTGTCTACAGGCTCCACTAAGAGCAAGTGGTGTCTGGAGCTCTCTGTGTGCAGCACTGCCAGTTGCTAGGCAACTGCATGAAACTTTGCAATGGTTTGGGATCTAACTTTCTCCAACCACAACCGCCAGTGTAAAGTCTTTTTTGAGAATCTTTACCTTCTGAGGACCCCTCCAAGAAGAGATGCATTGAGGCATTCCGGGGGCGAAAGCCGTCTCTGAACTTCTCCCACAGTTACTTTATATTTTGAGGTTGAACTGAGCAGGGACAAACGGCCCGGGACCGAGCAAAATACCTCACCGGTGTTGACTGACATGCCTCCCAAAAAGCCATCTTTATTCATCATTAGAGAAGTCACAGATTTGGGTGGAACCGGAACTAGAGAGAGAGAGAGAAAAGAATGCCATAAAGGTGACCAGGCTTCAATCCTGGTGACTGTCATTGTGTGACCACCTCACAGATGCCAAGTGGAAAACTGGGGAAGGGAGCATTTGTTCCAGTGGGGCTGCATTCAGACAACTGTGAAGTCTGAACAACCATCACCACTCTGGAAAGATACTCTAGGTGTGTCGGTGGACACCTGAGTGTAACCTGTCATATCCATATACCCTGATCATCATAAAGTAAAAAAAAAAAAAATATTCAACCCAGAGCTTGGGTTGTGCTACAAAACCAAGCAAATTCTATTCTCTCACATGCTAGCTGTTTGATCTTAGACACCTCACTGAACTCTGAATCAGTTTCCTCATCTGTCACCTGAAGATAATAATGCCTGTCTCATTTTGTGCTGGAGTCGGAAGGTGATTATCCTATTTGGTTATTAAAATGGCAATATAATCAGTTGTCCTTGAGAAAACTCCTTCCTACTCTCTTATTGGACCCAAATCCATAATCATGAGGAGAACCAGGGGTGGGCCTCATCAGATGCCACATTACAGACAAATAACACCACTGACCTTGGCATTTTGGCCCAAAGAAGCTGCTTATCTCTTTAAAGTGCGCTGAATTCTGTCCTACATAACAGCAAGAACAGAACTCAATTTAGAAATGAACTCCAATGCTCATCTCCAGTGAAAACAATTCTGCAGTGACATGGATTTTGTTTACAAATTAAAGCACCGTCTGGCGATTGTTAGGAGCGCTTATGATTTACAACAGGTGCCCTGATCAATCAACCAATCACTCTAATTCACGTGAGCAGCAGCCTTGCCTTGCCCCAGTTGTTTCATTTTGGCAAGTAATTGATAACAAACCGCACTCAAGGTATGTTTTATGCAGAAGTTAATAAGAGCTGACAGCTGGTTGCCACTGCTGCCCTGGTACATTCAGCCTCTCCAGCCTGTATTTCTGTTTAATTGTGTTTTAGTGTCATCTGCACGCCAGGAAGAGGCTGAGCTCAATCGTACCAGAAGGCTGCCAGGGGAACAGTGAATAAGCAACCTTCCTTTTCCTGGCAGTCCTGCTCTTACATTTCTAAACTGATCCGGCCCATTTTCTTTTAGTAGGCTCTGAAGCCACTGAATGGATAACTTCTGACCTTCTCTTGCTCCTACCACCTAGTATTGATCCCCAAAACAAGCTTCTTCCCTTGGGACTTGAGACCCCCCCCAAGTCTTCAGACTATAAATTCACTACTTTAGGAAATTTACTGAAACTCACATCGAATGAGAAAAAAGAAATTTACACCCCTATCTTTTCTATAGACCGTCTCACCTTTTAACTCTGACACGGAAAAGATACCCTCTTTCTACCATCTGGGAACTAGAATTCTATATCAAACAAGATGTGCAACTTCCTTTGTATGGTATATACTGGCAACACAGGATTTCTGTAACTGTTTATTCTCTCTATCATAGATTCCAACATCCAGGCTTCTATGGTTGTTCAGACTTTAAAAGCCAAACAGGTCCCAAATGTTTCATTTACCATGAGTTGTGTTTGGCTCTTTACAAACACTTTGTGGAAAAGAGGTTTCCTGAGGAGTAAATGGGTAATGCATTCCCTTTCTGTTCTGTTTCGTTTTTTTGGCATCAGGGATGGAACTCAAGGCCTGATCTTGCCAGGCAGGTGCTGTGCCACTGAGCTAAATCCCTGGTTCTCATAAATTTTCCTTTTGCTACTACTTCTCGGAGCAAAGAGTTCGTCATGCCCAAGACTTTGTTCCAGATACACGTATAATGTTAGGAGGTAACAGGATGGATCTTCTGCACTAATCCAAAAGTGGGGAAAGGGGCATCAAGAGGGTTTTCTGTGTGATTCACTTCATACTCTTTAGTGCAGCTGCTTCCCAAAAGAGAATGAAGCAATGAAAACTTAAAATTATTGATCAGATTTGATTAGTCTGTAAAGTCACTTGAATGAGTGAGAGGGAGCACACCATCATTTAATTTGTATACACCATATCACATCCTTTCCATCTATCTTATTTTTCATAGCACCTCTTATTCTATATTTCAAATTCATATTCAAAGCCTATAAACAAACAATTTCAAATATCAGGTACATTTGGAAAAAAAATCCTCCCCAAAATATAGGTGGTCCTCTTTAGTTTTAATATGATGAGATAAATTGAGAAAAATCTCATTTTTAATACCCAGCAACATTTTAATACTTAAATGTTACTTAAAAATCTTAGCAACAACAAAATCTCTACTACGCTGAAAATACTAAGTTCAGTTCCTGTTCCCTACACTGGATAGCCACATATTGGATTTCTACCTGTTCTCAAGTCCCACATGCCAAATCTCTGGAGACACTTTATAACATACCCTCTAATTTCACTATTGTTAATTGCCTGATTTACCTGACAAGAGCTGTTTCCTTTGGGGGATGTATATGTCTCCAACCTCTGGGCTGTACCTCTCTGCATCTACATTATCGCCTAAATACCCCCAATCAAGCCAGCTTCTATCTGCATACGTGTCTTGGGGGAGGTCTCCCCCACAAGTCACAGACAATATGCGCAAATGTGATTCAGATTATATTTCCATTTTCTAACTTAAGTGACAAAATCCTGTACTCACTCTTATATCCTCAGGTTCTAAATCTTTCTCCTGCCTGGCTTAGTATTAGTTCCCAAAACTAGACACTACACATTTCTTTTCTCAACTTTCCTTCAGGTCCATAGCTCTGTGGTTATCTACCAGCCCCTCCACTCTCACACCTGCTTAGTTCAGCTGATTAACCCTGTGTTTTATTTTCTTTGTCTTTTCCTTTCTACTCTCTTCCAGCTTATCAATAAACCCAGAGAGCAACAGAGCCCGGTTGATTTGTTAGTAATTACGATCACACTGTTCCTCCTCACGGAACCCAGAGATGACTGAGATAGTTTTAAAGCGACAGCAGGAAATGGTAAGGAAATGGAGCATAGCAAAACCCAGCGTGAAGCTTTCTGTTCTTTACATGTTTACAATTTTCTGTGCATATATTAACAGCGGATTTCCCCTCTTTGATTCTCATCTGGATGACAAGGCCAACTTCTGGATGTAACACTATCCTTTCTCTCCCTCCCCACCTCACCCCGCTTTAGGCTGGGGAGAAAAAAGCAGGGTTAAAAACAAATCAGCGTTTCTTTATAGTAACTGGCATTTTAAGAAAGAAAGTGATAAGAGAGTGTTATTTGTTAGTGGACAACACAGGGATAAAGTGTTCTCAGAATAGCTTTTAATCTCTACTCTTTACACTTAAGTGACAAGTTCTGCTGGTGGAAAAGAGATGAACTCGTTTTATATACTGATATGATGAGGCTTTCTGATGATACAGTGAGTCTTTCTGAAAGGGATTCTAACTTAGGTATGTGACCTGAATAGGGGAATAAACACAAGGTTTAACAGTGATTTAGACTTCTAAAAGTGAAGTCATGACTTCTTACCACCAAAGAGCCCTTTCCTCATATTTACATCATTCCTCATCTTCCAAGGGCTAAATTTTATTCTACATGTGTAGTAAATTTATAAGTGTGAGCAATGAAATCGTGGAAAGAAAAATAAAAGAATTGCCACAAAGAAGGCTATACCATAAATATTACAAGTATTCAGCATTATCCTTCCAGGACAGAGTCTAGGAAGCTGAAAATGAAGATGGATCTCATCACTTGGTGTTTAGGACCTTAATGAATCTCTTACCATTTTGTCTCCACACTTGGAGGGTTCTGCACTTGGGAAGATGGAGAACAGTGTTTAACCTTTCCAGTTTTAGAATTCTGTGAACGCTGATCATTCTGTGGACAGGTGGACTGTATCCCAGGGTCTCTACTTGATAAATAGCTACTGGGATGCAACTTAGCTCTGATGCAAACCTCTTCCTTTGAGAGGAAATCTAAATATTTATGGGGCTCAGACAGACACTTCTAGGCAAGACGGAAGAATCTCACAGGAACCCAATGGAATTGAAATTTGGATTTTTTTAAATCCCTGTTCCCCCAAGAAAATCCACATCAACCAAAGTGTTTATGTGGGGAAGGGGCCAGAACTAATGGCAAAAAAAAAGTGGGAGAGAATGAAGTTTGAATTGAAACTAAACAAACAGTATATTCCCAAGACCAATAAAAATGCCCCACAGTCACAACATTTGAACCTTGGACTTCAGCCATGCTAGCCTTTCCAAGAAATCCCAGCATATTTATGCTGTCTAAGGTGTCAAACGGGCTGCATACTGGCCTCTGATTACGTCAAAAACTTTTTATTAAAGCCTAGGTAAGCCTTTTTTAGTTAGGCTATATGTTGATGGTTATGATCATTTATATTAGCTGGGCACCCCCTTCCAGTTTCCTAATCTTAATGGAACTGAGAGTTAAGAATGATTTTTTAATGTCTTGTTGGATTTTTAGACTGTTAATGTACCGAATCCTTCTCATTATTACTTTATTGATTGCTCATTGACCAGCCCCCTTCAAATCGTATTAACCACCCTCTGCCGGTTTAGATTAGGAGAGTTTAAAAAGTACCTTTCATTACCCCTCCCACACACACTCCTGCCACGGAGTTGAGACTAGGCAGCTTAATGGGAGCTCTAATGGGGCAGCTAAGAAGAGAGGGGCCACGGTCCCTGCCGATTGCATTAATAGCTCAAAGGGGGCCAATACAGAAAATTAGCCGTAAACGAGCTCTGGAGATCTTCAAATGAAAGAGCCATTTATCACGCTGGCTACCTTCACTCCACTCGTTTGCTCTCTCTACTGGGAACAACTCATTTCCTCTTAACTAAATTACTTCAGAAATGTCAGCTAAGCCCAGATAGCAAACATAACATGAGAAGGAGCCTGTAATCTATGGGGTGATATCAACATGGGTGAAAAATTAGACTGGTTGAATTTTAGGAAGGGCCTTCCCATAACAGAGGAGAGAGAGAGAGAGAGAGAGAGAGAGAGAAACAGGGAGACAGATCCTTTATGCACAAGTCTTCTGGCTTCATAAACATAGAAACAGAGGAAATATTCAAATCTTGACCAATTGCTGGCTTTTTATTAATGAGGCAGAATTTTAAAAAATTATCTAAAAGCTTATTAGAAAATAAATTAAGCAACTAAGTCCCCTGGCAGTTGTTGAAATTTAGAATATCTAGAAAACATTCTCACCTTTTTTACAAAATTAACTTCATAGTGACATCCCTCGTTGGGAGGAGGGTTGGCAAAGATGGGAGACCTGGGGCAGGGACGAGGCAAGTGAACCCATAGCTTTATTATGAGTGGTTCGTGGTGAGTTAGAAAGAATAAATCAATCACTTATACCCACTTTTGCCTAAGGCTCTTTAAAGATAAAAATATATTAGGATCTTTTCTTCATGTAATAAAGCAAATATCTCAAATATCAAATAATGGAATTGACCTAACATTTATATTCATATCATGTTCCCTGAATCAATTAAAGTGATAGAGGTGCAACTTAGATATTTTAAGCTATGTACCTTTCAAAATTTTGAGGACATGAAAGGTACTTCAGCATTTCCAAAAAAAAGAACCTGTGACTTTAGTCATTACTCTCCACTTCTTCCCACAGATAATCTTATACATATTGACCTTTTTGCTGTCAAACATATGCAATCCCTGCAACCAAACTGTCCCACACCTAAGAATATTTTCAGCTCCGTTTCGCTAGGCAAGCTAAGTTTCAAATATTTTTATTGGCCTGACTATTAATAACATTTCTGATTGGTCATCTGTTGTGCATGCCCTACTGTCAGCCCCAAAAGATGTTGCTAGGATACAAGCCCAGAGCAAGTGGCTTGAGCTTTCCATTGAAAGGAGAGGGAACTAAAACAAAACAAAACAAAACAAAACAAAGCCAATGGTGAAGCTCCTCCCTTGCCCCACCCCAATCAACCAGCAATTAAGCAAAAGAGTAGACCCAGGAGGAGGCGGGAAAGTGAGTTGTCAGTACACTTTCAAGTTTTAGCACGTGAGTATCCTAGCAAACCTAAAAGTTGGCATTGAAAACCGAGAAGATACTATCTAAAGAAGAGAGGAGACATGTTCAGGGCAACATTTAAAATAAATATTTTTCTCCAAACCTCGCTATTTTTCAGTACATTCATTCTAAAGCCGAACTTCATCATCTCAATAGGCAGGGCTCACCCTGCCCGCCTCTCAAAGCTACTCCCTCTGCCTTCATTAAAGGAAAAAATGTACAATACCCCACCCTTTCTGCAGTTCTACAACCTTTCCATTCCAATTTGAATCAGCACGGATTGCTTTTCAAAGCACCTTCTCTTTTTCTTTTAATTATTTTTGTCAATGTCAAAAGTGGCTCAAGTGTCATAAACGACTGAAGCTAGGGACAGTTGAAACCAACCTAGGGACAGGCTTCCTCTAGCATTCAGAAGAAAGGGTTTCAGTAGTTAAAATTGTGTTTTCAAACACCAGTTCCTGTGATAATTACAGATTGCAGTGTTTACACATTCAGGCTTCTAAATTTGTGGCATGTGAGTGACATTCAGGCCTTTCGGCAGCCACACTAATCGCCAGGCATTCTCTCAGTGACTGTCATAGAAGAGGAGAAAAAAATTAAGCAGCTGCAATACGCCTGAAATGAGTTATTGTAATTACATTTAATTAGTTTAATTAGTTAATTATTTTGCTTACAGCTGTACAAGAGACTGCAAACATTTGTTAATATCACAAGCCCTTTAACAGTATGGGGTGATTCCACAGTCACACTAAATCATGTGTGCCGATGCAGGAAGATTTACATAGTTGCATAGGCTGTCTCAGCTTCTCTGGATGTGCACATTTAGTGACACATTTGGCTCAATTACAAATAATAATAATAATAATGAAAAGAAACAATTCACAAACAGAGAACTGGAAACAAAATTACTACCAAAAAATCAAAACAAAAAACAAGAAAAAAGAAGCCATCTCAGTGACATATTTTAGCTCAGGCTATTTCAGTTATCAATGAAATAATTACGGCACATTTTTGAAACCAGTGTTTCCCAACCAATTCCACACATGGTGATAGTTCATTTAAGATGCATCTAGAATAGCTACCATATGTATTATAGGGAAATGACAATGGTTTCTGTCCTTCCATTTCTCTCATCTGGGTTTCTGCTGTCTGCAGGTTTTCATTCCCCATTACCCCATTTCCCTGTTCCTGAAATGCCCTTTACCTTAGTCTGACAGCCATTGCACTAGGGCTGTGAACAAACACTTATAAAATATCAAATTCCCCCAAAGTGAAAGCTCATCCTAAAGACATGAAAAAATAGGAAAACTTTGCTTACTTTTGGGAGGGAAAATCCATACCTTTTTTAATGACAGACTGGTCCAATAGATTCATGCCGCTGTTATTGGCATCTTCAACTGACTGTGAATATAAAAACATCACTATTCAAATTGACTGGATATTAAAGAATTGCACACATAAATCATGTCATCCTATACTGGAGTTTCTGTTATTTCCATTTATATTAATTCACAAAGAGAGGTTTTATTATTATCATTATTACCTCCAAATCGACATAGAAATGAAATTCACCCAAATTATAAATTCTTCCAATGAACGAAAAGGGAAAAGGAAACTAAGATATCTGGGATGCAATATTGGTTAGTTGTTATATAAACATCGATGTTACATAGACATATAAGCATTTATATTATTCGCTTTTATGAATTGTGAAAGTTTGGCAACAGCTGAAAGATTTTTACCAATATTAGTTAAGAGCAATTTTTGTTTTCCATTCTATCAGTGTGCAACTTAACCCCAAAGCCATTTTACAAATACATAACAGTTTACATTATGGGATTTTAATTAAAGCCTGAGCAATTTGGAATGGAATGCAAACAGCAACACATAGGAACGTTTGCAAGGCTCCAGGACCGCACACCCACTGCAGTCTGTGTGTCCCTGGGAGCTCTGAGCTGAGTGCTGCACAATCCGTCTGTAGAGGGGCTGCCTCGAGGGCTCCCCCTCCCAGCGCTGCTAATGCTGCTTCCCTGCGAGAAGCACACCTGTTTGGAAAGCAACGAGTACAGACACAGGCACAGACACACAAAAACCTGGATCCTCCCAGTCCGCATCCACGGAATTACAGGGAACCTGGTCTTCGGTGCCATACAGTCACCCCAAGAAGGGAAGTTTGAGCTCTGAGCACTGGCAGCACCTCTGAGGGCCAATAGCTGATGGGGTCTCTTACTGTCTGGTGTGCTTGAGCACAGTCCTGGCTGTGCACCCAGGGTGTCCAGAAGAGGCTGCCCCTTCACCGCCCCACCACCCCCGCCCCCGGTCTTTCTGAAGTGCACAACGGCTTTCCTAGACCCTTAGGAATTTAAGTTTGGACCAACTTGACACCCTCCGTTTGGAGACGCTTAGAGGAAAGGGCTGGAGAGTGAAGAGCTCTCTCACAGACCCGCCCACCCACTCGCGCTGCAGCCCCAGACAGGGTGCGTGTGCGTTGCCCCAAAACAGTGTCTACCCCAAACAAGCCGTGCTTGGGAAATGAGATGATCTAATCATCAAGGGAACGAGCTGGTTTGTTTCTTTTCTTTTTTTAACAGTCACTCTTCTACTCTCAGAAAGGTGAGGACTGTTTTCCCTGTAGCAACGTGCCGCGTACATCTGAAGAAATAGTGAAAAACCGTTTAAAAAAAACATCTCCTACAACTCCTCAGTTACTCCCGGGGCGCCAGGCCACGCACACGCCGCAGTCCCCGCTTTGCCCCTGGCCGTATCACGGCCCACGCGGGACCGTGGCCACACAGCGGACCTAGCGCTCAGGGGCCGGGGCGCCAGCCCACACCTCACCCGCACCTCGGTACGTAAATATGTATACACGCCTCATCAGCGACGTGGGGTAGTTGTGGTAGTTAATGAGAAGGCTCTTGTCTGATTTTCTATCTAATTACGGCCGCCTGCTGGGTTTTTGTACAGGATATTCACGCAGCATGCTGGCGCTTAATCGTCACAGGGAGGATCGTAAAGATTTAATTAGGACTGCATGCGGAAGCGCAGAAAAACAACTCAGACTCGTAATTACTAGACTTCTTTAGTTAAAAGTGATACCAGGGGTTGCTTTGAAACACAAGGGTGTGTTTGAGTGTGAGTATGAGTGTGTGTGTTTGGGGGGGTTGCCTTAGCATGTTTATAGGCTTACATTCATGGGTGATAGAGGTGATGAGAGATCAGACAGCAAAGATGGGTGGAAGCAAAGGAAGACACAGCAGCTAAACAAATCCTGAACTAGGTGTCATCGCACTTGCCTTCCCTGCCTTTTTGCAGCCCATTTTTCTTAGTTTTTAAACACTGCCCTTCACACACCCCCACACACAATGGGTGAAATGTACCATACCAGGAACCCAAACAGTGATTTGCTAGTTTAATAGCCTCTGTGAGTAAATTGAAATAGAAATTGACAGGGTTTTATAGTTTCATTTAAAAATATTAGAAGCATTTGGTTAATGAGCTCTCCTTCTCTGCTCTCACGGGGCGGTGGCCCTGCATGTGTGCCTCTGGGTTTCACAACATCCCCAACCCTCGACCCACAAACCTGGCAGCACCGGCAGGGTCTGACTGGTCTGTGGCTGGGAGTATCCCGAACACACACCAGACCCTGGAGATTGAACAAGTACCTTTGAGGTCCAGGCCAAGGCACTCTTCTGTCCCTTTTAATGACTGGACAGGTGCAGCCAACCCATTTGAACCCTCACTTCAGGGAATGTGGAAACCCCCAACAGCTTGTGTAACTTTAGACCTTGTATTCCAGATCCCTAACTTGGAAGTAGATCTTCTGGACAGACAGAGCAAGTGAATCACAACAGTCTCTGGATTTGGATGTCTGGTCCTATGTACGAATTCTCCCCTGTCTTTGTCACCTTCCCTGTGTCCTATCAACCTCAAGATGGAGACAAGGACCTTACCTGCCCCAGTTCTTTCCTCCAAGGACAACATGGGGTGTATCTCTTGCAGCCCTTTGCACTGAGGGTCTGCTGAGGTCCCACCAGCCTCCCCACCTTGCCATGGGCTGGGATAAAGCTGGAGGGGGAATAGGAAAGGGAGTAGATGGGCGGGAGATGTGAGAGGGCCAGGGCAGTGGCCTGCTACTTTTCTTTTCTCCGATGCTCTCTCCACCTCTGTAGCCTCTACACTAGACAGCAACAACTCAGCCTCTGCTCTCTGTTCACACATCCTAAATCCTTTCTGACACTTTGGCAGCAGTAAATCACCTAGCAATTCTGTCATTGGGGGCAAAAAACCAACAACTAAACCCAAAACAATCTGCTCCCTCTTCAGGAGGAAGAATTCCTGAATTCAATTGTCTGAGCCCCTCAGCCAGCATGCAGGGTAGTGGTGAGGAGGCTGGTGTTAGCCACACCAACAGTGATGGTGATGAGTTGATCCACTTTCATTATCCAGCACTTTGAACCATACTCAGAAAGGTTAATTTAAAAACTTTCCCCCTGAGACACATATTACCCCAATGCATTAAGAAAACTATTTAAAATTCTCCTTCCTCATATGATATTTGGAAATGAGCAATATCTCCAAACAGGGACAATCTCAGTTAAATCAGCAAAACCATCACTGATTACTGTGGGTAAATCCAGCCACAAATCAGATGATTTCATTCTTTTAAAAAATAATAAATAACTGATATTTTAAAAATAATAAATGGATCATAGACCACACACAGCATGACTCTGTCACTACATTTTAAATGCTTAAAAACATATTTTTTTCAGCAGGATCAAAGAATGATTCGTGCATCCCTTTTCCGTTTCATTTTTCTTTGCTTCACAAGTATGTCTAAAATGATGCCTAATACATACAACTATGCCAATGAAATCGAAGTGTCAGTTGAGTACCATTCAATCATATTTATTTTTTTCTGGAAACTACTTAAATCAGAGGAGAACAGGAGACCTGCTCAGAATCACCCAGACAGTTTTTAGGAATCATTTCTTTGATGTTCCTTTGTTTAATTTAACCAATTATTCTCAACCAGATCAGGCTCCATTGTGTAGGTTGCAGATGGGATAGCGGGTGGGTAAGGGGAGTGTTTTGAGCCTTTTGTTTTAAGAAGTAAACACGTGATGCCTCTTCAAACAGGCTGGTGGCAATGGGGAAAGGAGAGTAAGGATAGGAGGAGGGGTGGCGGACTAAAGAGGGAAGGTTGGAGGATATTACTCCACTTTATTCAATAGACGAAAAAGAGAAAAGAATTCCAAAATGGTATCTATCCTCATGGACGCACAAACTGAACTGTGGCCTTCCAGGTCTGTCCCCTATAAATACTCCATTTTCAGGTAGTGACTGTCTTGGAAAGGGCTCTTTAGTGTAGGTGACATTAAGAGCAAGAAAAACAAACATAGCTCCTGACTTTCTTCCACTATGCATAGTCATGCTTAGCAAAACCTTGCAAATCTGGCAGGGACAGCTGAGGCGCACAGAGGCGCTTGCTCCTTGGTGCTAGAGTGTTGGTTTATAGGTAGCCAGGCCTTCACCAGCCAATTCTGTAGGAGGAGCCCCTGTGGGATGTGCGTGTGTGTATGTATGCGCGCGTGCGCGCGCGTGTGTGGGAGCCTGTTTACACAAAGCAATAGAGAATAGGAGTCAAGTTGGATAGCTGAGGCAGGACAAAAGTGCTAGCCTTGATTCTAGTGAGTGCAAAGCATCAATATTCTTATTTTTCTCCTCCATGATTTAAGTTCTAGTGCTTATGGCTTTCTGATTGAACTTTCAAAAATCACTGCAGATCCATATATACTTACAGACAAACATAAGTCCTTTCCCACCTGTCCTGTTTTAAAAGACGAGACAACTTCTCTCCAAGGAGACAGAGCTGCCTTTCCCCAGCACTTCCCCTGCGGGGCATTCCTCATTAACGTCGTTTTAGTTTAGGGTTACCTGGACGTCTTCCATGCCGGGGTGGCCGAGGCCATGCAAGGAGAGGCTGTCTCCCATGCCTGCATCCAGGCCGTGGTGTGCCGAATGCAGCAGCACGTCGGGCCGGCGGACTGAGTGGTAGTCCCTCCGGGGATCGAGGCCTGAGAGCTGGGGCAAGGCTGCCCGAGGCTGGGGCAGCAGAGAGCCGGCTTCCGAGCCCACTTCTTGTCGCTGCCGTTGCCCCCAGGGGTGCTGCTGGGGTTGATGCAGTGGATTCAGGGAGTAGGGGTCGTTGACGTGTGAGTAGGGGTCTTGGCTCTGGTGATAGGGGAGCGGCTGGTAGGGGGGCGGGAAGTAGGGCGGCTGGAAGTCCGATGACGGGGTGTGGGACAGCGGCGGAGCGCTGGAGTAAGGTCCTTGGGACACCGAGCCCAGTTGAGAAAGCCTCGAGCTGTGACTCGGGACGCCATCGTGCCGGTCCTGGGAGCAGAGAGGGAGAGATAGAGGAGAGAGAGAGAGAGAGAGAGAGAGAGAGAGAGAGAGAGAGAGAGAGAGAAAGAGAGAGAGAGAAATGGAGAAGCCCGGCTTACTTACACCCTTCCCAGGACAGGGGATAAAAGTCTAAACTTACACCCCCGAATTGACTCAGGGGTCAACAAATCCAAAGGGGAGTCTTTGGGGAGAAAAAAGGAGGGTCACCCACACATCTGAGCCTTCTTTGGGGAATACAAAGTAGGCAAAAGGGGCAAGGGGAAAAGAACTTTGTGGACCAGATACTAAATGCCTTAGGAGTCCTACAAATGTGTACCCTTCTGGGTGTCCAGCTCCTTTCCCCTAACTCTTCCAGGGACCCAACACACAACAATTAAAACTTCACAGTATCTGCTGGGCTGCTCACCCTTGTTAGAAAACCAACTTGCATCTTCACTGGGAATGCAGCTGGCTGATGAGGAGCTCCTTGCCTGACCTGGTGATCTTAGGAGCTCCAAGGAAGCTGCCTGATTTGACTTCTTAGCCACCCCTCTCCCTCCAGAAAGAATGAAATAACTTAAATAGTGTTTGATTGAAATGGATCTGATTCAAAATCATATCGTAACCCCATGTTAAATTGAGTTGTGGTTTGCAGGAGTTATTTCTAAACGTGCTTTTCTGTATCAAATGCTATTATACTTCAGGGTGTGAAAATGAAGGACCAAAAGTTGGGAGGGGGAAAAACCCCAGACAACTTATTGCTGGTCCTCTCTGAAGTGTGACCAAGTGGAAGGAGGAGAAGGGGGAGGTGTGTGTTCGGGTGCTTTCAGTTTCTCCCTCTCCTCTGTGGAAGTGCCATGGTAAAGTCTCCATGGTTCTTTTTGCCGAAATAGTCACCTAAATTTCCAAAGTGCAATGACAAGTACAAAGTTTTTTCGGTTCAGCCTCCCCCCTCTCCCAGCTGACTCATGGAGCTCAAACGGAGAACACACAATACAGAGAGAAGCAGCTGCAGCCTCCTCCAATTATGGTGCTAAATTACCCAGCCAAAGGCGCTCAAAGAAAGACAGAGACTGAGTGAGACACACACACAGAGATGCAGAGACAGAGAGACAGTGAGAAGAGAGGGCATGCAATTCTGGTACAATGCGAATCCAAACTCACCATGGATGAATAGGTGTGGACTAACATCTGGAAAAAAAAGCCTGGTTACTGCTCAAAATCAAACAATGATTTAAAAAAAAATCAAGGAGTCCAGCAGAGAAGAGAGCTGGACACAGGAGTCGAGCTTGTGGTGTTTCCAGGACAAGCCATCAAAAAAAAAAAAATTACCCCCCTCCAACAAGATTGGCGATGCCTATCACACACGGACAGAACAGTTCCTCTATCTCTTGGTGTCTTTTTGGCCTCTTTTCTTCAGTGGTTCTTCGGGGCTCCAGTTACAGTCCTCTTCCGCCCGAAGCTGGGCTCAGACTGCTCGGGCGCCCCTTCCTCCCTCCGCTTGCCTACACCGCCTCATAATAATTGATATTCATGACTATTAATATTACACGAGTACTTTAAAGGGAGAATGGAGGACAAATGGAGCGTGAAGCAGCGGCGAGCGCAGAGCTCCCCACTATTGTAAGTGACGTTCATTCAGTGGAGAATTACTAGATGTAATCAGACGAGGGGGCTGGCAGAGACAGGCAGGGGAGAAAGTTTAGCAGGAAAGAGGCAGAACTTCAATTAACTGCGCCGGGCCGCGCGTCAAGCAGCCTCTGCTCCTTGGACCAGGCAGCGAGAAAGTCGCATTAGGGCTCGCGCACAGTGTGGGTGTCCTGTGCACAAGGAGAGTTTCCCCGTGGGAAGAAGGGACTGCCCTGAACGCTTAGTGTACAGATTACAAAACAGAGTAAAAAGGCAGGGCCTCGTTGTTCGGAGGGGAGAGGAGAGTGAGTTGGTGGGGCCGCTGTTTACAGTGACGTGGGCAGACTTCCTGTTGAACGTGGAAGGCTAAGCTCACGTTTTAAAGGAAAGAGACGCGATGGGGCTCCCGTCCCCGCGCAGTCTCGTCCTCTACAGAGCCTGCAGTAGGCGATTTTTACGTCGGTTTAAAAACACACGCTGTCAGTCTTCAAGCACACGCAACTTCTCCCTTCTCGCAAAGCCAGGGGCAACAAAAAGCCTTTTTGGGTGTTTCAGGAACCCGTTTAACTGGCCTGACTGCCATTTCTGTTAAAGTTCAACCTCAGTCCAGGCTTAAATAGGCTCCTTCCTCCACGCTGCGGGTTCTCCGGGTTTTGAGCAGAAAATTGAGGCGGCCGGGAATACCTTCAGTACCCCTCCCCTGCTCTGCCCTCCTCTCTCCCTCCCTGTTCTCTCCTGTCTGCCCCTTTCCACTTCACTCCTCCCTCTTCCTTCCGCCCTCCCTCCTTTCCCGTTTAGCCCTGTATTTTTCATAAAGAAAGAACGGGTGTTACTCTGACTACTTTCATCTCTCCGAGCAGACCTAGAGCTGTTCACACGGGTCCCTCTCCGCAGGGTCCGGTCTGCTCGGAGAGCCGACTCTTTGGGGAGTTCCCGTCCGCCCCCGACGTTTCTATTATCCCGCTTGTTGAGGACAGAAAGGAGGCAGAACCGAAACCAACCCAGCGGGCGCGGAGGCGCGGCTCGGGTTACAGTCCACACCCGGGCGCCCCGGGACCGGAGACCGGCGTCCCTCGCCGTCTGCGCGTCTCTCTCCTCTCCCGTGTCTCTAACCTCTCCCCGCTGTCTCTGCCCCCGTCTCTACCGTGTCTCA
>NW_022900926.1:45104411-45106890 GCF_012274545.1 Fukomys damarensis
AGGAGGCGGCGACGGCGGTAGACTCGGCCAGGGACGCGGCGATCGCGGTCGGGACCCGCTGACCCGCGGGGCAGCAAAACACCGGAAAACAAAACCAAACAACGGTTCGCCACACTGCCCCTTCCAAGTGCTCCGTTCACCCACGCTTCCGTCCGTTTACCTCTCTCCCTCTGGTTTCCCGCTCTCCGCCGGGATGCGGTTGTTACAGTCTCACAAATGTTACTGAAAATAAAAATTAAAAAGTCCCAGTCCGCTGCGAACGAGGCTTGAAAACCCAGTTCTGTACTCGGAAAGGAGAGAGCCGCTGAGCTCAGCAGAAACTGTTTTTCCCTGCCAGTCTACAAGCAGTGGCACCGCGTCCCTTCGTCGCCCCAACAGGGAGGAGGAGAGGAAGAAAGACAGCAAAATAAAAGGGGGAAAAATCCTCTCCAATTTAAAATTGCCAGATTTCCCGCTTAAAGTCCTTTTCCAGAGTAGTGAAGTCTCCCGCGGCCAGCTTGCCTAAAAGTTACAGAAGCCTAGAAAGCCAACCAGAAATCTATGAGTAAATAGCTTAAAAATATCTATCAGTTGGGGTGTCAAGAAGCTCAAATTCTCTATCTGCAAAGCTCTAAAATGCATCTGGGGGTGTGGGCTCACCTCATAGATATCTTCGTACTTGACATTCTCCACGAGCTTCCAGAGCATGATGGCAGCCTGGTCTCTAGGAGGTGAGTGCATTCATGTGAGGAGCAGATGTCTGGCTTCTCAGGACTCCGCTGTCTGTAATGATCCATCTATAATTGGAAATGGGGAATACACACCAAATCCGACGCTCCTCTCCCATCTCAACTTATATCTGTTGTCTCAAACAATAGGCTGGAGAAGTAGACCTCAGCAGAGAGAAAGACATTATTACACACACAACAGTTAGATGCAACCCACAGACATATATATTATAAAAGTCAGAAACACGTATTTTCATGGAGATACTCGCAGTTAGTCATATAAGCACCTCTGGGTCACACAGAGCCTACAGACTGTAAACACGCATTTAAAAGAGATAGCTGTTCAGGGTGATTAACATGAATACATACATTTAAAACCTCAGTGTGGAAAATGATGAATCATTGTAGCCACTAACTAAGTCTCTAACAATTCCTAACGAGAAGCCAGAGACCATCGTTCCCCTGATTTTTAATGTAGATTTTTAAAGGGGAGACCATCATCAATATTTTAAAACACAGATCTTTAATTCATATCTATTGAGGGGAAAGTAATTTTCAAAACAGGAATCAATGATTTTAAGGTCTTTCTCTGTTCATGGCTTTGTAGCATTTTATTTTTAAAAACTTTTACCTCTGTCGGCGTAGAACAAAACAGCCACCATAGTGACTGTTTCCAATATTTTGGTCACTTCGCTCAATACATTTGGAAACTTAAATGTAGATCACCTCCATCTACACTGCTTGTTGCTTTAGGTTCTGTCTGTGCATATTTTAAACGGATTCCATGCGCCATTTCTCTTGGCTGGAGTCTCCATTTTATGAAGTTTTTTTCAGATCTTGTAGGCAACACAGGAGCACATTCACAGAATTTTCATTTTGAGCCTTCTTAACAGAGGCTGGGACATTTTTTTGTTTGCATCTGTTTTCTGTAACTTTCCTTGGTTTTAATCATGAAGACTCAAGAAACGGTCACCTGAATATTTCAGAAGGTTTAACTGAACAGGCTTCGAAGAAATAATGGCAAAACATTTTAGGACACACAAGAGGTTTTTCTTTAGAATATTTTTCTTTAAAAAGTGATTTGTACAGTTTATTTTAGGAAAGCATACATACAAAGCAAGAACGAAGTTAACCAAACCTTACAAATAAGCACTCTTTGAGACCCAGGGCTGTGAAGAGCTTCCGAAGTGGAGACTCACTTGTCCTCTTTTTCCCACCCCTTCTGTTTTTCTTCTCCCTTTCAGAGTGCGGAAGGCTCCCTACAGCCGCAAGGAAAGCGCAGAGGAAGATCCTTGCCTTTGGGGCAGAAAATAAATGACGAGAGAGAATGAGGAGGGTTGGGGCAGTTTAGGGTGGAAGTTATTAAACCTGATAGGAATGAATCTGTGCAGGGTGACTGCCTTTAAAACCCCGGTGCCTTGCGCTGCTGTGTTGGAGCCTGGACCCACGATCCTTGAGCAGACGGCTCCGGACCAAAGCGCGGGCGCCGAGTAGACAAAAACGGAGGAGATGCTTCGCGTAGGGCAACAAAAATAATTCTGCAGATTCTTAATTTAATTTTTACCATAAGTCAAATGGCGGGAACTCAAAGGGGCTTGAGAAAGAACTTCCGTAATAAGCCCTTTATTTGCAGTACTCCTTCCTTTCTTGTTCTTTCTTTTCACTCTTCCCTCCCTCCTCCACTTTTCCCTCCCTCCCTCCCTCCCTTCCTTCCTCCCTTCCTCTCTTTTAATGTAACACCTTGAATCACACAGACTCTATACAGGTTTCCT
>NW_022900926.1:45106983-45240253 GCF_012274545.1 Fukomys damarensis
GGGGATGGAACATTCTTCCTGATCTCATTGTGTGGTGATATTTGAAGATTTGAAAGGGACTCTACACCCTCCTTCAAGACCTGAAATTAGCTCAACATTTGGAAGATAAATACTACATCCTTGGAAATTCAGATTCTTCAGACACGTATTTATTTGTGAATAGTTGTCTTCTCCCTTTCAGACCAGCAACTTTTATCTTTATTATCTAAATATTGCCTCAACTCAAGTAAGAACTTAGGAAAGCTCATTTTATTTTGTGAATGTTGTTGATACATTTTATCACCTTTTAATGTATTACTGACTAATATGAAATAAGCACTAAAACTTAATAAAAGAACCCTGGATAATATTTTAATAAAACTATTAAAATATATAATGTGTTAATATAAACATTTTATAGATATGTATAATTTCAAATTTTTCATGTGTAATCTTGCTTTCTGATAATATTAGATATTTTAAAAAGTACAAATGTCCTGAAATATTTTGTAAAAATATACCAAAATTCTTTAGGAAGATTAAAAATGAAGCTGGTTTTATGACGTCTGACGTACAAACCTAAAAATATATGCACACATACACACATGTAGAAGACTACCTCAAATGTATCATACTAATAAAAAAATTGGACTTAATTTCTCGACGTGGGCATTCAAAAGTCCTAGAAATTTCAAGGAAAACCGTTCTCCGGAAGCGTTCTATCATTGAACGGCCAACAGCGCCCTCTGTCGGAATTTTGTAGCAGCAAATTGAACCGCCGTTCGATTTCGTTTTGTGCAATTTGGGGAGGTGGTTGAAAACGTTTTATTGCTGTGTGTTTTTGCAAGTTCACTCTTACTACACCTACTAATTTTAGAAGCGATTGCTTCAACATTCAACTTGTTCAAACTCCTCCAAAAACTATAAATAAAAACAACCTCTCCCGAGAATAATTTTCCCTAATTTAAACTCATTTCTTCTGCTCGCTTATTCTATTGTATTCTTTTAAGGAGAAGATGCCCTCAAGAACTCAATAAAGGCAAAAGCAAAGGCGAAACAACTCTGGATTTCCTAGGGCAGTAAGAGTCCGATACGCATTTTCGTCATCGTTTTGTTTTCCCTTTGCCTGTATTCTTTTCCAAGCCACGTACATGCTCAGCTGGTGAGAACGCGCTTCAGATATGCTGGGTGGTTCTACTGTTTCCCTTTCCCACTCATACTTATTTCAACTTATAACGACGAAAGAGAGAGAGAGTTAACAACAACATCTTTTTTTCATCCTCACATCAAGGGAATATTGTCCAATAAATGCGAGAGCCGATAATGGAAAACAAATGCGCCTACCGTGGAGCCCTCTGCTGGCAGCTTTAGGAATAGGTTTAGGATTTTTAAAAAAATGTAACCCCAAATTTCCATAATAAATCTCGGTCATTTTTTAGGACTCTCATGTTGGCTTTCTTTAAAAATCTATGTAGGAATTACCTGAATTTATTTCATTTCTTTCTCTTCCTCTCCTTGGCACTGTAAAGATATGTCCCTTTCCAGATTACTCACCTTTTCTCTGTCTGTTACTGTCTCCCTGTGTTTCCATTTTCCCCAAACACAAAAATAATAAAGAGAAGCTGAGGCTCAGGAGTAGGACTATTGTGTCAAATATGGGTCGGGACCCATCTCATACGAGGTGCTGTGAAAAGCTACATAGTAACCCGAAGCTCGGTGTAGGGAGCTCTGGAATGGGAATGATTGTAATGAAAGCAACACGTGAAAAATCCATGTGATACAGTTTGTTAACGTCCCTGTCAACAATTTTATCTCTTGCCGTGGACTGGGTATAAGGGCAGTGGAGAAGTCCATCAGGTAAGGACCTGCATGAGGGTTACTGAATGGAGGAAGGAGTCCCAATTTAGGTCTTTTGACCAGGCACACAAGCACTCCCCCCCGCCACCCCGCTCATGGTGCTGCCTTCCTACCTTTTTTTAAGAAATTAGGACGACAGTGTTTTGCAGTTATTCTGCATTGCCAAGGTTGTTTTGCTCTGGACTTCTTCTTCTTCTTTTTTTTTTCTTCATTGAGTTTATTGGTACATTTTAGGTATACAGTACAGTTGCATTCATTATTGGGATCTTGTACCTTTACATGACAGGTCTTGGTTCTCATTTTTTCCCCTTGCCCCTGCCCTCCCTTCACCCCTCCTCCCTCCCCCTTTACAAACACTTCATTTCCACTTCTTCATTTTCTCATGTTTTTTTCCTCTCCCTTATTACCTTTCCCCCACCCTTCCCACTTTCCCTACACCTTTAGCCTCTTTCTTCCTATTTCACACTGTTGCTCTGGACTTCTACACAGGCAAGGGGAAAGAAAGGAGAAAGCTCTAGTTTATTGACGTCAGCCTGTTCCAACTCTGTCCCACCATCTACCCGTGTGTCAGAAGCATCAGAGTCTCTGGGTAAAACACGCCCGACCTTCCTTTGATTGTGACAGTTTAACTCCTTATGTTTTCATCATCCTTCTGCCTCAAAACTTTCTTATGTATTTTGGGAAACATTTTACACATCTTTTTTGTTTGTTTTGGATATCTTACCATCAATTTTTTTAAAAAATTACTGCTGACTGGCACAAAACTCCAATTGAAGCACCTGCTCACAGCTCTGTAAGGGGAAAAGTAGGGAGCACCAATATTTGCACAAGAATGTATTTTAAAAATTAAATGTGGGTAGAAGTGTGTTTATATTGTCTGTAGTTTTACAGTTTGAGGGAAAACTGAAAAGGAAACATTTCCTGTTGTGACTGTTATAGTGAGTCGATGGTACATTTGTGAATCTGTAATGCAACATTGAGTTGAAATGATCTGTAAGCATTAAAATGACTGAGAAAACTTCTGAGGCAATATAAAATTTCAAAAGTATTCACGATGGTCTGAAATCCTCAGGCTTTTGTGGTTAATTGTTGGAGTGTGAAGTGACTGAGGGGACAGTTTTCAACTTTCTATCTCCTGGTGATAAGGGGGTTAATGTAGGTATGATGGAGCTTGGAATAAATGAGGCCAACAGGCTTACACTGGTTTCTAGGAGCAGTGGCAAAATGTGAGAGGTGTGTATCTCTTCTTCCATGACCCTTGCAGGGGACAGGTGCTCCTATCACTGTGGAGAGACCATGTTATTGCATTAAGAAGGGGCAATCTTGCAGGCAGAGAAAACTAAACAATTTTGTTTCAAAATGCAGCCAATAGACCAGTACATTTCTGTGAAGAAAAAATTTGCAAATAAAGACTTGGAAAGATGTAGAGCAGAAATATAACCTTTAAAGCATGAATAAACACATACAATGTATAACATCTTTGCTGACATATCTCATGAATAGAAGAGGCATTTGGGAGAAATTAGCATTACATTGGAACTTCTTCCTAAAATTCCCATTTATGCATTTTAGTAAAAATAGAGAAGGATGCTCATTTCAAGATTTTTTGGTTTTTAGCATAAGACAATTTATTTTTTCATTTATGAGCTATGGTCTCTTGGGCAAGTTCTTTACCCTTTTTGGGTCTCAGTTTTCTTATCTATAAAGTGAAAATTTAGCGGGTTACATCCACATCTTGTCCTTAGAAATGGACTTTCATGAATGTTTTTAGAAATGCAACTTATGAAATTATCAAGTAGTATTTGATGAAAAATTTATAATGACAGTACTCCTTTCTTAACATGTAGTAGAAAATTTCAGCTCCTGGAGATGGTGGAGTGGGGCTTTTGGGAAGATTGGCCCCAGTCTTTTGACAAATGAAGATCACAAAAAAACATTTTAGGGGCTGGAGATTTAGCTCAATGGTGCCAAGACTGTCTGGCAAGCACAAAGTCCTGAGTTCAATTCCTGGTACCAAAAAAGCCCAAAAGAACTTTTTAGTAATATGAGTTTTGAAGGAAGTAAACAAAGAAAGGATAAGAATATAGTGTCTTAAGTCTGTTTGGGTTGCTATAACAAAATACCTGGCAGGTCTGCAAAAATACTTCCCAGCCTAGGCAAGCAGGAGGCTATTTATTCCTGTTATTTATGCTGCCATTTGGGTAGAATGTAGGAAACTTAGTTCTTAATTTAATTTTATTTTTCCCCATGGGAAAAAAACTTCTTTTTTATTTGATTAAACAAAAATAAAATAAGCTGCATAGGAACAATTTTAAAGTCCAAAGAGACATCCTCTTTGTTTTGAGGCTGTAGTAGCTGATACAGCATCTCTTTGAGTTCTTAATTTTATATGGGGTATTTCTAACCATTTTTTCTCTTTCACTTTTCCTCTCCTTTTTGTGTGTTTACAATCAATCTAAATTCCTATGTACAGCCACACTCTTTCTCTCCAAGCTTCCAAAATACCTTAGACTATAAACAGCAGAAGTTTATTTGTTTTTTTTTGTTTTTTTTGTTTTTTTTTTTTTTGAGACAAGGTCTCACTATGTAGATGAGACTGACCTGGAACTCACTACGTAGTCCAGGCTGGTCTCGAACTCACAGAGATCCTCCTGCCTCAGCCTCCCAAGTGCTGGGATTACAGTCATGCACCACCACACCCGGCCTAAACAGCAGAAATTTACTGCTGACAGTTCCAGGGGTTTCAAGGTCTACACTCAGGGTGACCCCAGATTCTATGTTTAATGAGGTCTCTTGTCCTGTAGACCTTTTATGTATCCTCAGAAAACAGAAGGGCAGAAAGGGCAAAGAAACCTCTTGGGACTCTTTTATCAGGGCACTAGTCTTATGGGGCTTAGTTGCCTCCTGAAAGCCCCACTTCTTAATATCAGCATGGAGTTAGACTTCAGCATGGGGGTTTTGAAGGACACAAACATTTGGATCACGGTATATAGCTTGAAGGAAGAGCACTTCATTCTAATAGCTGTCATTAAAGTTACTCTGAAATAATTCAAGAATCTAAGTTTAAACGAGTTATATCTTAATGTATTTAAAGAGTTACAATTGTGACCTTGAAACTATGGCCGGTTACATTTGATAAAGTGTGCAGAATGGAAGCAATCTCTACAAGTAATGCCTACAAAATACTCCTTTTTTTTTTTCCTTAAAAGGGAGAAATAGATGGATTCTAGAAACTACAAATGGAGAATTTCCCCTGGAAAAATGGCAAGTTTGGGTTGGACAATACAATGCCTACAAAATACTCCTTTTTTTTTTCCTTAAAAGGGAGAAATAGGTGGATTCTAGAAACTACAAATGGAGAATTTCCCCTGGAAAAATGGCAAGTTTGGGTTGGACAATAGATGATGAACTCTGGGAGGAAAAAGAGGAGATCTTTAGGAGACATGCCATGTACTCTCTTTCCCTTTTGTGTTAGACTTAGTGCCCAGTTCTGGAGACCCAGGGAGTCTCCAGAGACTCACAGAGAGCTTCCAAAGGTTTGGTACTGTCTGTCCTGTCTGGATTTACCAATGGGCATAGAAGCGGTCTTACTTCTTCATGAAGGACATGAGTTTTGAGGTAGAGTAGCTGTGCATAAATTACGGATTTGCAGCTTACCCTCTTAGTTGTAAGAAAATTATGTAATCTCCCGGAGCCTTCGTTTATTTAAATTTATTTCCTTTCATAAAATATGCACATGACAATGACCATGGCATGAGGTAGTCATGATGATTAAAACAGATGTTAAGTATAAAGTTATTTTACTGCTCTCCATATGAAAAGGAAAGCACTCAGCATGCTGAGTGTACTGTGTCCACTTCAAACTTGTACCTATTTGCAGAGTTCTCCCCAAAGAGGTCGATTAGTTAGTAAAAACCAGTTTAAATTAGTAGTTCCAATAGCTAGTTGGTCACAGGACTGTGTCTCTAATCTTTTTCTTTCTAATATTATAAAAAGTTATTGACTTTGTAGAGTAATTAGAAGACATGCCCATTGTTTTTTTAGGTTATACACAGTGGGATGAATAGTCCATACAGTGGATTATAAAATGAGGGTTTAATACTCTGGAACAAGTCCTAAAAGCTGTAATGTAACACAGTTAAGAGTAACAAAAATATGAGCATGAAAGGGGGCTCATAGACAGGGGAAGACAGGAGAAAATCCACAGTTTTCCACTACTTAAGGATTCTTGTGGTTTCTGGATCTGAGTAACCACATATCCGTAATGTCTAACAAATTATCAAGACTGATAAAGCCATATGTTGATTGAAATTCCAGCTTGAATTAGTAAACCTGGTTTAGGTGTATAGAAATTGCAATCCTACATTATGCTGGTCAATTACATTTCAGACATTTTGTCTAGTGAAGATGTCCCGACTTAAGACTATCATTAATAAAACAAAAGTCTTTACAAGAAAGTAATCAGATAAAAGAAAGCCTAGAGGTCATGCCAAGGCAGAAAGAATTGAAAAAGTGTAATGGAAACTTACAAATCTGAATGTTGAGGCAAAAGATGGCGTCTGTCTTGTTCATTGTTATATTGCTAGCATTTAGAGAACTGGCTGCACTAAATGTGCTAGAAGTATTTTGGGTAAAATGATGCTCTGATGTTGTAAAGATACAGCACAATAGAAACATGTTACCAGAGCCAGGGATTTAGCTCAGTGGTTCGGCCGCCTGCCTTGCAAGTGCAAGGACCCAAGTTCGATCCCCGGTATTAAAAAAAAAAAAAAATTTCAAAGATGTTACCAGGAAGCAGACTTAACTCCATAAAAAATATGAAGTCCTGCAAAAGCAGACTTATTTGTGATGAACTGCTAGTCCCCGCTAGATGCCAGCGGATCCTGCAAAGGATGGAGGAGCTGGGCAGGATGTATACAATTTTGAGCAGGGGTGGAGGAAACTGGGAAGGATGTGCACAGTCTTTACAGCACTAAGATATTGTGATTCTACTACAGTTCTCAGACTGGAAGTGCACTGTGAATTCAGTAGATTAATTATTGTTGAGGACTGGCATTGAATGAAATATGTTGGAGATTCTATTACATTTGCATCTGTGTATTATCTGATTGGAGAATTGCATATATTTATTGAGTCCATGTTTCCATGTAATGCAAGTGTTATCTGATTTCTATTAGTAGAAACATCGCAGTGATTATATTCGATGGCTTCATTGGTCTGTCAGTCTGTTTTGCTTCAGTCATTATCACTTTTTCCACATTTAATAGGGTTTCTGTGGGTGGCTTTTATAGAATGAAGAAAAGGAAATTTATTTTTTTAGGATATGGATGAAGGACCTTTAAGGTTTTCATTTGCGTCATTCTTGGGAGACATCTGTTTGATCTTTGAGGTAACTAAATCATTCGCTGAAGATTTATCTAATGATTACATTCAAAATGAGACTTAAGTTTCGAAAAGGGTTTGATTTAAGTAAATATAGAATTAATGGAGATGTGATCTTTTCCAAGTCTTATCTGCAGAGGAATTTGAAGATTCTTTATAAAACTTTTACAAGTTTTTATAAATTATGGAGAATATTTGTTTCCCGCTGTACTGAACAATTTTTTATAACTCAATCATCATGACTTAAAGAAAAATAAAAAATACTGTAAGACCCAGCTTATCACGGGCAGTCAATTTTTCATCATTTATTAGTTTCCTTGAAAACTTGAGTCAATATATGAAAAATGAAGTGTTCAGCGTGAAATCCTTCTAAAACCTTCCAAGGAGTTAAAAATGGAGCCTGAGTTAGGTCATATTTTCGACATCTGATGCTCATGTGGGGCCCATTCTTTCAATACATGTTTCTGAAGGTTCTAATTTTGTATTTGTAAGTCAAATGAAACATTAGAGGGTGAGAGGAGTTTGTGATCTTGACCATGGAACTATATTAAGTGGTATTTTGGTTTCTAAATTAAGGCCTGATGTCATCTATCACATTCCATCTAGATACTCTAGTTATGACAAATTTTGGCTCATGAATTTTTTTTAATAAATATCAGAATTAGTGATTAGTAAATTAAATGCATGCATGTTTGTGTGAAGCTAGCTATGTGCTCCATTTTGAGCTCCAAGAGTCCAGATTCTGTATTTTTAAGGCGAAAGGTTTCCATACTCTTTCAGTGGTAACTTTTTTATGTAACACGTTACCCTGAGCATTTCCAAGTCTTGAATTACACATTTGCCAGTTCATTCCTGTTTCTAGGCCTATATCTCTTACCACCTTCTTAGCCTTTGGCTCTTGACCCAAAGAGCGCTAGATGATACACTGAACTGGGAATTGATTAACAGGCTAAACCTAGCCTAGATTCAAATATACTAGCCTTGGCTGGCCTTTGTGCTTCCTTGGTTCTTATGTTTCAGAAGTAGAATTCTGTGACTAAATATTTCTGTATGTTCAACGACACCTTTCCTTCTCCTTTCTTCCCTGCCTTTCTTTTCCTTCCTTTCTTCCTTTCCTCAGTCTCTCCCTCCCTTCTTCCTTCCTTTCCTCCTTCTCTCTCTCTCTCTCTCTCTCTCTCTCTCTCTCTCTTCCTCCTATACTGGAGATTTGAACCCAGGGTTGCTCTACCCTTGAGGTACATTCTCAGCCCTTTTTTTTTACTTTTTATTTTGAAATAGAGTCTGACTAAATTTCCTAGGATGGCTTTGAACTCACAATCCTTCTGCCTCAGCCTCCAAAGTATCTGGGATTATAAGCATGCACTACTTGTGACAAGTATGAATAGCAGTCTTTCTAAGCTCTTGTCCTTTGAAAATATAGCTCATGGAAAATGTTGGATCAAACAGAAAGCTAGTCAGCTACTTCCAAACAACCTTTATTTTTTCTTCAATACAATATGGGAAGCATTCCTTTTGGAATTATTCTCATATGAACATACTCTAGCATCACCATCTTAAATTTGAGAATAAATACATTTGCTCCTATGTGAAATAGTGACATTACAGACACTTCAGTTAGCAATTTGTGAATTTAACTGGGTAGAAAAATGCAAAGAATTACCAACATTAACTCTGCCATTTATTCCACATTTACTTTCTTTAGAATGATTAGATTTTATATACTTTGACGACAATAACAGTGCTTTAAATTCTATTATGGGATGATTCTCTATTCTTTAAACCTCTTCACTGTGACTGGAGTATAGCTTTCTTGTCTCGGCGATTTAATACTATTAATTGTTATTTGCCACCTATGGAGACTTCACCACAATTTGTGTCCTAAGATAAGCACGTTAAGTACTTTAGTGACTTAATTTGATATGTGTGTGCGTGTGTGTGTGTGTGTGTTACTGGGGATGGGGCCTATCTTTAACCAGGCCCGACCTTTAAGAAGCACATTTAACTGCAGGTCTCATTAATGGATGAATGCACTGATGAGGACTGCATTTCCGTGATCGAGTCACTTTCTATGCACGTTTGAGATCCATGCCATAACACTATGTTCCTGGACCCTAAAAGACTCGTGTGCATCTTATTATGTGAGAGTATTTAATCCATCTTTAAGAGTATGTAAAATCTTAGCAGTTTAACATTGCTAAAATGCCTGAGTCCAAAGTTTTCTGAGACCCAAGGCAAACTTTTAGCTGAATCGCTATAAAAATATAAAGTAAACTAAGTACTCTTATCATACAATGGCATAGGGTAAATATTTCCATTTCAAAAGAATGAAATAGGAGGTTAAAAAGAAGTTGGTCCAAAGCAAAGACCAAAACCCAGAAGCGCCATCATTAAATCCTGTAGTTTCATATCCCCCATCTGGGGCAGGTTGTGGTAAGCTGTGACCTCCAAAGGGCTGGGATGGCTCCACCCTTACAGTGTTTCTGGTTGTCATCCACATGGCCTCTTTCTTGGGATGGCACCACATACTGCCTGTAGGGCATTTTTCGGTAGATGATCTACATCTTTGGCATCTTCAACTTTCTGGTGTCTCCACATCTCTGTCTTTATTCTCATAGTTTTGTACATGTCTGTCTCAAGAGCATACTTGCTGGCCTCCCAGGTCTTCTTCTGAGATTTGGATGGAAGTCTCATGACTTGAAAATGCTGAGAAACCAGCACCATGTGGATGACACCAGTGTCTGCTGTTGCCCAGTCAGGAAGTAGCTTGACTTCCCTGGACCACAGTCATTGTGTGCCTGATTGGCAGACAACAGTGAAATAAACATCAGTGAACCATTTTTTTTAGGAGGCCTTTCTTAGGCAGGCATTTCAGGGATTCTTTTCTCAATTGAAAACTACAGTTTTGTACCCTTGAGCCTGTGGCAGGTGGTGTCTGGCCAATATCTAAAATGTCTTTAAGCCATCTTTTTTTATTGCCCTTTTCTTAATGTTAATATTTTTAACAATCAAGTTTTCCTAAACACCAACTTTATAGTTGCTTTCTTTCTGGGTACCACCAAAATATTTAAATTATTTAGCTCTGCTTTTTGGCCCTGATTTTTACGGGAAATATGGTTGAAAGCAGCCACCAGGACGCATGGCACAGCCTGAAAGTTGGGGTGCTTTGAAAATTTTTTTGCCAGATTAATTAGTCCCACATCCTTAATTTTAGTCTCCTACTAAGTCTTAGGTTATGGAAAAAAATCAAGCCAGATTTTCTGCCACAGTGTAACACACTTGTCTCCAGTGCTATCGTCAATGTAGTCTTTGTTCCCAAGTGAAACCTCCTCAGATTGGCCTTTGGTATCTGTTTCCTATGAGCATTCTGGTTTTCTGAGCTCCAAAGAGAACGACTCATTACGTTTGGCTTTAAGATGCTAGGGCTTTTTGAGTGGGCATTTTCAATTTGTTTTTTTTTCAAATTCTTCCTGCAAAACAGTTCCAAAGACTTCTAAACCATATAGTGAATTATAGTCAGAGCAAATGATGCCACTCCTGGTACCAAGTTTTGTCTTCCTCTTTTTTTTTTTTTTTTTTTTTTTTTTTTTTTTTTGTACTAGGGATTGAACTTGGGACCTTGGGCTTGTGAGGCAGGTGAGGTGCCACTGAACTAAATCCCTGGCCCAATTTTTGTATTAGTCAATTTTCTCTCACTGAAATAAAAGCCTAATACTCACAATCTAAAGAAGGAGAGGTTTCTTTTGGCTTACAGTTTTTTTTTTTTTATTGAGTTTATTGGTACATTTTAGGGATACAGCAAGTACAGTTTCATTCATTATTGGGATCTTGTACCTTTACATGACAGGTCTTGGTTCTCATTTTTTACCTTGTCCCTGCCCTCCCTTCACCCCCTCCTCCTCTCCCCATTTACACTTTATTTCCATTTTTTCATTTTCTCATATTTTTTTCTTTTCCCTTATTCCCTTTCCCCTACCCTTCCCACTTTCCCTACACCTTTAGCCCTTTTCTTCCTATTTCACATTGTCAGTTATCTCATTAGGATCTTATGTACTATTATAGTTTTTCACACCAGAGAAGCTATTTGGTAGGCTTACAGTTCTTAGAGGATTCAGTCATAGTTGACTGGCTCCAAGGCAGAAACCACATGGTGGAATAGCCTATGAAACACAGTTGCTCATTCCATTGCAGCCAAGAAACACAGAGTGAATACAAGAGCTGGTTATACTCCCAGTGACCCACATCCAACCATGTCCTACCATCTGCCAGGACAATTAGCTACTGAACTCATCAATAGATAAATCTCTCAATGAGCATAGAACCTCCATGTCCTTTCTACCTTCTAAACACATGAGACTTACAGAATGAGTTTTAGATCCAAACTATGGTCAACTTTTCTGTTATGTCCATTTGTAAATGGTTTTTGTACAATGGCAAAATCAATGCACATTAGTAAAAACAGACAAAGAAGTAGCATAATAAGGGGAAGAGGAAAAGAAACAAAATGGGAGTAAGGGAGATGAGTAGAAAAATAAAATATAAAAATTGAAAGAAAACATACAGAACATGTGAAAACCTATTGACTTTTTACCCAGGCAGTGGTCCTTAACATGGAGAGATCTAGAGCTCCCAGAGATATTTGGAAACCTGGAGATATTTTTAGTTGTTATAATTGGAAAGGAGGTAGCAGTACCACTGACATCTAGTGAGTGAAGTCCAAGATACTACTAAACATCACACAATGTATAGGACAGTTTCAGCAGCAAAGCGTTATTTTAACACTGATGAGGGGAAAACTTTCTCCAGCGTTTGCTTGTCCCAACTTCCTTAGCCATAATCAACCATGAAGAAAATATATTTATGAATAACTGTGTAGTTTTCTACGGGATCTTAACTCATAATCCATATAAATTGAACATGTTTTTATTCAACTGAAATTGTAATTCATTTAAATTCAATCGACTCTTAGGAAGCAGAACTGTGGTGTTGAACAACCTGTTTTAACTGATCTGTGTGAGGACTTTAGAAGCCCAATGTTAAAACCATGAGGAATACAAGTTCTTCTAACTTCTTATTTATTATTATTATTTTGTTTTTGGTACTGGGGATCGAATTCAGGTACTTGCGTTTGCAAGGCAGATGACAGAACCACTGAGCTAAATCCCTGGCCCTTAACTTCTAATTTTTACTTCCTCATCAAATGTACTTCTGTAATTTACTGCTAACTCTCATCATCAGAAGTGATGTAAGCATCTGTCTCTTTAACTTCTCACATCTATTGATTAAAGCAGAAAACAACACAAAGACATACTCTGATACACAAATATTAAAATTTACAGACTCTCAAGCCAGGCATGGTGGAGCACACTTACAAAAACAGCAGTTAGGATGGTGAGGCAGGAGGCTCACTTGAGCTCAAATGTTTAATTCCTGCCTGGGCAACATAGTGGTACTCTATCTAAAAATTCTTTTACTGAGTCTCTTAAAGGTTTTATCATAATTGGCAAAATAACTTTTTCTATGGAGAAAAATGCAATGTTTTGAATTACTATAATTCTTTGAACCAGTTTAAACCATTTTGTCGAAATGGTAGTTTGTGAATTTCATAATTCACAGTAGTAATAACACAGTGAATTATAGTTTCTCTTCATTGAAAGCAATTGTCAAATGTGTTTAACTTTCTCTTCGGTGTATGTAAAATAAACATAAATTAATAAAAAACATCCATTAGATGCCTGCTATTTCACATTAAGCCATGGCAGTGATGGCTAATATTTATTAACTCCTTCTTTGAGATGGGCAATGGTCTAAGTGTATTTGTTGAATGTATTGACTCATGTGCTTTCCTAGCTTCCATAGGATCTGGAGATGAGAAGAAGTCAAAATTAAGTTTTTTATTCTTTGGAAATATGTATCTCACAAGGGAAGTAATTCACACAAGGACCCAATTGAACATGGGAATGTCTGATCAAGTCTAAAAGAAAAATGAATAGCAGAAAAGGCAAATATTAGTAAGAACATGATTTTAATCAGAGAACTTTTCAAGAGAAGGTGGATGTGCAGATAAAACTGAAGGGAAGCAGGAGAAGGAAAAACACAAAGTAATCATTCCCAATCCGAAAGGGAAGAACACAAGGATGCAAAGGAATTGCTCCTGGCTCCTCTCATTAGCTCCTTTACTTTGTACAATGGGAAAAAATTAGCTTTCATTTCCTGTACAAATAATAAAAGTACTCTGCTATAGGAATTCATAGGGAAAGAAAAAATTTTAATAAACATTTAAAAAAATCTCTCTTTGGCCTTTTGATTAGACTGAAGAAGTATGAAGTAATGTCTAAGAATTGGTTAAACAGATAACACAGTGAAGAATTGGTCCTCCTTCAAAATCTAGTACATTGGCTGTAAACCAAATTTCCCCCTCAGATACTTAGAGTTTGGGTTTATATTTTTATAAACAAGCAATGAGGGCATAACTGGTTCAATATGGTGGAGGAGATTTTGGAAGCCTGGAAACCCAAATGTTGTAACAAGGGGGAAAAATACTCAGCATCATTCTCTTTATAGCCCTCGCCTTTCTTTTGCAATCTATGTAGATCTTGAAGGAAATGGGTGGTTGAACTTAGCACTCGTGGTAGAATTACACGTGGTCATCACCGAATTGAAAAAGATGCACAAAGAAACCATGAATAAAAAGGCTTTTTTGCTTGAACAATTTTGGCCTAGTAAAAGAAATATGAATTTAGACTTAGTAATGCATTTTTAGAAGGAACACTGTCATAGGAGAGGGCAGATAACATTGCTGTGCCATCCCTTGTGGTACTAATGTTGGGTAAAATTGTGTCTTATCTGTACTGCAAACCTTATTTCCCTTCATGGATGGGAACATATGGGTTATGCATTTTGAGAGATATACTACAAAATATTGGTCAGGGTTATGGAGGCTGAAAACTGTTTCCTGTCGAAAGAGAATAAAGAAATTTGACAAACGAATGCAAGACATCATCGGATACTTTTATACAAAGGATGCTATTGGCATTATTGGAATAAGTCTAAATAAGTATACAAATTAAAAAACTGTATTTTATCAATAGCAGATTATTTTAATTGTGTTGTAGCTATAGAAGAGAACATTGTTTGCACTTAGGAAACACACAAAGAATTTTTGGGTACGAGAGCATTAAAGTCTGTAATGCATTCTCCTAGACATGAAGCAAATGTGGTAGAATGGGATATACGGAGAAGCTGAGTGAAGTTTATGTAGACACATTTCAGCAATTTATAAGACAGGACAGAAGGCCCACTTCTGACTGCTGGTTCTTATTTTAATATCTTATCTAATAATGGTGAAAATAATTAGATCCTCTTCTTCACTATTCACTTTCATCATATTAAAAAATGTGTGAATATTTTTTGTTTTTTTCTTTTCATTTCCTTGAGACAAGGTCTCTCCGTGTTTCCCGGACTGGGCTCAAACTTGTAATCTTCTTGTCTCGCGGTCCAAGACTAACAGGCACAGAACCCACTCTTACTGTTTTTCCATTTGGTTTTGATCCCACTTGTCAGCGCTTTATAGTCAGACTTTGAAATTTAGTTACTTTGTAGCCACAGTGAGCTAAGTTTTACTGTGAATCAGTTTTGCTGAAAGGCTGAAAGTCTGACAGTTATGTAGCCAGCCATATGACTAGTGAACTATAAGTGGGAGATTTTTGGAAGGATGTTCAATGCAAACCAACTCAGCTGAGAAAGGAACATTTGGTCTCTCTCTATTTTTTTTGTTTTTTTTTTTGGTTTTTTGAGACAGGGTCTCACTATGTATGTGAGATTGACCGGGAACTTACTATGTAGCCCAGGCTGATCTCGAACTCACAGCGATCCTCCTGCCTCAGCCTCCCGCCGAAGTGCTGGGATTACAGTCATGAGCCACCATGCCCGGCTAGCATTTGGTCTCTTTCTCTCACTCCTGTTGTCTGCAGCTTTGGTAGGCTACAGCCATCTTGGACTATGCACTGAATGAACACTGATGATGGAATCCAAGGAAGTCTGGAATGGTGGTGAAGGAATAGAAGAAGCTTAGGCCGCCTGATTCTATACCAATTTTGGACTTATGACTTCTTTTTTATAAAGAGAAGTAAAGTTTTTCTTATGTAAGCCATTGATATTTTGGGTTTCCTGATAAACATTCATAAAGGATTGACTACATTACTCTGATACTTGCAAAAACACATTCCAGTCACTTAGTACCTTAAAGTATCAAACATATTAATCATACTTTCCAAGTCTTTCAAATTTAGTGTGCTTTGCGGAAATTCAATGCGACCGGCCACCAAACCAGATCACACTAGATATCCTGCAAGAGGAACATGAACTCAAAAGTCTTCCCACCTTTTGATATTTTCAAATAGACACAGGCAGAGGATTGAAAGGGTAGTGTCAACAAATTTCCTCTGGTAAACAGGCGGTATATATGGTTCTCTCTTTCTTCCAAGATTTTAGACATTAAGTAGGTCTGGAAAAAAACTTCTGATCCTTGGAAGAGATTGAAAATGTCAGGATGTATTTTTCTGAAGAGAAATTTATGGTAGAAAATCAGGAACCAGGCGGCTGCCTTCCCTCTCCCATCTCCTGACCCTCAGCCCTGACGTCTCTGCAGCTATGCCTCATGCTGGAGACCTCAACAGGCTTCCTGTCCCATCACAGCCTCCAGCACATTCTTCCACATCTTTTATGCTGCTGCTTATTTCTCCAACTTCCTATTTCAAAAATTATCAACAAGGGCTGGGGATTTAGCTCAAGGGCTCTGTGCCTGCCTCACAAGTACAAGGCCCCGCGTTTGATCCCAGGCACCCAAATAAATAATAAAAAATCATCGACATGCATACAAGTCACATCATTTCAATCCCTTTATCTCTAGATTTTTCTTACTCTACTTAAACTTAGCCCTACTTTGGAAACAGCTCAAGTTCCACCGTTTCTTGGAGTCATCTCACAGTTATACATATGCTAGTTGATTTCTTTAATTACGTCCATGGAGCCAACAGCACACAGTTTAGCAATGAACCCACCATTATGTGTTTAACAGCACAGCCATCTCCTCCTGAAAGATGAACTCTTCTTTGAGACTTATCCTTCAACATATACTGCAGATGCCTCTTGGATTCATTTGTGTGCATAGCTTTCTAGATCCATGCTTTTATTAAATTTCAAAACAACTGAATTAGATGGGTAAAAGCTGCTTGAAAATTGTTAAAATAGGCAGGAAAATTGAGAGATTGGGACAAAGTGCAATGGGCAATAGGGAATGAGTAGGGAAATAAAAATTAGGACCCAAATCTTGTTTGCTTTATTTTCTTCTTGTTGTTATGTTACACAAATTAAAAGTTCAATGAGGGCAGGAATATTCATCGTTGAATTTAGTTGTTATAGCTCCAGTGCCTGTGAGAGCAGTTGGCACAAAATAACCTCTAGTTTATATTTATAGAATAAATGAATGGGGGTGTTAAGCCTGGACAATTTTTCTCTTTATTTAAAAAGTCCATAGATGAGATTGATCCCCGGCACAAAAAAAAAAAAAAGAAGAAAAAAAAGTCCATAGATATATAAGCTGATTTGCTCACATCCTTAAGAATATTTCAAAAGAAATTTATTTATATTTCACTATGAGAAAAAACACAAATATAAAGGATGTTTTCCACACATAAAAATATGCATGAAGGTTTATGGAGCCCCTACTTCCATTTTTTTCTTTCTGTGCATTGGGAATTGAACCCAAGATCTTCACATTGGGCTGGATTCCCAGTCCTTTTGATTTGCTCACATCCTTAAGAATATTTCAAAAGAAATTTATTTATATTTCACTATGAGAAAAAACACAAATATAAAGGATGTTTTCCACACATAAAATTATGCATGAAGGTTTATGGAGCCCCTACTTCCATTTTTTTCTTTCTGTGCATTGGGAATTGAACCCAAGATCTTCACATTGGGCTGGATTCCCAGTCCTTTTGAAAAATTTTGTTTCATTTTAAGACAGGGCCTTACTAAGTCTCTCAGGCTGAGCTCAAACTTGTAACTCTTCTGCCTTGCCCTCCCAGGGTGTTGGAATTATAGACATGTACTACTGTGTGCAGGCTTCTTCTTATTTAGCAGATAAAAAGAGCCCTTAATAAACAGGTTAGTGAAATTGCTCTTCATTCTTTTTTTGGGGGAGTATCAGAGATCAAACTCAGTACCTTGCACTTGCAAGGTAGGCAGTGGAACTACTAAGCTAAATCCCGGCCCTGCTATTAATTCATATTAATTGTACAAATTTATGAGTTTCACTGGGACAGTTTCATACACCAAGTGAAGCGTATTTTAACACACTGAAGGAATTAATTAAAAAATAAAACAGTTTATCTTTAGCAGTGTAAAATTTTCTAGCATGCAAATTTTCTGCCATGTAAATTGGCTTAGCCAAACAACACGTTTGCTTAAAATGCAAGAAACTTGACAATTGTGATATGAAAATCAGATTTCTTTACTTATCAACCTTGGACAAACTTTTTCCTGTGTAATAATTCATCATGATTGATATACGGCAGGATTCCTGGATAAAAATATTTAAAGAGAGAAAAATTCAGTGTATTTAAAAAAATATTAAGATGTAAAATGCATCAAAAACATACTGATGAGTACCATGAACTATGACCTGAAGATAACTGAAAGTCCCCCTCACACTCTTCAACTTTGAGTTGTAGTAGTTTATCACCCCCAGAGGGTTTATTATTGAACCGTACTTGCAGCCCACAAATAAAGTACAGTGAAGATGCCTCCTTCTTGTTACTTCCGCGTGCTTATGGGAGCAGCAGGCACACAAGGAAGCACTGAGGCAGCCAGGGAGTGCAGATATTCTGCACCGAGGAGATGGTGTGCAATAGCTAATGGGAGCATAGGGCCTGAAGACATCTTGGGAAGAAACAAAAGACACCTCTTCGGATACCTTTGAAAGTGCTGGGAGATGCCCATGTTGCCTAAGACTGCTTTGTGTGTCAGCAGTGGAGACTCTAATACAGCTTTACTGTGGTTTTGGGTCGTACACTGCTTTTAGCCATCCACAAGAACAAGTCAATTTTTTTCAGCTTTAATTGAGTTTATTGGTACATTTTAGGGATACAGTACAGTTACATTCATTGTTGGGATCTTGTACCTCTACATGACAAGTCTTGGTTCTCATTTTTCCCCCTTGTCCCTGCCCTCCCTTCACCCCCTCCTCCCCTCTCCATCTAGGTAATAAGGGAAAACAAGTCAGTTTTTACCTATTCTGTGCATTTGGGACCTGTAGTTGCCTCTAATAAATAAGTTCAATCAGGATTGGCTGTGCCCAATTTTAGGTAGATGGTGGAAGTAGGCCATCAGGTAAGGTGTGAAAGGAGGGAGAAAAGCCTTCAGCCTAGTACCTTCCTGGCTGTGTGTATGATTCAGTTAGGTAAAAGAGAGGGTTACCGTCTTAGGCTCCGTTTCACCAGCACGCTTATGAACTGGTGAGAGGAAAGGAAGAGTGGAGGAAGGCGTGAGTGGGACGTGTGAAGAGAGGAATGTGTTTCTCTCCTTCCCACTGCTCCACCAGGCTTCCAGTGCTTGTCTTATCTGCGCCCTGAGTCTCTCCAACTCTTATCCACCTGTCCTTCCTGTAGCCCATAAGCACAGACGCTGCTTGAGCTACTTGAAAGAAAGAGTAGATGTGTCTTCTTGTGATTTTTATTGTTTTTACTTCTTCTGATTCCTTTCCTCAATAGACTGTCCAGAGTGGAGTCCATGAAACACAGTCACGCTACGGAGTTCTGGGATGACCTTATTCTGTGTGATTAGCTCTCTCCAAACGAACTGTTCTTTTAGGGAGAAATGCCTGATGGTCGCTATGGAGATTTGAAAGGTATCAGAAAGAAATTTTGGTATAAAATATAAATGTATTGCAAATAATTTGAAGATGTATCTTAAACTAATAATCCTTAGCAAACACTTATCCATATCTGTAAATTCTGATCTGAAGTTCATAAACATCTTCTAGCTTACAGATCCCATTTTTATTAAGAAAAGTAGTGGAAGAGAAACCCAGTGGAAAAAGGGGAGAATGAAAAGAGGGATGGGGAGATCGTACTGGTGAGTGAAGAAGGGAATAGGGCAAAAGAAAAAACTCAAGGAGTCAAGACAAATGCAGGCTTCAGAGATGCTCTTTGCTGAGGTCTATGTTTGACCTTAGTTCCCTGTGCCAAGGCTTTAGCTTTCAAACTTCAAGATGTTTTAATGGGGAGTATGAATTTAATAATACATTTTCTCAACTTTTGCCTCCAAATTATGGATTCAGATAATTTGGTAAATCAGTGGTACTAGTGAAGGGATTTTTCCCTGCAATGAAGATTTCAGAAAATTCACATTGAGGTGGTCAGTAAAACTTAGCAGGGGGTGGTTAATGTGTGTCTGTGCTTGTAGCTTCCTTTTGAATAAACATGGCCATCCTGGAATTTCAGGGTTTTAGGGGGAAAAAAAAAGGATGTCTCAATGAAGGAAGGGATGGGAAACGTTTATCTGTCAGCTGCTACAATGTCTAATAACTTAATAGGGGAGATCTAGTAGTAATTTTTCTCCTATGCTTTTCCAACTGATATATGTGATTTGATCAGGTTTAAATTCATTTGAGTCCACAAAAAGTAAGCCAGGACTTTCTCAAAGCATCATCAGAAAGCAGGGTTAATCAGAAAGCAAGCTATTTCAAGAGTGCGCTGTATTATAGCATGATGGAATGACAACTTATCTCACAGCAGGGAGTCCTTGGGTCAAGTTTTCATGCCTGTTGAGGTATCTTAATTCTTGGGTATCATTAACTTTATGTCCAAAATAAAAAATCTGGGAAAGATGGTCTTTCATTTCTCTTTAGAGAGGACTTCTACAGAAAGACTTTCTATACCTTTTTGAGTAATTCTTTGCTGTTAGAAACTGAATAAACATCAAGTATGCTATAATTGCTAAGCTGCTTTGCCACTACAAACTAGTCATAATTTTCCTCAGCACTCACTAGGTCCCAGAATCTGTGCTTTAAGCTCCTACAATCGCCCAAATTTAGCTACCTAGGACTCCTCAGTATTGTCACATAAGTCAGGAGAATACGATTCAAGATAGACAGGTATGGTTCTCAAGAGTACACTAGAAATAAGAGAAAAGGAAAAAATGGAAATAAAGTTTTTGTAAATAGGGAAGGGTGGAGGGGGGAAGGGAGGCTAGGGGAATGGGGAAAAATAAGAACCAAGATCTGTCATGAAAAGGTACAAGATCCCAATGATGAATGTAACTGTGTTGTATATCTAAAATGTACCAATAAAAATATTTTAAAAAATAAAAAGCATGCATTAGAGACCTTTTAGCCCTAGGCTTGAATCCTGACTCCACTAGTAAATACTCTGGATTAAATATGTGAAAGTTACTTATTCTATGTGCCTTAGTTTCTTCATTTGTAAAGTGAAGCTAATAATAGTGCTTTCCTCATGGGGCTTTCACATAAGTGTGTGCACTAATAATTGTACAGTATTTTCTTAAAGCTGAGATGTGAACCTAAGTATATTTGAGTATGAAACTCAAGCTGACTTCTAGCTCAGTGGCTGAAATAACGGTTCTGAGACAGTGCTGCATAAAATAATAGGCAAAGGAGAATGCAACATGTTTCCAAGTGAGGACCAATTACATGTGTAAACCATTATATTTTGCATAAAACTTCTGGAAATTTATGGTTCACATAAAGTTATGAAATTAGAAATAACATTCCTATTCTGAGAAAGGTCACACACAGTAATCCACACTGTTGTCACTCAGTATGTTTGTAATGTTGGGTAAAAATGTCTATTTTAAAGATGGGTAAACTGAGGTACAGAATACTGACATTATTTACTGAAGGTTGCATTAAATGCTGTCATGGGTGTTATAGCCCAAAAGGGTTCATAAGTAAATAGAGAAATAGAATAAAGCATTATGATGTTACAATAAGCCGTAAAATCATATAGCCACTTAATCTTTTTTTCAGGTTTAACATTTATCAGTACATTTTTGCATTACATAGTGATTACACTGCTTGTGGGAGATGGTACAGACACATAAAACACACATCTCAATCCTTCTTTTGGGGGGTACCAGGGACGGAACTTGTGACCTTACGCTTGAGGCAGGTGGTGGAGAAACACTGAGCTAAATCCCCAGACCTCAATTCTTTTTTCATCCCTTCCACTTCCTTCCTCCATCGCTTGGAACCCTCCCCATCTGCAAAAGATACATCTCCCTATTTCCTATTATCTATCGTTTGTTTTGATCTTTCTTTATATCTTTTGGGTTTCTCCTCGATACCAGTTTTCCCACATTTTAATCTCGATCTCACCCCTTTACTAAACAGCTTCGTTAAAATCCACTATTTTCATTGGGGTCATTCCTTCCCACATTCTCTTCTTGTTGTATGTATATCACTTTAAAGTCTTTTCTTAGTTTTCTTCTTGAAATTTGTGAAAGATCAAGTTAGTCCTGCAAATAGATCAAATACAGTTGCATAGTATAGATATCACTCATGTCTCTGCATAATCTTTTCTTTCTTCCTTTTTCATATGTATGGATGCACGTATGTGTCTATATATCTGTCATCTTCCTATCGTTTGTATCAAGTAGTACATTCATCGAAGCGTGATAAATGTCTAGCTGTGGAATTGTAACAGGCACTACTATTCTTCCTCTTGCTCCCGCAATCTGGCCACTGAGTGGTTATTCACGCCATATTCCAGCAGAGGGCAGTAGAATATGCGTTGTAATTTACCAAGGCTTTCAGCGCTAGTGTTGATAGTTGGAAAAAAATGTACTCGTTCTGATATGTTTGAAGAGAGAGTACTGTGAGAGGTTTTGGTGAATAAAAGCTTAGAGTGAAAGGCGCAGTTATATTTGGTTATAAATCAAATGAAAATATCTCTCATTGTAAACATGCACTACATAAATGTACCAATAAACTAAAATAATAAAAATTGCAACATAATCTTATGCTTTTTAATTATCAATTTTTATCTTTCTTTTTATTTCTATGTCTCTAATTATATTCTACATTTAAGTAAGGCTTTCTGTTCTGTATGTTCTTGTGCAATGTGTCAATATGGAACCTAAGAATACAAAGCTTACCCTAAGATTATTAATTTCTTTAGTAAGGTAAACATGTGCTTCACAGTAATCATAATTAATAAAATTTGTAATATTCAAGTAGTGTGCATTTTTAACTATTAGTTTGTGATTCAATAAACAAAAATATTTTTAGGGCAGAGCTTTTGCAGAGCTCCACTCATAGGCAGTATTTTCCAAAACTCATGTGTTAATGCTGTACCTTTAAACGTGTCAGGGTACGCAGTAATTCTTCTGTCTTTACCCTCTGATGTCTCCCCCATTTGATTGTGTCTCATTCCCAGTCACTCACAGGTACACACCATTCTCATTTCACCCTTGTTCGTCCTTTTGCTGGGGTCACCACTACCCATGCCAAATTTACTTGGAAGACAGACTATAGAGGAAGCAAAATATCTAAATATGGCAGGGAATGGTGGCACATACTTGTAATCTTAGCTATTTTGAGGCTGAGGCAGGATGATTCCTAGTTAAGTGCTTGTCTGAGCAATGACACTTTGTCTCAAAACAAAGTAATTTACGCTTTTAGTTTTTCATAAATTACTTTGTAAATAAGATCCAAATTGTATAACTGATAATGTGAAATAGGAAGAAAAGGGATAAAGGTGTAGGGGAAGTGGGAAGTGTAGGGGAAATGAAAAAAGGGAAAAGAAAAAATTACTTTGTATAAGATCCAAATTGTATAACTGATAATGTGAAATAGGAAGAAAAGGGATAAAGGTGTAGGGGAAGTGGGAAGTGTAGGGGAAATGAAAAAAGGGAAAAGAAAAAATATGAGAAAAGGAAAAACATGGAAACAAAGTCTTTGTAAGTAGGGGAGGTGGAGGGTGTGAAGGGAGGGCAGGGGTATGGGGAAAATGAGAATCAAGATCCGTCATGTAAAGGTACAAGATACCAATGATGAATGTAACTATATTATTGTATACCTAAAAAAAGTTAACTAATACCTTCATGGAATTTATAGTCCAGAAGGGCACATAGATAAATGGATAAATGTAATAAAGAATTATCATGTTATTGGCTAGCACTTATTGAAGCCCTGTTCTGCATACCACTCCCATATAGACAGTAAATATATGATTAAACACATAAATGAGATAATTTCAGAAAGTGACTGTGATAGTTGATTGATCTTAGCAATTTAAGTAAGAAATGCCCAATTAAATAGGCTCAGCATAGTTCTGGGTGTGGAAGACCCACCCTACGGAGGGTTATTGCCAGAATGGTCTCAAAGGGAAAGAGAAGCAAGGGATTGCTTCTGTTTCTTGGGAGGAGCTTCGGTCTCTGTTATCACCTTGGACATCATCTCTTGGCTTCCCGTGCAGACTCTTCAGCCTTCCATCACAGATCCTCTGGCCTCCAGACACAGACTTGCACAGGACACTACACTGAGCTCCGGGCCATCGGTTGGGTCCTTCAGAAACCTAGTGTGCAGAAAGGCCTTTTGCACTCTTTCACACCCAACTCTGTGGGCGGGCACTGTAAGTCAATCTTGTAAATTTGTACATATTTGTATATCTTGGTATTAAATCTGTTTTTATAGTAAGCACTGACTGATGCAGATTTTGGTAAAGGGAATGGCTTAGAGAAACAGAGTTGTAAAGATAAAATTCTTTTATGGCCTGGAGTCGGCTCTCTAATTTGATGAGACCTGAAGATGCCATTGTCTCTCCTTCTAGTTCTGTGAGGAATACTGATAGTCCTTGGTGGGAACTGTCTAAAGTAATACTCAGTGTAGATTGTTTGATTATACTAATTTACCGCTTGTGAGATGCAAGGAATTTAGTGACTCCATATATGAAAGTTTTGAATATTTTTGGCAGAGTGGGACATATAATGATGTTAGGTGGTTGGTCTTAGGATCTCTGGACAAATTAGTGAAAGAAAGCAATGAGCTCAAAATATCCATAGGAAATCTAAAGTCCTTTGACTGTAAGGACAAATTAATAAAGGAAAATAAGGAATGCAAAGATTCAAATTCTCATCTGCAGACACACATAAAACATTTAAAAGTTTCTAAGTGTGCCCTCAAAGAAAAATCTCTTCTTTGGCCATGGACTGAGATTGCAAAAATCCAAACACAGGACCTCATAATTCAATTGGCTAAAATATAGTGTAAGTTTAGTGTGCAGCCTCGAAGGGTATCTAAAGTAAATGTGAGGGCACTTACTGGAAAAGAATGCAATCCTGAAAACTGGGGTGGAGATGTGTAGGAGGATTCTAATGAGGCTGAGGATGTTAAGCTCCTAGATTCTAATGAAATTATTTTGCCAGAGGAAGAGATTTCCCCACCCACAGTGGCAGAGGCATCCATACCTCCGCCCCCACCCCCCGACCTCTTCCAGTATACCCTAGGAAACTAATCCTGTATTGGCTAAGCATGATAATGCTGACACTTAGGACCCACACTCACCATCCACCTTTGCTTCTCGGTCTATAACCCATCTCAAATCTCAGAAGTCCTAATGGTGAGGTACATGGTGTAACCCCTGAAGAGGGTCTCTACTCCCCCAAAGAAGTTTTTGAGTTTTCTAACTCTTATAAAAGATAGTGGTCAACCTCTTTCTTCAGCCACCCCTGTCATTGCCCAGTGGGCCCATGAACAGAGTGACCGTGGTGGTAGAGACACAGGTTATTCATGGGCTCAGCAACACTGATTCCCATGCACTGAGGCAGATGTAGCTACAGCCACTGCTAAATGCCCAATATGCTAGCAGCAGAGACCAACATGAGTCCCTGATTTGGCACCATTCCCCAGGATGATCAGCTTGACACTTGAAGGCAGGTTAATTATATTAGACCACTTCCACCATAAGTAAGCACTTTGTCCTTACTACAGACATTTACTGTGAATATGGACTTGCCTTCCCTACATGAGTGCTTCTGCCAAAACTACCATCCATGGGCTTGCAAAATGCCTTATGCACCATCACAGAATTCCACAAAGTGTTGCCTCTGACCAATAACACACTTTACAGCCAAACAAGTGAGGCAGTGGGCTCATGCTCATGGAATTCACTAGTCTTACCATGTCCCTCACTATCCAGAAGTGGTTGGATTGATAGAAAGATGTAGTAGTCTTTTGATGATGACATAGTTAAAGCACCAGCAGTAGCTTGTAGGGCTGGGGCAAGGTTCTTCAAAGGGCTTTATATGCTTTGCTATTTTTTTTTACTTTATTTTTTTATTGAGTTTATTGGTACATTTTAGGTATATAGTACAATTACATTCATTATTGGGATCTTGTACTTTTACATGACAGGTCTTGGTTCTCATTTTTACCCCCTTGTCCATGCCCTCCCTTTACCCCCTCCTCCCATCCCCATTTACAAACACTTTATTTCCATTTTTTCATTTTGTCATATTTTTTTCTTTTTCCTTATTACCTTTCCCTTACCCTTCCCATTTTCCCTACAACTTTAGCCCTTTTCTTCCTATTTCACATGGTCAATTATCTCATTAAGATCTTATGTACTATTATAGCTTTTCACACCAGAGAAACTATTCAGTATTTACACGTGTGGCTTATTTATTTCACTTAGGAGTATATCTTCAATATGTATCCATTTTCCTATGAGTGAATCTAATTTCTCATTCTTTATGGCTGAGTAGTATTCCTTTTTATAGAAAACCACATCTTCTTTATTCAATTTCCAACTGATGGGCAAATGGGCTGTTTTCAAGATTTAGCTATTACAAACTGTGCCACTATAAACATGGGTGTGCATAAATCACTGCGGTATGATTCCTTTAATTCTTTTGGAAAGATACCCAGCAGAGGGATGGCTGGGTCAAATGGAACCTCTAGTCCCAGCTCTTTGAGGTATCTCCATATTGATTTCCATAGTGGTTGCACTCCCACCAACAATGGAGAGGGGTACCTTTCTCCCCACAACTCCGTTGATTGTTTTGAGTTCTTTATATATTCTAGATAGCAGTCCTTTGTCTGAGGAGCAGCTGGTAAAAAATTTTTCCCCACTTTGTAGGTTGTCTCTTAGCTCTGTTTATGGTGGCTGTATATGCTTTGAATCAGCTTCCATCATATGGCACTCTGTCTCCCATAGCCAGAATTCATGGATCCAGGAATCAAGGGGTAGAAGTGAGAATGGTAGCACTCACCATTACCCCCAGTGATACACTAGCAAATTTTTTGCTTACTGTTCCTGTTCCTTATTCTTGCTGATTTAGATGTCGTGGTTCCAGAGCTGGGAAAGCTTATACTAAGAAATGCAACAATAATATCATTGAATTGGCAGCTAAGCCTTCCCCCTGGTCATTTTGGTCTCCTCTGAGGAAACAAGATGAAAAGGGAGGCACTGTGTTGGCAGAGGTGATTTACTCAGACTATCAAGGGGAAATTGGACTATTGTTTTATGAGGAGGACAGGAATAATGTACTTGGTGTGCAGGGAATCCCTTAGGGCATCTCCTAGTATTACAAATAAATTAAATTTTTTGTTATTAAAGTCAATGGGAAACTACAACAACCCATTCCAGGCAGAATGACAAATAATCCAGAACCTTCAGGAACGAAGGTGTGGGTCACCCCACCAGGGAAAGAACTAAGACCTTCTGAGTGCTTGCTGAAGGCCAAGGGAATACAGAATGAGTAGTAGAAGAAGGTACTTCAAAACTGGTATGCAGTTTTCATGCACTCATTCAGTTAAGTTTCACAGCTATCCCAGAAGGCAGTACTCGTATTATCATTTTCATTTTACATGTAAGAAAATCAAGTCACAGTGAGTAATTTGCCTATAGTGATGCCTAATTTGAAAGTATCTTATTTGCACAGCCAAGGGAAATCATAGGGAAGTAGCCAAGCCAAAATCAAAATGCAGGAAACTCAATCCTCGTCTCTGATTTTAATACATCCTGCACATAGCTCCCAGTTCTTCTATTTTCCTTTGGCTCCAGGATACAGATATCAGTCTAGTTTGTGCAATATCACATATACATATTCAAAACACTGCTAAGTTCACAACTAGAAATTTAAAAATATGTATCTAATAAGTGAAAAAGTATGTTTATCTTTTAAATCACAGATAAAAATTTTTGTTTACTTTAACATGAATTTCATCAGCAGAAATGATTTTCCAATGACCTATGGATATATTTTGACATTGTTATGGAACAATAACCTTCCCTCACTTTGATCAATGATCCAATGCTTTTTGGTATAATATTGAGCACTTGTTATACACAATCAACTTTGAACATATATGAGAATCCCTTTATTGGCTTCTCTGATTTTCAAAAAAGATGTCAACTAGTTTCTAGTACAATAGTTTTAACTGCCAATTGTACACATATAAATGGATAACAAACTCTTCTAATCTTAGTGAATACAAAACAAAAACCAGGCATGAGGCTCAAACAATTTCCAGGCTAGCATAGGCAATTTAGCAAGACCCAGTATTAAAACTAAAAAAAAAAGTCTAGAGATATAGCTGAATATTGCCTCCATTCAGTCTCCAGTACTTCAAAAACAAAAACCAAACAATGGAATCAATTTATTATTATTATGAGTCTTGGGTTAGATGGGCCCAGCTGGTAATCTGCATTGAGCTCTTCTATGCTTGGTTGTTCTCGGTCATGCATTAGTGGTCACCTGCCTGGTTGGCTGAGTGCCTGTCTCTTCCACAGAGTCTCTTGTCTTCATCAGGCCAAGAGGATTGGTCCTTTTGGTAGAGGGTGCTCAGGGTATGGAGGTGGGCAATAGAATCAGCAAAACCATTACTATCTTGTTGGCTAAAGAATGTGGCTAAAATCAGAACTGGTGTGGAAGAAAGATAGAGAAAGTATACCCATCAGTGCAATTTAAAAATTGTGACATGGAACATGGCACCAGGTGTAACACTTCCCAATTTGAAGCTATACTACAAAGCCACTGTGATAAAAACAGCATGGTACTGGCAAAGAAATAGGCCTGAGGATCAGTGGAACAGACTGGAAGACACAAAAACAAATGCAGATGTACTCAGCTACCTCATCTTTGACAAAGGAGCTCACCATCCTCAGTGGAGGAAAGATAGCCTCTTTAATAAATGGTGTTGGAAAAACTGGATGTCAACCTGCCACAGATTAAAATTAGACCCTTATCTTTCGCCATGCACTAAATTAAAATCCAAATGGATTAAAGATCTAAATATTAAAACAGAAACATTAAACTTGCTGGAAAGTAAGTTAGGCAGAACTCTGGAAGACATTGGTATAGGAAAAGACTTTATGAACAAATCCTCAGTAGCACGGGAACTAGCAGAAAGAATCAACAACTGGGATCTCATCTTACTAAAAAGCTTCTGTACTTCAAAAGAAACCATTAGCAGAACTAAGAGACAATCTACAATGTGGGAAAAAATTTTTACCAGCTGTACCTCAGACAAAGGACTATTATCAAGGATATATAAAGAACTCAAAACAATCAGTCCCCCCAAATATAAAGACCCGATCCAAAAATGGGCATCCGAAATGAACAGACATTTCTCATACAAAGAAGTGAAAGCAGCAAGAAAATATATGAAAAAATGTTCCACATCACTGGTCATTCGAGAGATGCAGATGAAAACAACACTGAGATTCCACCTCACCCCACAAAGAATGGCTGCTATCAAGAAATCACACAATAACAAATGTTGGCGGGGTTGTGGGGAGAAAGGAACCCTCCTCCATTGTTGGTGGGAGTGCAGACTAGTGCAACCACTATGGAAATCAATATGGAGATACCTCAAAGAGCTTGGACTGGAGGTTCCATTTGACCCAGCCATCCCTCTGTTGGGTATCTTTCCAAGAGAACTAAAAGAATCATATCACAGAGAAGTATGTGCACCCATGTTTATAGCGGCACAGTTTGTAATAGCTAAATCTTGGAAACAACCTATTTGCCCATCCGTTGGAAACTGGATAAAGAAGTTGTGGTTTTTCTATAAAATGGAATATTACTCAGCCATAAAGAGCGAGAGAATAGATTCATTCATAGGAAAATGGATACATATTGAAGATATACTCCTAAGTGAAATAAATAAGTCCCACATGTGTAAATACCAAATAGTTTCCCTGGTGTGAATATTCTGCAACAATGCATAAGATTCTAATAAGATTACTGACATTTAGAAATGGGAGGAAAGGAGTTAAAGGTGTAGGGAAGGTGTGATACGTAGGGGAAGAACAAAAAGGGAAAAGAAAAAAATGTGAGAGAATGAAAAGATGAAAATAAAGTGTTTGTAGATGGGGAGGGGAGGAGGGGGTGAAGGGAGGGCAGAGGTAAGGGGAAAAAAATGAGAATCAAGACTTGCCATGTAAAGGTACATGATCCCAACAATGAATGTAACTGTACTGTATCCCTAAATGTACCAATAAACTCAATTAAAAAAAAATTGTGACATGGAACAGTATTACCCAGAAAGTAACTCTTAAAATCATGCTTCCAGTATCTACCAGAAGTTTAACATAGTGGAATCTTTCTTAAAGTTCACACTAGTAGATACTACTCTATCTAACCATGGATTAGGCCAGATAGTAGAGGGCTAAAGAAGTGGACTAATGTTCTTGCCAACATGGGTCTTGTTTTCACTGACCCATGTTTTGATGTAATGCCATTTGTCTCAGAGAAGGTCTTTTCCTTGGATCTTAACTTGCAAAACATGGAGGTTCAGGTGACAGAATTTTGATCTCCACAGAATATTTGACAATGTCCCAAACAGTATCAGTTACTGTAGCTCGAGGAGTGCTTCTGTCACTTAGTATGTAGAGACTAAGGATGCTACTTAACATCCTACAATGTACAGGGTATCACTCCCTCTGGCAGACAATGACCCAGTCAAGTGTTGATAGTGCCAGGCTTATGAAAGTATAGTCTGCTGCAAGGGTGTCATTGGTAGTATTCTCAAGGATTCTTTTGAAGAAGTTATTTTTCCTAATTAGTTTTCAGAAATAGTTGCACTTCTGAGGAGAAATTGTTTTGTCTTAGTCTTAGACACAAACATAGTGCCTTGAAGAAATGATCAAATTTTCCATTTTACAATGTCTGTGAGAAAACTTAGTCAAAAGTTTTATTCAATTTTAGCAAACACACATATTTCAATTTGCATTGGCCTCATTTCTGGCCATTAAATTTTATGTTTTATTATTAATTTCTTTGACTTTCTCAGATATTTGTAATTTATAGTATTTTATTATTTTTGTAAGATTCTGGAATCTGTCTTAAATCATATTTAAAAAAAATTCTAGGGGTATAAATGAGTAAATATATGAAATAAAATAAACTACTTCTGGCGCATGAGCAAGGCTTACTAAAAAGTAAATACACAGTGAAAACTACTATTCATAACCTAAGAAAATAAGAATAAATTCTTAGGTTAAGGACTTGATATTGATTTGAGTCTTAAAGAAACAAAAACAATGAAAGCTACATGTCATGTAAATTTTAAAGTCCTGATGTTTAACTTATTCAAAAACTTATGCACCTAGTATAGTTACTGGCAATATATATACATTTTTATTGACTAAATGAAAGAATTAATCTGTGCCCATTTGAATTCTTTTCAAAAATTTCTAGGTCTAAGAAAGTCTTTTTTGACTAAATGTGACTTCTTGTTGCTTGTTAGAGGTTTTGCTTGACTAATCTGTGAAGGAGTCTGGAATTTGCAAAGTTACTATCTTGTGTTAAGAAGATCTATGCTTCTACAACAATTAAATATATTCATTCATGTTGAAGGAATTTAGCCAGACAATAGAGAGAGAAAAATGCATGATAAGCAGTGTGCTTTTGCATAGTACTGCCTTTGCTTTATATTCTAAGGAAGTCATACACAATCTTCTCCAAAATTCCTTCAGTAAGAGCATTACAATAGTCTTCTGTTTCAAAGTTATTGTAATAGCTTTATAATCCAAAGATAAAAGACTATAAATTTGTGTGGAATTTGGTCATTCATTATGAAATTAAAAAACCTACTCACTATACAATAGATGTTATACTAATTAGAGAACGCATTTATGAAGCCAGAAAGAAAGCACAGCCTTTCCATATATTCTGCTCCACCCTCTCCAAACCTTGAATATTCTAGTAAATAGGCCTCAAACAGGTAATAGAGACAAGAAGCATATTTACAGTGGACCCCAGCATTCTCTAGGTAAATTGTGAAAAACCACAAATTTCAGATATAGTCAGAAAAAATGGTTATAAATGCGTATTTTTATAGTTTAAATCCTAAATAGTCTGTATTTCCTACAGTTATATAAATTAATTTAATAAAATACTGTATTAATAAAGCCTTAGTATGTGCAGAGCATTTTGATGGCACCTTAGGGCTTCAAGAAGAAAAATACTGGAGAATACTCCAAATAGCTACGTACACTACTGCAACTTGTTATGATGCCTGTAATACTAGAGCATCTGCTGGAGATGAATTACAGGGCAGCAGCCAATCAGCAGCAAGGAGAACTGTATAAAGCTCTAGAATTGGCTCCTTGCAAACTTCCTGCCCCTGCCCCCCAAATTGAGGAGGATATTTGTGGTTTCCAAGAAAATGTGAGGGCTTCAAGAATGATTATTAGTTAGGTTCTAAGGAAAAAGCCGAGAAATACTGAGAACAAAATATCTGAACTGTGATTTCATGGGGGTATAAAATATCTTTCTTTCAGTACTATTTGAAAATGCAATAATTCCATAATGTTTTTCTGTAGACGAGATTCTGCTGTCAGTTTCATATTCCATTACTATTATGTTCAAATCTTGGTTTTAACAGTTTGTTTACAGAATTTGAACATTGGAGACTGAACTGGATACTAACTTTGTGTATTATATATGAGATATTTTACACTTTTCCCTTCTCACTCTGGCACTGTGAACATAAAAACACTTCTGGGCTTTCCAAAAATTGTATAGTTATCTCTATTTCTTCCAGAAAATCTTGAAGATTTTCTTCATACACCTTGGAATAGTCCTTGAATTAGAAATTAACTCATTTGACCATCTTTGTGGAAAATGAATAAGAACTGTATATGCCATCCTTGTGCCAGGTAGACACAGTGATAAGTAATATAAATGGATAAACCTAGAGGAAGCTGAAGAAGAGAGCAAAAATCTTTGTCTCTGGCAGTATTATTGTTTTACATGGACTGTCTAATTTAGTGCTAATAATGTGAGTGCTGTTAATATCATTTTGCATCGTGGAAACTGAGAAACTTCTGTCTAGTAGGAAAATAATAACAAATGATTTAAAAATATACATTTGGTAAATGATACGGCAGTGTTTCATGGTGGTGTGGGAACACAGAGGAAAAGATAAGCACTCTGGTTTGGAGAATCAAAGAAGTCATCTACAGTAGGCATTATTCCAATGATAAATTTCTCACTCCAATCCCTGGGACTGTGACAGTAATTTGATATCACAGTGTCTTGCTTTAGATGGCAAAAGTTTTACAGATGTGGTCAGTGCTTCTTATTAGCTTATTTTGAACTAATGGAAAGAGAGCTCATCAGGATGAGCAAAATCTAATCATGCAAGCACTTTAAAAGCATAGAATCCCCCCCCCACATTCTGTAGCAGAATGGAAAGTCAGAGAGATACATGTCAGTTAAGTGCAGCCCTTTTGTCTTTGAAGACATCAGAGGTCACATGACAAAGACTAAAAGTAGCATCTGGGAGCTGCTAATAATGCCTGCTGGCAGCCAGCAAGGAAATGGGGACCTTACACAATCACAGGAAAATACATTTTGCCATGTATCTAAATGAGCTTGGAAGTGGTTTTTCCTGAGACTCCAGAAAAGACATGAGCTAGGCTGATACCTTGACTTAGGCTTATGACCAGGTAAGCAGAGAACCCAATTGGATTTTTGACCTACAGAGATGTACACTAGTAATTGGATGTTTTATTGACACCAAGCTTCTGATAACACATAATGCATTAACAGAAAACTAAGACAGCTTCCCTGATTGCGTGTCAGTCAAGCTAACTGTGTGTTAAATTGGAGCCTGGTAGTAAGGGAGGTTAGGTGAGGCATAGTGTTCCAAGTTAAGAGAGCTTGGCAAAGTCAAGGCAAGATCTTAGATCATGGGACATTCTATGAATTGAAAAGATCGTAATGTTGCTGGGCCATGGAGTATATGTGAGTGTTTGTGGGGGCACGGGATGACACAGGGGAGGCAGAGATACAACTTAAACCTAGAGGAGGCTGAAACAGAGAGGAGCAAAGGCCTGGCCCAAAGAATACTGCAAATCTTGTAGAGAAGTTTGACTATCATAGGGCGATAGCCACGAAGAGGGTGTTGAAATTAGATTTACTTTTAGAATGATTCCCGGCAGTGAGTAGAACAGAGTAAAGAAGAACAGAAGTGCAGGCAGAATATTAGCTAGGAGGATACTGCAGTAATGCTTTCATGAGTTGTTGATACCCAGAACCAGGGGATTGGCTACCACAAACATTTAATCACTAGGTCCTGAAAAAGTAATATTATAATGCTATGTTATCTATAGTTTTAATGTTATGATAAAATTATTATATTATTACGATTAATTTTAGTATGGATATTTGTATTGTTATAAAATGAATTATCATAGTAGTATGATATTAATTTTTCAAGAATCAATAATTAACTGTACAAGAGAATAGAGAGAGGGAAACATTGAAGACAGTTATTAAGTTTCTGTCTTCAGCGACCATATAGAGCCATTTTTAGCAGAGATAAAGCCATTGAGCAGGAGGTATTGGCTGAAGAAGGGAAATGATTAGAAATTCATATTTTGATATTATATGTTGAACTTGAAGATACTATTTTCAGTAAGAAGATGATAGTCACTGTAAGTTGGCTACATGGATCTGGAGTGCAGGAAAATGGTATTTCTTAGAATTCATCAGCATTGTACTAAGTAAGTTAGACTACTCTACAGTAACAAACCCTCCTGTCGGCCCTCCTCACTAATTTCTGTAGTTTAATTTAACAAAAATGCTTCTTCCCATGGGGCCCTCCGGGAACCCAACCTTGTGTCTTGTGTGTTTGTCATCACTAAGGCAGTGGTTCACAGCCCGAAGTGATTTAACAATATTTGGAACAGTTTTGATTGTCACAGTTGGGAGGGGTGCTAAGGTATCTGCTGCACACAAATCAAGGATGTGAAACACATTGCAGCACAGAAAACAGCTCCTCACAGTAAAGAATCATTCGGCACCTACTATCAACAGTTGCAAAGGTTCAAATCCTTGCCTTATCATACTCCTCATGCTGAAGAAGCCAGAACATAGAGAAAAGTGGTTTTTTACTGGTGAAGCCTAGAAGGGGAAATATTGCTTCTTTCCAAGGGAGAGAAGTTTATTGCATAGCTACAGACAGCAAGAAGTTTAATGTACGTCATAATTTAGCAAACTACAGCCCTCAGAACTAGTCCAGCCTCCTGCCTTCTCCTTAAGCAATGACAGATGGAGTTAAGAGACAACCTACAATGTGGGAAAAAAATTTTACCAGCTGCTCCTCAGACAAAGAACTATTGCTTCTTTCCAAGGGAGAGAAGTTTATTGCATAGCTACAGACAGCAAGAAGTTTAATGTACGTCATAATTTAGCAAACTACAGCCCTCAGAACTAGTCCAGCCTCCTGCCTTCTCCTTAAGCAATGACAGATGGAGTTAAGAGACAACCTACAATGTGGGAAAAAAATTTTACCAGCTGCTCCTCAGACAAAGAACTATTATCTAAAATATATAAAGAACTCAAAACAATCAGCCCCCCCAAATATAAAGACCCAATTCAAAAATGGGCATCTGAAATGAACAGGCATTTCTCAGACAAAGAAGTAAAAGGAGCAAGTAAATATATGAAAAAAAAAAGTTCCACATCACTGGTCATTCAAGAGATGCAGATGAAAACAACACTGAGATTCCACCTCACCCCACAAAAAATGGCTGCTATCAAGAAATCACACAATAACAAATGTTGGTGGGGTTGTGGAAAGAAAGGAACCCTTCTCCATTATTGGTGGGAATGCAGAATGGTGCAACCACTATGGAAATCAATATGGAGATACCTCAAAGAGGTGGGACTAGAGGTTCCATTTGACCCAGCCATCCCTCTGCTGGGTATCTTTCAAAAAGAATTAAAAGAATAATATCACAGTGATACACGCACTCCTATGTTTATAGCAGCACAGTTTGCAATAGCTAAAACTTGGAAACAGCCCATTTGCCCATCCGTTGGAAACTGGAAAAAGAAGATGTGATTTTTCTATAAAATGGAATATTACTCAGCCATAAAGAATAAGAAATTAGATTCATTCATCGGAAAATGGATACATTTTGAGGATTTACTCCTAGGTGAAATAAATAAGTCACACATGTGTAAATACCTAATAGTATCTCTGATGTGAATAAACTGTAATAGTACATAAGATCCTAATGGGATAACTGACATTGTGAAATGGGAAGAAAAGGTCTAAAGGTGTAGGGAACGTGGGAAGGGTAAGGGAAAGGAAATAAGGGAAAAGAAAAAAAAATGTGAGAAAATGAAAAGATGGAAATAAAATGTTTGCAGATGGGGAGGGGAGGAGGGAATCAAGGGAGGGCAGTGACAAGGGGAAAAAATGAAAACCAAGACCTGTCATGTAAAAGTATAAGATCCCAATAATGAATTGTAACTGTGCTGTATGCGTAAAATGTACCAAATATACTCAATAAAAATATAAGAAAAAGTTCCACATCACTGGTCATTCAAGAGATGCAGATGAAAACAACACTGAGATTCCACCTCACCCCACAAAGAATGGCTGCTATCAAGAAATCACACAATAACAAATGTTGGCGGGGCTGTGGGGAGAAAGGAACCCTCCTCCATTGTTGGTGGGAGTGCAGACTGGTGTAACTACTTTGTAAATCAATATGGAGATACCTCAAAGAGCTGGGACTAGAGGTTCCATTTGACTTGGCCATCCCTTTGCTGGGTATCTTTACAAAAGATTTAAAAGAAACACATCATAGAGATATATGCGCACCCATGTTTATAGTGGCACAGATTGGATTATCTTAAACTTGGAAACAGCCCATTTGCCCATCAGTTTGAAACTGGATAAAGAAGATGTGATTTTTCTCTAAAATGGAGTGATTCTATATTTAAGCTCATAGCTATTTTTTATTGATAACAAGAACATTGGACTTGGGAGAAAGACTAAACATAAAATTACGTATCATACCTAGTTTCCTTTTCCAGAGATCTTGATTTGAAACAAATAATAAGGAAGTGCAATGTTAATGAAGAATAGATTTGAAATCTTAGACTGGCAAAAATCAGCATGCCCAGGTTTAGATTTTTAAATTCTGTTCTACTTTTCATAGGGGATTATTGATATTTCAAAGTATCTGAAGTGTCTTGGTCTTTTTGAACAACAGTTTTATATCAAGTAGGAAGTAGCTGACATAGTACTTTTAAGTGTAGCATGTCTGTCAACTTGGATATATTACAAAGATTATTTTCTATGACATGATAATTTCTAGTTTTGCACCTTCATTTTCATGTGTGGCAGAAGCGTAATGTTGGTCTGCACTGGATCCATTGGGCGGTCTTGCTCTCTCAGCTTTGTGTGAGGAGGGCTTGAGCAGGATTGGGTATGTAGGTATTGCCTATCTGGGTCTCCAGCTGTTGGAGCTGCATCAACAAAGATGACCATTCTTCTGTGTTGTGTGATGCTGGGGCTGGAAGTCTGAAAACTGTTTTAACACTTTGCCACCTGGATTATAAATAGGTTTTGCCAATGAAAGACACTGTTTGGGAGTGGGAGGGACAAGAAGGAGAAAAGATATTCCAGTATGTTTCCAGTTCCTACTAGCATCTCTCCAGCAGAAGAGAAAGGTTAAGTCTCCAGCCTCCAGCCTCCATTGTATTCTCAGAGACAGGATAGTGTACTCCGGAAGTTCCATAATAACAGTCTTGACCTGCTTTCTCAGAGGTTCATGCAACAGCCATGAGTACGATGGTGCTATCCTACAAGTTCCTGATTCAGCTAACTTTATCTCCTTTCTTCTGTTCCTCTGAGCATTGTAGCTTCTTTTTCAGTTATTAATATTGGAGGGACATGGTGTCTCATCTTTGCTCTTTTAGTTTTCTCATATTCATATGTCTTATTCTCCTTAAAAAGTACTCTTTCTTTGAAATCCTAGTAGGGTTTCTGAGTTCCTATCTGGTCTTTGATTGATAGTTCCTTCAGGTTTCTCCTGTGTGTGCTGTGTCCAGCCTGTGAGGACTCTGTAATCTTGCCATTTATCTGGGCTCTTCCTGAGTCAACTTGACACAACAATTGGAATTTCTTTGTTTTCTGCTTGCACCTACATTGGGCTGGCTTGTTTGTGCCATGACTTCAGGAGTTTTTTATTTTACTTTTTTAACCCATGGAGCTAAGTATCACCTGCATAGTTACCCCACAGACAGGTCCTTTGCTTCAGCACAATGCTGGATTTTTCTACCTTTCTGATATTTTCTTTTGGATGAGGATATAGTTCCTCTCGGTATTAGTCAGATTTCTCTTCACTGAGACACAATTCCTGGCACCCACAATTTAAAAGAAGATAGATTTCATTTGACTTGTGTTTTCTGGAAATTCAGCACATGCTTTGCTGGCTAAGGCAGAAACATCATTGACAAAGCACACAGAAGAGCAAAGATGCTTAGTTCATGTGGCAAGGAAGCAGATCACTGGGACAATGCCAGAGAGGAAAGAACTAGAAAACACATATGGTAACCATGGTCACATTTCTATGATCCAGGAACACGTACTTTTAGGTGTTCCTTAATCCAGTGAAGTTGACTAATCAAGATTAGTTGTCAGATCCTCTGTCATGAGGTTCACATGCTCACCTCATCACCAGAACATGGTCCCATATCTTAGATGCAATACTAGCTAAGCTGTTTAAAATTCTCCATCTCACTCTTCCTTTCCCTAACTGTAGCCTATTTCTGGTCTCCATTGTGTGTGTGTGTGTGTGTGTGTGCACATATGCACATGCGTGTGTATTTATGTGTGTGTGTAGGAAGAAAAGCTCTTGACTGGTAAGATTTTAGTTCACCAGTCTTTCTTAGGGCCTGACTTCTTAAAAATGAAAACTTGTGGAAAAATTTGACTCTTTTGTTACCTGCATTCTTTTGGGTCACATTCCTTTCCTGCAACAATATAGGGAAAATATTTGTTGTTGCAGGAAAGAAGTAGGAATAACCAAAAATGCACAGTTTATCTGTTAGCATACTGACTGAAATGTTTTTTTTTTAATTCTAATAAAGTTCCTTTTCTCTTGATCTCCACCTCTCCCCTTTCCTTTTCACAACCCTCTTTGATTTCCCACCCCCGAGGAGAGAATGATCTCTGCTTAAACAATAATTTGTTCAAATTTTAAATGTTAAAAGCAATGGGTACCACTCCCATAACACCAACACTCCCTTGTTTGTCTCTAAGCACTTCCAGTACACTCACTAGCTGACAATCATCCAGTGAGAAGGAAACTATAGTTATCCTCATTTTATAATAGCTGGAATACTGATGAGGCACACAGGAGTTGAGCAAACCCCCCAGGTGACACAGTAATGAGTGAAAGAGCTACAATTCAAACTTAGGTAGTTTGGCTTCAGCATCCGCACTCAGTCACTGGCCCGAGTTTGATCCCTGGCACCAAAATAAAATAAAATAAAATAAAATGACTCCAAAGAGGCATAAAAAGAAGAAAACATAAGAAAATGAACTGTGTTGCTTTGTTCTCTTCAACAAGGATATTTTAGTGCCATATTTACCTTACAAGTACTAGTAGGTCAAACTCTTATCACTGCCACACTCAGATTAGGATGCCAGTAGGGTTAAAGGACATGTTTTGTCCTGCTCATCAAAGAGGACACAGAAGAAAAAGCAAAAAGGAACTGCAGTGGCGGGAAGATTTATCCCTATGTTAAGGTTCTTATAAAGAAGTCCAGAGAAGAAGTATCTTTAAAGTGCTCTCTGATCTTTACAGGGAAAAAATACAGAATAATTCAGTGGTTTCATCTATTTTTCTACAGCCATCAATCTTAAGCCAAATTGTAACTGTAATGAAATAGTCATGATAGTGATATTTAAGTTGGTTATTGAAACACACTTAAAATAAATGTGTTTATATAGAAAATTGACTCATGCCTTCATGAAGTTTAAAATTTTATGTTGTCTTTATTCTGGGTAAGTATGAAAGCCTTGATCAATTTTTCTCTACAAGTAGTAATCTGAAAAAAACTTTTATATTTCTTTATTTCTTATTATAATACAGAATATCTTGCTTATTTACCTTTCTTTTCTGTAAACTGTGGTAATGGTAATGCTTATAATTTTTTAAATTGAGAGTCATAACTAACTAGTTTTCTTTAAAGTTATGTATTAAATATATGTGCTTGCAATGAATGTATTTTCATGGAAAATTTCCTTATTAAAGTAAAAGTAATTATCGATAAATTACCATGGAAGAAACAATTCAGATGAATTTCACTGAATGTGAAAGAAAATATTACGGTTGGAAGGTCTTTTGACCCATTTTGGACAAAGAACAAACACATATTCATTTATTCATTTATTTAAAAAGTGTTAGGTAACTATTATATACAAGGCAAAAGTCAATATGTTAACAATGCCTATTAGAATATCATAATAAATAATGATACTGATGAGGACCAGTCCATTCATTCCTTTATACTTTAATGGCTGGTTAAGTCAAATGGTGGGGTGGGGGCTCTCCATTTAAGGCTGTTAAAGTGCCCCAGCTTCTGGTAAATATGCACTGTAGTTATAGTTATATTTTTTGTTCTCAAGGCTAATAATAATGACACCCCACTGAGGTACTTAGAACCTGAACTAGTCAAAACTAAGGGCAAAGAAATAAGCTGGTACATGTCAGATACAATTTTTCATCTGATTATTGTTGAAAATTTGATATGGTATATAACTACATTAAGTACCAAGCAGATATGCATATCAAAATGCCATATTAAATACATAAGTATTATCAACAAATGGAGTAAAAGAAAGTTAGTGTGGAAATTTCATTAAGGAAATAGCAGTCCACATTATTTGTATGTAACCTCCTACTACTTAATAAACACAAATATTTATCTTTTTGTTTCATGTATATATTTTACAATATAGGAAATTGGATGCAAGACAGAATCATTTATTTTATGATAAAATTTGGAACTTAAGCAACATCTCAGCTTTGTTTTATTTTTTAAAAATGTAAATCCATAAAAGTAGTAAAATTTAAAAAATGGAACTAACCATGTGAAATCACAATTAATTACTTTCATTTTTCTTTAAGTGCTTCTACTGTATAACTATAAAATTGCTTTATATAGAATTCCTTAATTGTGCATTCCATTAATTGAATTTAATCTTGAAAATTTAGATTTTCATTCCTTATGGTTCTTCTTTTCTGTACAGAATTAAAGCAAAGGGGCTGGGGATTTAGCTCAGTGGTTCGGTGACCTCCCTCACAAGCGCAAGGACCTGAGTTCAATCCCCGGTACCACAAAAAAAACAAACAAACAAAGCTAAAAGATCAAATGATTTTAAGAATTACTGTTCTGTAAAAACATTTTTAGTTATTTCTACATGAAAATGTTTGCCCTATGTCCTCCCAAATAAATATCTAATATTCCTCATGGGTTTATAAAATGGCAGAGATTTTTAAAAGTAATTAAAATATGTTAATGAGAGGATAATATTTTCATGCTAAACCAAGTGTTGGGAGTCCACACATTATTAAAATGATTTTAACATACTTTGACCTATATTTTTATTTGCCTACATAGAAGTTTGAAAATTGTTGATAGTAGAAAAGTTAGTACAATGTCATACCAGTCAAGTTTCTTGTAGTAGACAGATTTCTATGGACCAAACTTTCATTCAATTAGCCCTTGACCTTTGCAACCAGGAGCCTCATGTTTTCAGTGCCTTAACTAAAGTGAAGCTATAAGAACAAGCTTTGAACAAAGGAAGCATCTTAAAAGCAAAAGTCTTCTCTGTTAAATCTGTTTTATTTTCTTTATTGAACACAGACCTGAATGCTTTTGTGCCTCTAACGGTGTAGAACACAGCTATCTATCAGGCAGGTAGAAGAAGCACAAAGGTAGAAAAAGAACGGCTCTCATTTTAACCTCACAATCATCAGCCACAGTGCTTCACAGGGGCCACCTCTATTTCCTTGGTCTCATCGCCCATCTCTGAGAGGTGGGACTTCCCAGAAAGATCATTGTTCCCATTCCCATACATTTGCAGGGAACCCAATGCCATTGTTCCCCATCAAGAGTCTGGCAGTAGCAAAACTACCCCAACCCACTCAATACAGTCTGTTTCCTTAACCTGTTCCATTGGTGATATCAGAAGAACGGAGAAATGAATTCAACTCTCACTCATACAGCGTCTGCTTTCTGAATGTCTACTTAGCTATTGGGTGGATAAATAAACCCACAAGGGGAACATTACAGTCTGAAGGAGAGCTTTCTAGAATTTTAAAATACCACCAAGGCACTGGTACTTAAGTGGATGAGGAGTAACCAAAATTTTTAGAATGGCTGTCAGTTCACAGGATAGCAATTCATGACTGTCCTTTTCAGCTTCCCAAGTATTTATTAATGGATTCATTTTCAGATTGGTCTATATAATGGAAAGAGGCACTATTGAGTTACAGGGAGCTAAGTCAAGAAAGACTGGCACTATGAGCAATTGTGGTAGATTCCAGTTTGTTCATGCTTTCTAATCCCTAACTACAGAGCAGGATAAGAAAGTGCATCAGTCAAACATGAAAAAGCATTTGCTGCCTCTCCAAAGTCCAGAAGTGCTTAAAAACAGTGGTGTATATAATTCGGAACAATAAACTACGTGCACAGAAGGAGTTAATCATAACCTAAAATTAAAAAGTGACAATTTCATCACACGATTACACTGCTGTTTCCCTTTTTTCTTTTTTTTTTTTTTTATGAATTTGTCCTTTTTTTGTTTTATGTTTCATTTCCACTTTTTTTTCAAACGTAGGGTTGGGGGAGGGTAGTTATTTGGTCCACCGAAGATTAGTCACCCTCAATGATATATATATTAGAAAAAATATCAGCAGCAAGACTCTCTGGAAATAGATTCTGTTTGATGTAGCTAGTCTGTCTTTTCTGTTTTTCCCTCTTTCACGGCAGCTTCTGAAGTTTTCCGCAGGGGGGCTTTCTCCGAGGTGGCATGTCCTTGGCCAGAATCTGCCGCTCCACCATTTTTGTGAGAAGTGTGTTTTTCCAAGTAGTTCAGCATCTCACTGAGGACTGTCTGGAAAGTGCTTAGAGCTGCACATATTGCTGGAGTCCCAAAGCCATGAGTGATCAAACTGGAAATGAGAAGAGGTAGAAAAAAACAGGTAAATCTTTTGGAACAATAAATTCCCTCCCCATTTAATCTAGAACATTCAACTGAACACGAGTTTCTTGACTTCCTAAATGTTTTTGAGCATTATGGAAGATACTACATAACTCAAGTACTGACATTAACCATAAGAAGTGTGATGTGGTTTTTTCCATAAAATGGAATACTACTCAGCCATAAAGAATGAGAAATTAGAGTCATTCATAGGAAAGTGGATACATTTTGAGGATGCACTCCTAAGTGAAATAAATAAGTCACACATATGTAAATACCGAATAGTTTCTCTGGTGTGAAAAACTATACTAGTACAGAAGATCCTAAAGGGATAATTAACTATGTGAAATAGGAAGAAAAGGGCTAAAGGTGTAGGGAAAGTGGGAAGGGTAGGGGAAGGGGAATAAGGGAAAAGAAAAAATATGAGAAAATTGAAAAATGGAAATAAAGTGCTTGTAAATGGGGAGGGGAGGAGGGGGTGAAGAAAGGGCAAGGACAAGGGGAAAAAATGAGAACCGAGACCTGTCATGTAAAAGTACAAGATCCCAATAATAAATGTAACTGTACTGTATACCTAGAATGTACCAATAAACTCAATAAAAAGAAAAAAAAGAAGTGTAGGGCCTACAGTAAGTTCCTGAGTTATGAATATTCTAGTCACTACTTTCACAGGTATATTATATAAGACTCACTTGGTCAACTTACAAACAAATCCAAATTATGATCCATTCTCCTGTAACAGAACTCATTAGTAAGCTAGGTATTTATTGTATTTGGAAAATGACTTGTCACTAATAGACTTGATATGCACTGATTATTAGCAAGTCTGAATGTTTAATATATGACTTGATTTTCCATTGCATTAGGAAGTAATTAGAAATGTAACTTCCTATGTGTAGAAATCATCTTGTCTTCAAGAGTATTATATATGCTATTATGGCAATAAACCAAACATGAAGAAATCATACTTGATAAATGCACCTGATAGCTACTGATTTCTCTAACTTCATCTTCTCATAATAGAATTGTTTTTCTGAGCCCATGGGTACCAATTTGAGACTATACTGTCAAGTTTCACTTCCAACTAAGTGTGGACATGACATTAATCTATCACAATAGAACCCAAAGGAAAGTAATGTATGCAATTCTCTCTATTTCTTCTTAAAATATACCCACTATACAGATGAAGATAACCACCTTGATGGCAGACAGAATAATGTGGAAGGAATCTACTCACCTCCAGATTCCTATATGAGAGAGGATAGAATTCTAACTTATCGCATAAGAAATTCTTTGGGCCTTGAAAGCTAACTAATAACTAATAATTTTAACTATAAAATGTAGAAGGGAGTAGGGAGTGGGAAAAAAAGGAATCAAGTATATCATGTGCAGGTGCAAATTCCCCATTTTATGTATATCTAAATTGTACCAGTAAGTGTTTTTGCTTCAGAAAAACACAAAAAATATAGAAATTTTGTGATAATCTCAATGTAGATACTCCTTGCAACCATGGACATATATGTATAACTGTAGCTTCACTCTTCTTGGGAACAGAAAATACACAAGTTTTTCACTAGTATAAATTTTTATGAAGTTATACTTTCAGTCTGCTTTACATAATTTATGTTTTATAATACTATAACAAAAATTATTGCCACAAACTATGCATATAAATGCATATATTATAAATATTTATTATAGGTGTATAATATATTCAACACATGAAGCTTACAAGTTCTAAATTGTCATAGTTACTATAACAGCAGCGGTTTTTAATATTAGCTGCTACTATCTGTTATAATATGTTAACTAATTCTAGTTAATTCTTTTTGGATATATAATCTTTAACAGAAAAACAATTCTAATGTTTAGATATCAAATGCCCCCCAAAAGTCTCATAAGTCTCATGTGCTCAGAGGGGCTTTGAGAAGGCAATTAATGCTGCATATATAATTATAATATTTTCAACCCATTAAATTCATAGCTGAATATTAGGAGGAGCCTAGTTGGAGATAGAAGGTCACTGGAGGCCTTGAAGGGTGTATCTCTCTTTTTTTGTTGGTACTGGGGATGGGATCAAACTCGGGGCTTTGTGCTTGTGAGGCAGGCGGTGGCATCACTGAGTTAAATCCCCAGCCCAAAGGGTATGTCTCTTTACTGCACTCTTTCTCTTCTCCTCTGCTCCTGAGTTGTGAGAAAAAGATCTTTCCTTCACCATGCCTTCCCCCATGATGCTTCTGACTTGGAGCGCACTGACTATGGAATGAAACTTCTGAAACTGAGAGCAAAAATGAACCTCTTCACTTGTAATTTATTAGTGTCAGGTGTTGTGTTCCAGCAACAGGAAGCTACCAGTACAATAACATTTTATTTTGCCATGCTGGAGATTAAATTTGAGGCCTCTGCTATGCTAGGCAAGGTCAATAATGAGATTTTAAAACAATACGAAGAAAGGTTATGGAGTCTAAGGTAGCCTTCTGATATACCTCAAAGAAAGTAATAGTAGGAGCTACCATAAAGATTGTTATTTATGTTAATCCATGCAGAGAACTCAGGCAATGCTAAACCTACACTAAGCGCTTAATAAATGTTAGTGTTGGTTGTAATGTATTCATAGTTACGGATAAAAATTCTTTTACATCCTTTTATTATATTGCCACAGTCTTTTCCTCTGAATATTTTACAAAGCTTGCCCCATGCCTCAGTCATAACTAACACAGATTTTAAAAACTAATTCAATCTTCAATCATTTAATAAACAACAATAGTCGAGGCTTATGCAGTTATTTGCATCAAAATTTGTAATATAAGATATTCTCCAAATTCAGATACATACAAATCTTTTCTGCCTTCCCTTCTACGGTTGAGCAGAAAAATGCATTTCAGCTCTTTTTTTACAATGATACCACTACTAGAGAATAATTCATATGATTTGGGATTGATCAGAGAATTGTTAGAGTAGTGGTAGAAGTAATTGTAATAATATCTACAAAAGAACTGAGTGAAGCCATCCCTTAATGTCTACATGGTTGCCTCTGGACATATACTGCTCCATTTCCCATGTTTTGTTTCTGTTTAGAGTTTCTTGCACTGTAAGAAAAATTTTATTTTCAATCATCTTGCCACATCCTCTTGGTTGTGACTCATCTCTTCATCAGTAGCTGAGAACACAGTATGTGTTTTCATTGTGGATAGATATTGAAATTAATAGCCACTATTTGAATTACAATATAACCGGGCCCTAAATTCTTTGTATGTAGCACATCATAAAGTATTAGCTGTGATACTAAGAAGTAGCTATTGTTGTTTCTGTTTTATAGATGAGGAAAGGAGACCCAACAGATAAAATTAATAATTTACCAATGAGATTGGATATTACTTATTGCCTTTACACTTATGTTTCTCTCAGGATGGAGGATTTACTGTTTTTTGTTTGTTTGTTTTTGTAAACTACATTTCTATTAGCAGTTTTAGCTCATTCTCTGACATCATAATTTTCTGTGGACTCCTTTATAGTCCAGAAAGATGACGATTTTTCTCACTTACTTTCTGGTCTAATGGCAGGAATTTTAAAATTAAGTACAAAGTTGATAGAGCTACATAAATGCCTTCTTTCTCCATGTTATAAAAACAGTTTTTGCTGCACCAAAAGATTCCTCCCAACTGATAGGCTCTCTTGCTTCCAAAAATATGCAACTTACATAAGAAGTCTGAAATTCTGGAAGATTATTATTAACTCACACTCTACCTGACTTTGCATCCAGCCAGTATTTGAGTATTAGTTACCCCCAGGAGGAAACCACCTTTTAAGCAGAAGGGGTGGGGATCAGAGTATGCCATTAATTGGGATAACCAAAGGCTGAAATATGGGAGTTTCTGTTCTCTAGAGTAGTAGGATTTAGTTTTAGGTCTGTGTTCCAAGAATGAAGAAGATGTATAATACAAAAATGGGCCCAATATTTGGGAGCAGGGGAGGGTAGTGCTTTGTTAGCACATAACAAATTTAAATAATAATTAAGATATTTTGCTGCCTTTTCAAAGAATTTAATACTAGCAATAGTATAATTAATGGAGTTGAGACATTTGTTAGGTCTCAAGAAGCTATATTTTTGGATAAGGAAATGCAGGCACAGTTTTCAAAGATGATCTTGGAGAAATTATAAAACATAGAAAACAAAGTAGTGAAATTGAACAGAGTAACGTGCCTTAATAATTAGAAAGAGATGAGTTTTAGAAACTCTGAGTTATTACATTATGTTTAATTAGTCTTCTGACATTTCTATAATGGGATAGTTTTAAAAAATGAACTTACCATGTTTGAATTTACTTTACTTTTATCAAGCTTTACTCACTCATTTCAGTCAGCTGAATTTCAACAAACCCATACAATTGTGTTACTCCCACCATTAAAAGTTTTCTCAGGCGTGCTTTAAATCATTTCATGCCCCTTCTGCACCTTCAGCTCCTGGCAATCACTGCTATATTCCTGTCCTAACTTTCTCCCTAAATATCATATAACTATCAGATTTTTTTCCCCATACTAGAGATCAAACCCCGGGCCTTTTGCATAGTAGGCAAGTGGTCTACCACTGAGCTATGCCCCCAGTCCAGCATAATAATTTTGAGATTCATCCATGTTGCATTTATCAATAGATTATTTCTTTTTATTGCTGACAAAGATTCCATTAAATGGACTCAGCACAATTTGTTCATGCCATGGTTTATTAAAACTTTAGCATTAGCATTTAAAAAATAGAAGTGACCGCTGAAATGTTGCATGGGTTCAGTTGACAGCACAATAAAAGAACTGTGCTGCCTTTTCCTGTGCTTGGTAGCAAACAATATTTGGTAGACAACTTAACTGATGGAACAAAATAAATTATATGAAATTTAAGGGAGATTAATGAAAACATATCCACTTGGGTATAAAGGAAATCAGTGCTGCAGTGTACCAAAGGAGAGGTCTAATTCAAGTGTAATTCACAGGGAGAAAGAATTTAAGAACAGTAAGTATGAACTCAAAAATCAAGAGTCAAAATTTGAGGTTTGGGTGGTAGGTACGCAGACCCAGAAGGTAGGTCTACCCTAATCATATTCTTACTCATCTTCTTTGTCTCCATTTCTATAAGTAGATTCCAGCTCATTGGTTTCATGTTCCTATTACTAATTTCACACTGAGGAATAGAAAGGCTTTGAAAACTAACTGTGAGCAATGCAAACACCTGCTGAGAAAATCGAGACTGCTGTAGTTTATGGCACCTGACGTTAGGGTAAATGTGACTTTAATTTGAAAGTCACAGTCTTAATTTTATTCATGATTTTAAAAACTCCTGTTTGTTTAGACCTCCCTATTGACATTCTCTAAGGCACTCTTCTGCAACATAAATCAAATCTCTTACTGGTTTAGTTCAGGAGGGCAGTGACTCCTGGATACAATTTAACGCCTAAACATTATTGTCTAAGGGTTCACATTTCTGCAACTGAAAGGACCCTACTGGGTAGGGAATCTTTTCTAGGAAGATTATATGTGTGTGAGTGTGTGTCTATGTGCTTGTGAACATGTGCTACTGTTTAAAATATCACTTCATGCCGGGGATTTAGCTCAGCGGTTTGGTGGCCTGCCTTGCAAGCACAAGGACCCGAGTTCAATTCCCAGTACCAAAAATACAAAAACAAAAACAAAAAACAAACAAACAAACAAAAAAATACTTGACACTGGAGATGTAGCTTAGTGGTAAAGCACATGTTTAGCATGCTCAAGGCCCTAGATTTGATCTCCAGAATCTCCAGAACATGAAGTAGCATCCTCTTCTTGATCAATAGATTTGTTCTGAATAGTTCTACTAATACAGCTTTCAACATTTTTGAAGCAAAACTTACCTCAAAAGTTTAAACTGTAATTGCTATCAGCAGTTAATAGTGAAGTTGAGACCCAGAAATAAAAGAAAAGGTAGAATAGAGGGTAGAAGAGATGAAACTATGTTATGAGAAAATACATTATAGTTTGATTAATAAGATGGTAGTTAGAATCCCTTTTCAACTCAGTCTATACTTGGTAAATAATACTTGACAATAATGACCTATTAGGAAACTTATGTATATAATAAAAATTTCATAGGCTTTTTTCACACTTTGCAATCCTTAGTTAAGTGTATTTCATTGCTTATGGTCAAGATCTTACTTATAATTACCTTTGAAATATCCAAAGCTTCAGGATAAGCAGAATATAAACTATTCTAGGATTCTGAATGTATATTTATTAGAGGAACTAAAGCCAATTTACCTCATTTAATCTAAGTAAATATGCTTTACATTTAGCTGTTTTTTTGCTAGCTAAATGTTTTAGGCTATACACATATTGCCCTAATTGTCCTTCAGAAATGCCTTAACTTTATGTTAGTTTATTTGTCTACACTAATTTACGCTAAACTACTAAAAGAGTTTTCTAAAATACAGCATAAAGTAGGCTCCCATAGGATCTTCCTAGAATTCTTTTCATCTTAGCAAGAATTGGGGCTGGTATCTAGTATTTTCCTATCTACCAAGCAAACCTTGATTTAGTATGGACTGAAAAAGTGATGAAAGTTTCATTAGTACTTTTAACTGAAGACTGAGCCACTCAGTTGTGTCTATTAGTTGTGGGTGGATTTCTCTAGCTTTGTTTTGCTGGAAGTAATTGATACTTTAATGCTTCCAAACAGAAATCTCAAAATCAAGGGAAAATAATCTGCTGTGCCTATGTACACAATCACACTAAAAGCTGATTTCATTTTGTGAAATTTCTACCATACCCCTTTTTCCATGCTAAGGATTAAACCTAGGGCTTTCTGGCAAGACAGAAAAACGCTCTACAACTAAATTACAACCCCAGCCCTAAATCTCCGCTTTCTGCCTGGGAAATATTTGACAAGCAAAATTCTGTTCTGCTTCATTTCTTTTGGTGTACATGAAGGTTGAAACAGTAAGCTTAGGCTAATGTTTCTATCATTCTGTTACATTCCATTGCATGGTTTGTTATGTATCTTTTAATATCTAGAGTTTCATGAACAGCACCTGTAACAGCCTCAGCTCTGCTCTTCTGCTTTGGGGAAGCATGCAAGCAACAAGATGTACAGGGAGAAAAGCTACGCTTTCCTTTGTTTTTGGATTATTCAGGTATTCCAGATGGGGGCCAAGTGTAGTCTGAGGCTCAGTGTGCATTTCCCCTTACAGTAGTAGGTGGCCACCAGAGAATGCTTTCTTCCAGTCACAAAAACAGCATTGAGGAAAGGATTCTGGGGAACTGAACAACAGCAAAGGTTTGAAAGTGTCCTCTGCCAAACTTTCCTCTTCTTTAGACCCTTGAGGATAAGGTTTTCCATCTCTCTTTAGCTGAACAACCTCTAAATACCAGCCGTTGAGAGAGACCTCACATGGGAGAAAGTACCCGGGCTTATCCTCTCAGATATGAGTCATACTTATTTTTTGTAGCCTAACTGATTAGAAGAAGCAATAAAAGGGAAACCAGCTGACTGTGCATACTTCCTACATTATTGTATCTTATCTCTTGGCCCCAAGTATTTTATAAATGGATTTTAATTAAGGTATATACTGAAGGTATCTGGTTCCCTGGTGGATGGTGATGAGGAATCATTGAAATCTACTCATTATCAAGCTCTTGACAAAACCCTCAAGGGTTCTATGATTTCCTTAGATGATGATTCTCAATCCTACACACTAAACACACACAAGAAATTACCCAGTAGGCTTATTTTGATGAGTAGGCCTCACTGTAGAGATCCCAATTTAAATATTTTGTGATGGTGTCCAAAGGACCAGTGTTTCTTAAACAGTTCTCATTCATTTTAAATGAAGCCAGGAAGTTGGACATATTCCATTAGGATCAAGAAATAATACCAAATAATATGTCTATTTGAACTTCGTTAGCATTCCCCTAGGAACTTTAGTCCTATGGAATTTTGACATATATTCTGAAACATAGGAATAGCTTTTGTGATCAACTTTTGAAAGCTGGGGTGAAGAGTTCCAGGAGTCTTTGACATGCTAGTACGAACTGTAGCACTTCAAGATAGGTTTAACAGTAAAGTTTTCTTGAATGAAAAACCTTGAAGTCCTGAGATTTAGCTCAGTGATTCTGCTGCCTGCCTCACAATAGCAAGGTTCTGAGTTCAATCCCTGGTACAAAAAAAAAAAAGAAAAAAATTGAAAAACCTTGACCATGAAGCACTAGTACTCTGCAAGTTCCCATTAGGGAAGTATTCTCATGAGTATTCTGTATCTCAGTCAGATTGGGAGATATGTATCCACATACCACTTTAAAGTAATGTTCCTTCTGCTTCTTTCAGGTTCCAAAAGAAAAACAGGTCATTGTGATTCCATTTTTACTTTAATCCAACTCATTAGCGAAGCAGACTAAGGATACAATTATTACATACATGAGGAGAGTCCAGTCAATCATATTCAAGTCAAATTTTGAAGCTGACAATATTTTTGACATCTTCACTATATTTTTTTACAGGTGAGAAAGCAGTTTTCAGTGACACTGATTTTTTTTTTTTTTTTTTTTAGTACTGGGAATTGAAACCTGAGAGTGCTGAGCTATGTCCCCCCAATTCCTACCCCACAGTTTTGAAACAAGGCCCCACCAGGCTGCCCAGATTGGCCTTGAGATTATGATCCTTGAGTTTCAAATTCTGGTAGAATATTTTTCTCATTAACACTCTTTCGATCTTTAGTTTGATGCTATGCAAATTGTGAAGATCCATAGTACTGGCAATTTATTTAATTCTGTAATTTTCTGCTTAATAATAAAGGTGTGGTAAATACTTTAATACAGATTAATAAAAGAACAACCATCCTGATTGCTCTTGTTTACTGAGGAAGTCAAAACTCTTGCATGTTTCATTTTTAGTCTACATTTTTGCTAGCAAGAGTTTTACTTCAAACAAAGCTTGTTTTTATTCATATGCAAATCTTAATGTGTTGATGTTTAGTGAATTAGATCTGACTATTTATAGGATGCTTTTTCTTTGCAACTGGGTGTGACTTTCACTTTTGGAGTTTAGGTTAACTTTTGTTTTTTGTACCGGGGATCAAACTTGGGCCCTTGAACTTTGCGAGCAAGGCAGTGGCAGCAGAACTGGAACCACTGAGCCCAATCCCCGGCCCTAGGTTATGTTTTAAAGTTTAATTTCAGCATTACAAAGAGCCTTGTTTGGTAAACTGGGTTTTTCTTTTCTTCACAATTCAGACCTTGCATTTCCCATATTCTTAAATATAAAGGAAGTAGACCTAGAAGAACATTCTGACGGAGGGGTGATAATTTTTTTGGTACCAGGGATCCAACTAGGGACCTTGTGCTTGCAAGGCAGGAGGTGGCACCACTGAGCTAAATCCCTGGCCCGATGATAATTTTACTTATTCCTTGCTATGTTTAGTTATATAATGTATCCTATGAGGTTTTATTTTCATATTAGAGATTTAATTAAATCTCTTCATTTCTCTTCTGACACTAAAAAAAGTTTTCACAAGATTAATAAAATCAATTGCTTCTGATTTCCCCCCATCACATGTGCACCACTGTCCTAGCCCAAGAAAGTGGAGAAAAAAATGCCACCAGTAATTTATACACACTTTAGGCTCCTTGAAGAAGACGAAAGATGTTCACACAAAAACAAGGGCAGATTCCTCTTTTCAGCGAGCTGCCAAGAACACAGCACTCAGAAAATGCCAGTTGAGTTGACTGGAATGCCTGCTGTGTGGGGGTCACTAAAGAAATGAAGATAAATAACTCTAGAAAAGAAAATTCAGGGACATGAAAGCTGCTTTTAGAAATTGGGCGGGTGGAGGGAGGGCAGGATTAAACTGACTCTGTAAGGTCCCCAAGGAATGGGCTGTTAGGGAGAGTGTTGTCTCAGTCAAAGACAACATTTCTAACAGAGTTGTTAGAGGTAAGGAGCAGTCTGTCATTGAAAGTTTTCAAGCCAGAAATGGGTGACAACTTGACAGGGATGTTGGAAAGAAGATCTGAATGTTGACAGAGAGTAGGAAATGTAAAGGACCTTCCAACACAGAGAATCAATGAAGAAAATGTAATCACTGGCAGCCACATAGATATCTGTCTATATATTTCTTATTTCCAAAAATTATGAGAGTACTGGTTAAGTCTATTTCTAAGAAGGTGTCACTATACTTTTTGATGCAAATAGGAGAATTAAGAATATCCATCAATTCACTTCTCTGGCCTGTGGCCCAATTAAAATACCATGGTCTTGGGAATGAACCAGTAGAGAATACATCCAAGACTGAATTGAGATATTATGCTAATTTACATTAATTAACATATCTACCGGACACATATTATATGCTAGGCATTATGCATAGAAGGTGAAAGTCTTTCCTGATTGCCCCAGGTAATCACTAGTACCCTTCTTAATCCTGTTTTGCAGAATTTCCCACAGACATCTTTGTATGTAATTATTCTCCATTTTGAATATTCCTAAAGAATGTGGTGCTCCATCAGTCATCGTTTCACTATCTGCCATTAGCACAGTGAAATACAAGAAAAAATAAAATTTCACTTTCCTAGAGTGGGTTCTGAAAACAGAACTCTTCCTTAATTTTTTCTTTTTTTTTTTTTTTTTTTTTTTTTAGGGATCGAACTTGGGCCCTTGTGCTTTCAAGGCAGGCGGTGGAACCACTAAGCTAAATCCCCAGCCCTACTTTTTTCTGATAAATTGTCTTTTCTGAATTGGGCATTAAAAAGTGTCTAAATTTTCCTTATTTATATCATCAAATGTGCTTTTGCTTGACGTCAGATTCAAGGAGATTATGAGAAAATGAGAGACAAAGATGGGAAAATTCACTAAGATTTCCTGAAATCTTTAGGAAGCAAACATGTAACATTCCAAAAATTATGGCTGTGGGTTTCTTTTTGAGCTGTGTTCTGTCTGTGAAACCCCATGCCACCTGGGTCTAATTGCCAAAGCCAGTCCTGGGGATGTTGAATCTATAGGGTCATCTGCAGAGTTCAATCAAACCTCTTCCCCTTTCTGGTAGGTGTAGAGGTGTCTGTTGTGTTTTGTACAACAATTCACACTGCTGTTGGCACTCGGCAAATTATATATAAGGAATAAACCTGCCTCCTATCAGCTTGATGGAAAGAAGCTGCTTTCCAAGCTGCAAATCGAGAGACGGTCACTGCCGTGCTCACAGTTTCCCAGAATACACAGATGTGTCATCTTGCCACAGAAATGGGAAGTAGTTATCTGTGCTTTACAAGGCCAGATTATTCCTGATCTTTTTTAGATATATTCAGTGTGCTATAAGCAAGTCACTGTTCTCTGGGTATTGAATCGGCAATCTTACAAGGAAGAATTTCAAGTGCTCTGCACTGGGAAGGAGACTTTGATTAAGAATAAAAAATGGTAATACAAGTGGATGTTACTAATTAGAGTGCCGATTCAATTCTGTTCCCTCTTCACTTCTTTTTCAGACAGAATTCAACAAAAAACAGTGAAAAATTAGACTGTCAATTACTCATTTTCAAAGACCTGTAATACGGTTCCTTATCGAACTCGGGTCCTCATGCTTGCGAGGCAGGCGGCGGAACCACTGAGCTAAATCCCTGGCCCTTCATCTTTTTCTTAAATTTATGGTCCTTTCAAAATCACAGTTACCACCTGCAGTGGATTAATATGAAAGTGATACTCTGTATTAACACACATTTAACCCAGATTATTAAAGAATCATAGATGTAGAATCCTTTAATACATTGATGTACAAGACAGAACATTAAATAATTTTCAGTGTCTTTTAAAAATCAAATTCCAATTGTGTTACTTCCAAAAAGGGGAAAAAAGCTAATAGTTTAAGCCTGTTTCATAACAATTATTCTTAAACTTTCATATCAGAGTCAACTTCAGAGCTTTAAAAATAACATAGATGCCTAAATTCCATCATAGACCTATGGGAACTGATCTTTAAATATATACTCTTGTGGTTAAGACTTTTAAAAAGCTCTAAAATTGATACTGTTAGACCAGGTTTAAAGTGTACACTTGTAAATCACAAGAGTCTATGTTAAGGTCAGACAGCAAGCCTACTTTTTGGGGGAGGGGCAGTGTCTCTATGTAGTTCAGGCTGTTTTTGAACTGACGATGTAGCACAGCCTGGGCTTGAACTGGTGTGATCTTCCTACGTCCACCTCCTGAAAGCCAGGATTATAGGCATGCACCATCATGTCTGGAAATAAGCCAATTCTTACTAAACTGTCCTTAAGATATTTTATTGTTGTCTTTTAATATATGTAATACATAATATGTAAAATTTTTAATATATAAAAAATCCACATATTTAAATTCAATTAAAGCTACATTGAGAGCCTTCAATTTGGGTTTTAATTTGAAATGCTAACTATGTATCTTTTGTTTCAAAGGATATAATTTAAGATGTATGAAAGAATGAAGTTGGACTTTATACCATATGTAAAAATTAACTCAAAATACTTCAAAGCCCTAAAGGTAAGACCTAAAACTATAAATCTCGTAGAAGAAAACTTGGAGAAGGGCCGGGGATTTAGCTCAGTGATTCTGCCACCTGCCTCAAAAGTGCAAGGACCCCAGTTTGATCCCTGGTACCAATAAATAAATAGATAGATAGATAGATAGATAGATAGATAGATAGATAGATAGATAGATAGATAGATAGATAGATAAATAAAAGAAAATGTAGGGGAAAATTTCAAGACATTAGATTTCCCAAGGATTTTCTAGATGTGACATGAAAAGCACTAGCCAAAAATAAATAAATAAATAAAGTAAAAATACCCAGTAAAAAAATATTCCATAAGAATAGGTAACTAAGATCATATAAACCCTTGTAAGGAACATTAAACTCATATGGCTTGTGCTGAGCAAACAACTGTTTTGCCTATTTATTTCACACAGTTACTAATGTTCACTGTACATGATGTAGGTTTTTTTTTTTTTTTTTCCTTTACTGGGGACTGAAATTGCAAGGTAGGCACTGTGCCACTGGGCTACATCCCTGGCCCATGCTGTAGTTTTATTCTGTTTTGAGTTAGAAAAAGAGAGCTCACTGTCCATTGAGGCCTTCAACTGGAAATATCTTAGTATGCATGAAATAGAACCCAGCTCTCATCATCAGAGAATTAATGCTGTGTATCAGAGACACAAGCAACAGAATGAAATGTAAGAAAATATTTACAAATTTTATATCTGATAGAGGGCTAGTACCCAGAATATTTAAAGAACTGCAACTCAACAACATAAAACAAAGTAACTTAAAACAGGGCAAAGAATTTGAATAAATATTTTTTCCAAAGATAATATATTTGTTCAAAAATCACTAATCATTAGGGAAATGAAAATGAAAACCATGAGAGAATATCACTTAGTGTGGCCATTATAAAAGAAAATAGCAAGTGTTGGTGATGGCGCAGATAAAGGAGATAAAGGAGAACTCTATGCATTTGCAAGGACCGGAGTTTGATGCCTGATACCAAAAGAAAAAAAACCCAGTAAATAATTCACAGTATAAAGAACAATAAATTCAAATTCTGGCAAGCATTTAGATAACATAAAAAACAGGAAATTATAACTTTCTGCTCTTCAAAATGCTTAACATACAAATACAAAATGTTATAGATGATACTGTTGTAATTACTATTTTTATTAATTATTATAATTTGTTATAAATATACAAAATACAATATAGTGTTAGAATATTTAAATGTATAGTTTTATGTTGCTTCAAATTAATTAAGAATCTGTAGCCATATATAATTTTGAGAGTTTTATGCCTCTAATATAATTTCCCTTTCATTTTTACTGAGGGTGAGAATAACCATTTACCCAATATTTAGTTATTCTCTGAGGTTCTCTCAAGCTGTTGAGCACCAGCATGTATCATATCCTGCCTGTATGGAGAATTTAATTCCAACATTTAAAGCCTAGTAAGGGTCATTCATCTCATATTTAGAAGTGAACGTTTTCTCTAACAAATTCTGTGGCATTAGATTAGCGAATGAAGTACCAACAAATTAGCAGGTTGTGCCTAGGCTGAGCAAAGACCTGTATTACCCATTTACTTACACAGTTGCTGATACTCAACGTATATGTTGAAGTTCTATTTTGTTTTGAGACAGAAAAGGAGAGCTTACTATACAATAAAGGCTATAGTGTCTGTGATTAGAAAACAACTTAGTACACATGACATAGAACCCCATTTCTGTGTATTTTAATAGTAATTTCTTCCTTAGAGAATACTTGTGATGTAAAAATCAAATTCAAATTGAATCTGAGTAAAAATTAAAATCTAAATTTAACTTCTGTAAAAATTATAAACCCTTTAGTGTATACCAAACAAAATATGGAAAATGTTTTATAGAAAAAATACTTGAACCATCTGTATCTTTTAAACTTGTATTAGTAGTGGAGGAAAATAATACATCATTTATTGAATGCATACTGTGAATTCTTTTTCTTATTTTAGGTGTTCTTAGATCATTTAGCTAGAGAAATAAAGGTTTAAAAGAGTATGTAATTAATTCCAAGCAAACTGGTTCACATGTAGAAGAGCTGAGCTTAGAAAATTTTCTCTTGACTTTAAAATGTTTTGCTCTTAACTTTCATAGGCATTATATTTTCCCCAATATTATTATATTTTTCTTTCTGTCTTTAACTCGGTGGCAGAAAAATCTTCAAATAAGTGTATGTTACACGTGGTGAATTTTGGGAAGATAAATCCTAAATTGAGTCTCCAGATATGTGCTTATTATTAAGTAAACTTGTGACATATTGAAAAATAAAGTATTTTATTTAAAATCTCTGATTTGGCAGAGTAAATTCCAACTCTTTTAAGCATATATATTATTTCATATAATTGAATTGTCTTCTCAACCACTTAAAATCTCTAGAAATAAATTTCTGTCTTTTAATAAGTTATCCAGCGTAAGGTATTTTGTCATAGCAATCCTAGCAATATGGAACAGCTACCATTTTTCACATGTGAAAACTACCTTAAGTGGCACTGTGGTAGGAAAACAAAGATGCAAAGATCTGGACTGATGAAGCTGGTCTAACTACTTAAAAGAGAATCTGAGTAAATAGGAAAACAAGTCTTACCTGAAATGTGTCAAGTGTCTCTGGATGTCAAGGTCTAGAATTGGAGTGGGTCTGGAGGATCCCAGTGGTGATCTATCTTGGCTCAGGAGGTCTTGGAACTCTTTACAAATTTGCCTAAAATGAAAGATATATAATTGAAAGTGAACTTTTAAAATGGGGTTGTAATTTCATGACATGACATTTTACCAACATTGACTCTGTCTTTTAAAAAAGGACAAGAAAAAAGTGCATCTAGACACCTCCGAGGTTTTACCCACAGTATACAATTGAGGTTCGCAATGGTGACTTTTGCTCCAAAGGATTGTAGCATGATCATAAAGCACACACAAAAATAATAATAATAATAATGCTCCGTGGGCACTAACAAAACCAATGTTCATTTGTAAAGAGGATATTCACAGATTAACTTCAGGATAAATGATAATTCATCAGAAAGGATTATAGAAATTTCTCTTTAAATTATTACAATGCAATTTTTTTAGGCCAACACATCTGTAAACAAGCTTCACTAATGCTATAGGCTAACTTCATTCCAAGTTACAATTAAAGGAGATTTTGGGAAGTTTTACTTTGGAATTATGATTCAGATTCCCATGGTCTAATTTTGTATTTTAATATTGGACGTAAACACAGAGAGGTAGAACTTATGCAACTGGTGAGTTGATCTAGGGTAGAGGGAGAGGGGAGAGGTGGGGAAGGAATGTAAAAAGGATTTAGATGTAATCACATATATGTACCAACTCCCATGATAAATGTATTATGTATCACAAACATGTACTGATTAAAAAAGTCATTTGAAGTAGATAATTTCATACCCAAGGTTTAGTCACTAGCCTCACAAAAATTAATATTTTGTCCCATGTAAGCTGATTTCTTGCAGAAAAGACTCACAAGTACATTTATTATGGCTTTTCTTGTTTCAAGTGGTTATGTTTTCTGATTATTGGTTTCAGTTGAGTTAACAGCATTGTCATGTGTGTTGGATGACAGTAAAGTCTTTGTGATACATAGTGCAATGACATAATTTTACAGAAAAAGAATATATAGTAAGACTTTTTTTAAAAAAAGAAGAAAACACTAAATTAAAGTTAGCAGCAGAAAAGTGAAGTCAAGAACTATCAAGAAACTGCTCAAAAGCATCCATGATTCATAGTAAAGCCACTCCAGATGCAACAGGCAACATAGTAATTAGTAGGTATTTTGTCTGTATGGAGGGCCATCACAAAATATAATGATGTAGCCTTGATTACGATTGTCAACAAGTACCAAAGGGTCAAATTATCTACAGTGAATATTGGCCAGCCACAATTCTGTTGTAAAGCATTTGTGCCTTTCACAAATAACTATTAAAAAGTGACAAAATACATTGAAGAATGAATAATTTATGATGGAATTCAAATCAGAGGAAATATTAGATCTCTAAAATTTATTTGATTCTGCCAAAGACAATTTATGGTCTTTTTCTAAGGAGAATGAGCCTCTGATTTACTGCCAGTGCTCAAATATTATGTCATTTCACAGAACTTGCCTTATTTGTTTTTACAGAACACAGATGAAAGTAAACAAGTCCTTACATGCTTAAATAAAACAGAATGCCTCATATCTCCCTGTAGTGTTTTGGTTGATTCTCTGAGACACAGCATCTACATGTATGATTTTAACAAATGTGTATGTTCACTTTCAGTAAGAATATTTGCTCTGAAGTCCTCATTTCTCTTCTCAGCTGGCTAACTTCCAGGTGAATTGCTACGTTTTAGTAGCTGAGTGTGACTTTTCTCAAGTATTTGATGCCATTTTGTGGGGCATCATCATCTGCTGTGTTTTATGTTATTTAAGAACTAGATACATTGTTATCTTTGTTTCCTGAAAAATATATAATTGCTCATTTTTATGGCTAGCGATATGAATTTCTGAGTAGTAGCTTATTGCTATCATCCATTCTCACAAAGATAGATCAGTCTTAATTTTCTTGCAGATTAAAATAAACTTCAAAAAAAAATACAGATGGAAACACTGCTTTAGTTCTTGTGGTATAACATCAGAATTAGACTATTAAATAAACTAATTTATAAATCGACAAGTGAATTTTGTTCTTATATAAACAGTACAGCAGGCTATAAGGAAGTAGATGAAGAAATAAGGAAAAGACAAAGTGTGGAAAAATTTAACCCATGCTAAATAATTCAACTACACCACACGTGCATCTCTAACAGGAGGAGTATTAGAATTCTCAACCTTTAATGGTCATTCTGCTGTTTAATTCACTGACATAGAATAGCTCTCAGACGTAAATACAGGTGACAAGCCTGTAGATTCCCCATAGGCAGTTACCACTATTATCATAATATGACGGTTAGAGAATTATTATTTTTATAAGTAACTTCATTCTTATTTAAATTTTATTTATAAAGTCATAATAGGAACTGTTCTCATGTCTCACAACAAAATGACATATTTATGAGTTATATAACACAAGAAAATGTTTGATGAATCATACCTTCTAATTTTACCACTTACATTATGTCCTTAAATGTATGATTTTTTAGCTGATTTCTAGATGTGAAGTTCTGTGCTTCTTCTACCGACAACTATTATTATAATACTCAACTGAAAATGGTTAACTGTTCTGATTTACTTTAGTTTACATAAGATGTGAACCATAGTTAGTCTTAAATTCAATTAAAAAGTTTACATGTGTTTTCTATTAACCAAATAAATATTTTGTCCGATACATGGTACATTCTAAGAATTCAAAAGTTGTCTCTATCTTTCCATCTAATTATCTAAATTACTCTAAAACACTTGGTTAATTATAAAATACTAGAAATACATCCTAATGAGATAATTAACAATGTGAAATAGGAAGAAAAGGGCTAAAGGTGTAGGGAAAATGGGAAGGGTAGGGGAAAGGGAATAAGGGAAAAGAAAAAATATGAGAAAATGAAAAAATGGAAATAAAGTGTTTGTAAATGGGGAGGGAAGGAGGGGGTGAAGGGAGGGCAGGGACAAGGGGAAAAAATGAGAACCAAGACCTGTCATGTAAAGGTACAAGATCCCAATAATGAATGTAACTGTACTGTATACCTAAAATGTACCAATAAACTCAATTAAAAAATAAAATAAAATACTAGAAATATAGAAGTAGATGACCAATGCACTTAATCAATGGCCCTTTATATTCTATTCAAATTTAGCTGGATTTAGTGGAAAAGAAACATGGAGGCCAGCCTGACAACGACAATCAGTAACTAGGTGTCTCACGAAGTCAATTTTAGATTTCATATATATTTTGATAAAGTTGAAGTCTTATGGAAAAAAGTCTTATGAAGATGTAGTATATAATAATTATCTATGTAGGCCACTTAGTGCCAATTTGGGGCATTTTAATTGATGAAAATATCCAATGCTTTACTATAAGTGGAAAAGTAGAAACTACTCAAAACACATTGGGTCTGTTTATACTTTGAAAAAAATGGCAAGTTATCCCACATAGCTCTCAATTTACTTACTTATATTGATTACCTCTTGTATTGTATATATTGACCATGACTGCATAATTTCTGGATCTTTAATTGTACTTATATAGTAGCTAATAGAAAAATGAGATCCATATAAAAATACAGAGATGGGAATTACGAAGACTATCTTAATTTGTAAATGATTATGCTTACTTATTAATCCATAAAATAAGTTAGAATGGAAGAACAGTGTGTGAATGTCTAGCTGTGTAAAAAGGGATAAAAAACAATTACATGCACTCTCAGTATTTTATGAAATAAAAATTCAAATTATCACTCAAAATAATATACATTGTAGCCAAGCATGGACACATACACACACACACACACACACACACACACACACGCACACACACACACCTATAATCTTGTCACTCTGAGAGGCCGAGGCAGAAGATGGAATATTTGAGTCCAATGTTGGTAACTTAGTGACTTAGTGGGACTTTGTGTCAAAATGCAAACAAATAAATAAAAAGGGCTAGGGTTGGTTTCCAGGTAAAGGAAAAACACTACTACTACCTGGTTAAATCCATTACTCAAACAGATGACTTAGAATAATGGGCAGATCTGGTAGCATTATTTTTATTTTTTGAAAACAATAACTCATTATCAATTTGAATGCAGGCAGACTCTCAAACACTTCCACAGAGAGATGGGAACTCATAGGAAAATGAGAACTTCTGTCTCAAGTTGTTAGAGGTGAACAGTTTACACAAGAGAGTTTCTTTGGGTCATAAGTTTAAGTCTTATGATAGACATGATGAAACCACAACCAAATAATTTCAAGATAGAAAATACATAAGTGTTTTCCCTTAGGTAATTTGTGCTTTGGGATAACAGTAGCATCCAGAGGTATCCCATGGGTATGTCTGTTGAGAACTCTGCATGATGCTGCCAGCTGCAATGCTGTTTTGCTTCAATCAATTGAAGATACCATCTAACTCCTAGCACTGAATAATTCCCTTGATGTCTTTATCTTTCTCCTGAGATTACATTAGTGATTCAAACTAACCAACTACAAGCACTTTTAAGTCCCCATAAGTATTTTTAATTCTATCTGGAGAAACTGAAACATGATGGATGAAGATCTTTTGGGTCAAGAAACTATTTGAAAGAAGAAAAGAGTGCAAAGCAGAAAATCAAAGACCCCCCCCCCCAGAAGACGGAAGGATTCCCAAGGTACAGATTTAGGACTTTCTGTTAGTAAGTTTTCAGGTGCTCGCACAGCATGTTTACTGAAAATTTTTAAATTTTGTAACTGACATAATTTTCTTTCTGTCTGTTGGTCTTCATTCTCTTTCCTCTTCATTCTTTTCCTCTTCATCTCATTTTTCTTTTCTCTTCTCTTTTTGCCTCCACCTTTTTTTCTTAATTTTAGGACAAAATGAGATAATTTTCTAATACTTTTAGAAAAGCAATACACAAATAGAATCCAAAACTCAAACCTAGAAGGCACAAACAGTGCACAAATCCCAAGTGAGAGACTCAAGACTTTCAGACAAGCCTATTAGATGGTAGATGTCCTGCACAAACCATTAAATCTCAAGACAGATCTATATGACCTTAGAAACTGATAAAGAAGGACCATTTAGTTTTGACTTTATTAAGTTTTAGTCAATCTAAATTTCTGCCAGCATGTTATAAAGTTGGCAGATAGTTATTTTTGTGTCAATTTCTATGGAATAATGTTTTAAATTCTTTTATATGGTTTCTCTTAATGAGTTTCCTAAATAATTTACATTGATAATATAACCACCTGGAACTATCACTTTTAAAACCTGAATATAATAGAGTTAGAAAATTGTTTAAGATTATTAGTGGCCTATATGTAGCAATACCTTAATTCAGTAAAGAACGATAGCAAGAATAAATTATCACTTGAAGGAATTTCCTCTAAAAGTTTTAAATGTGACTTACAGAGATATTAAGGTTATGTTGGGTTTTCACATAATGAATGACAGTTTTCCATAAGTTTTAAAGGATTTTCAAGTCTGCAGGACTTAAAAGTCATCTTATGTAATCTTCTCTTTTTCTATTGTACAGACACATTTGCCTACATTATTTGCCTTTTTATTTTTATTTGTATTTTACCTGTGTATAATTTTTAGAAATTTTTGCATAATTGTTTTAAAGAATACTACCATGGTAAGGCCATGCAAGGATGGCTTGCCTAATTATTCATAAGAGAAAATGAGGACTGTGATAGTGATCCTGGGCCCCAGAGGTCTCCTCATGGTACTTATACCTCTGAGCTCTCATCTTTTTTTATTTTTAATATTCCCCAGGGATTTGTGGTGTTCTGAGACCTTTGTTCTACAAGAAGGTTCAGCGAGCTTTAGATCTTAGTCTAAATTACATAGCACCACAAACACATCTGCGTGGAACTTAGATTTCCTAAACATTTTCTTCCTACTTGGTATTTCTTCATATTCTGGAGAGGTTCTCTAAGAACTTCATCAGCTTCATCAATAGCCTCGTCACTAATCATAGGCATATTCTAAATCTAGCCTTGAATAAGGACAAGTAGACAATTGGTTTAGTATATTTAACTGTTGGAGTGTGAGATCCCAATCCTATTCTTTTAGAGAACTGTGCTTTCTACACTGTTTCCCCCCCTCATTCAGAAAATGGAGCAAGTGGGAATGAAGGTCCACTGAGTCTTTTGGATGCTTTGGTGCTTACTTGGTTGCTAGGATCATCTTTTTCCTTGCTGTCTGTTCCTTCTGTTCCATGTGTTGTCTGGCAAGGTGTTCTCCTACTGCTTTGGCTGGAAACTCTGTTTCACACGTGTAGCCAAAGTCCCGAGCCAAGTGCAAAGCCTCCCCTGTGGGCAGAAAGCACAAGTCAATACCTTTCCAATGTCAACATAATAATAATAATATACAACCTTTTCCTCTAGGGTCATTCCTGGCTGTGGACAGAGGGATCATTTTTCCCATATATCCTAAAGAATACAAGAAAAAGACTGTTCAGTGAGGAAGGGAGAGGAAAAGTGGAGAAACAGAGGTAGGTATTCTATTTCACTCTTCTTATGATGCTCTGGTCTCTATACCAGGGCGAATTCCAAAGTAGTACACATTGATTCTCAAAAGCAAAAGCTCTGTGGACGTATCATTTCATTGCTGCTCAGCCTACAACCTACTGAGCCCCTTATATCTGAGGTGTTCTGTTCACTTTTCAAAGATACTGATCAAAATGCTTAGCAAAGAGTCCAAATAACTTTATAATGTAATTGGAACACTTTGGAAAGCAACTTAAATGAATTCACTTCCATGATACTACCGTGATAAAATATATTATGTGAATATGAAATTAGGATTATCAGGCTTCCTGAAGGCTTCAGTGCATTGTAGTGCTATGTGCAATGCAATAACATATTAAATAATATTTTATTTCACAAAATAATAACATTTTATTCTTAAAATTCTTAAAAATCAAATAAATTGTAAAGAAATGAGGTAAAAAATGCCTTATCAAGAAAATAAGACTTCATGAAGGAAATAAATCTAAAAAAAATGTAAGTATTTTAAAAGCTTATTCAAACTACTTGTGGGTATGGTGGTACATGCCTGTGATCCCAGTATCTCAGGAGGCTGAGGTAGGAGGTTCACAGCCTGGACAAATTAGTGAGACTTTATCTCAAAACTTTTTAAAAAACATAGAAAGAGCTGGCAATGTAGCTCAATGGTAGAGCATCCCTAAGCTTGATCTCCAGCACTGCAACAAAGAAAAGGGAAAAAACTTTCACTGGATATATAGTAAGCATCAGCTCTGTTCCAGGCACAGTGTTGGTGCGAGTAACAGTGATGACAATGGGGCCCCCCAAATCGCTGCATCTCTAAGGAGAGGACAACACTGCAATAATAATAGCAATGTGGATAGCACCATAATCTGGGCATGTTCATTTACATAGCATTGTACATGGAATGTGGTAATGCAAGTATGAAATGCATATTAAAATATTTTTCAGAAGTTCAAAGAGTACGTGGTAAATATATGTAGGTGATCCAATAGCCACAGAGCTAATTACATTTGCCATGAAGAAACAAGAAGTAATAAAAAGTAAATAAAAAGTAATCAGAAAAAAATCATAAGGAGTTTGTTTGATGATTGGCTAAATAGCATTATAAGAAATGACAGAATTTGATCTCTTTTTATGCATGTAGAATAACAGAGTACCCAATTAATTATACCAGGAATGAGTAAAAGTAATTAATTATATTGAAGAGAAGAAAACTTTTATAGGTGTGTGAGATAAGTATATAAACAGGCTAGTTGATGGCAATAAATATTTTTAGTAGAGTTATTTTCTTCTAGAAAAAGAATGTGTTTCAGACTAGAACAGTCATATTTATAAAGAATCTTAATGACTATAGAAAACTGGAAGATTTTAGGATATTATAAAGCTTAGAAAACACAATTCTGAGAGTAATTTATCTCTTAAATTACCTTTGCTTTTCTACAACAAAAAATTCTAAGAGGAAAAATGCATAAATTAATTCCTAAAGATTTTTTTCCAAACATTTCTATGAAAAATTCCTAACATATAGTAGTATCGAAAGGATTTTACAGTAGTGAATACTCACATGTTCATCCTTAATATTATTCTAATCTTGCTTTATCATATATTCCCCATTTCTGTCTATCCATCACCAAACTATATTACTTTTTATGCATTTCAGAGGAAATTGTAAATCTCAGTATGCATCTTCTGAAAAATTTCATCATTAGTATCAACAACTGGATTCAATATTTGTTTATAGTCTTTTTCCTCTAAAATCTTTAACTTCAAATATTTTTCCTGATATATATTAGATATATATTAGAGAAAAGAAAAAACAAGACAAAGAACTCTAATGATAGAGTTTCACATTTATTTTTTTCCATTCTGGGGATGTAACCCAGGCTTCGTGTATGCTAGACACATGTTCTATCAGATACACCCCCTCAGCCCTGTTTGAGTGCTTTATGCCTAATGACTAAATAAGAGCTGTCTACCTGACAGGAACGAACATCTAGGCAATGAGATAGAGTGCTGTAACATATATGCAGACATCAGTTAAAATTTTGCTTTGAATTTTTAGTGTGTGAAAATTTTAACTATCCAATCAAAATTAGGCTCTTGCATTATGCAAGTACTGTATGTTAAATTTTTGTTACCAACAGACAGTAATGTTGCCATTATTTTTTAATCCTCTCATTCATGCTATAACCCTTTCGTTTTCATAGAGTGAGGGATCTGTTCCAGCCCTTTGCAAGAGTCTAACTGAATACGAAATAGTGGAACAAAATAATCAATTAATGTAGATAGTATTGTGTGAGCTAGCCATAAAGTGCTTCCAAACACATTTCAAATGAGCAACATCATGTCTTTGGATGAAATGTCTACATTCCTGTAGTAACTGTTTTGCTTATCCTTTATTTTTAACAGAGATGAGATGACACAACTAAACAAAAGGGTTTTTATATTAATTAGTATGAATATTGCTAGTTTAATGGAAGATAACAGTTTTGGGTAAAGTTGTGACATCCAAGCAATATTTTAAAGTATTTATTGCCAGCAGTTTGGCAGCCTAACAAACTAGGAAAGAAAAGGTATGCATATTTTGCAGGAAATATATGGTACAAAGATTTGTTTTAAAAGGTTTTGCAGGTCAGGGGATTTAGCTCAGTGCCTGCCTCACAAGCTCAAGGTCCTGAGTTCGATTCCTGATACCAAAACAAAACAACAACAACAAAAAGGACGTTGCAATGCCATGTAGGATGCTCACTTGGGCTAGGAAAATGTTATAGAGAGTCCATTAGAAACATTTTATAGATGGAGGTAAAAAATGTCAAAGCTTGACCCAGGAAATGACTCATGTGAACCTTAGGACTCAAAAATAGCTTGAAACTGACACAGTAACATCATCACTAGTGTCATCTTTATACATAGCTGTACACTGCATTGTTCACGTGTAAATAGATTTAGATAACATTTTAACAGAGACTATTACATATATAAACATTGAAAACAGGAGGATGGCAGTGTGCCTCTTGAATTTTGTGCAAAAACCTGATTCCTGAGGATCTGTCCCATTTTATGCAAAGCTCTCACTATGTGGCAGTTTTAAAACAGTTTGACTGGAACAGCTGCTATTTACATTTACACTGACAACCAGATCCTTCCTTCGCTTAGTTCTGTTTACTGCTTTCTACTGCTTGCGATGTAACATTGTTACAGGATGTATAGCAATGCGACATCAAAAGAATTGGCAAGTGAAGACACTATGATATGTAGTTAAAATGTGTGTATCATGCCAAAAAAGCTTTTTGTGTGAGGACCCAACAAAGAATGAATAGATCCATGAATTAAAATGCACATGATATTCAGAAACAATGAAATTGACAATGTGAAATAGGAAGAAAAGGGCTAAAGGTGTAGGGGAAATGGGAAGGGTAGGGGAAAGGAAATATGGGAAAAGAAAAAAATGAGAAAATGAAAAAATGGAAATAAGGTATTTGTAAATAGGGAAGGGAGGAAGGGGTGAAGGGAGGGTAGGGGTAAGGGGAAAAAATGAGAACCAAGACCTGTCATGTAAAGGGTACAAGATCCCAATGATGAAGGTAACTGTACTGTATATCTAAAAAGTACCAATAAATTCAATGAGAAAAAAAGAGCATATAACAGAAACAATGAAAAGCTAAATTTCAAACCTTAACAGCAGATTACTTAAAGTACAGTTTTAAGGAAAACACAAATTTTAGGATCAGAAAAGTATATGAATGTGCATTTAAGAGATTTGACTAATTTTCTAAAGTTAAGACCTATAGGTTTATCTCCATTTTGGGGGTGGGACCATGTGACCCTATGCGTGATGACAGGTGCAGTAATCTGTGGTGGAAAGGGCATTCAAGGAAGGATTTTTTTTCTATTTCCCAGAGTGGCTGCTGTCACCTCATTCCTATGAGAGATGAGGCACGATGACCTAGTTCTTTTTTTTCAGAATGGACTTAGGCTTTCTTTTATTTCAAAGTATTTTGCTGCTTGGACAGCCTACCCTTTAAAAAAAAAAGCAAAGAAATCAACTTTCACATATACACCCACTTTACTTCATGTCATTTCAAGAATTACATATTTTAGAAGTAAGATCCATGGGTGTTAACTTAGTGCAACATCCAACACCATTAAATAAAAGCAATGATTCGTGTTTAAAATTTTAGTTGTGTCTGTGATTTCAGTTTTATTTTCATGCATAGGGAAAGACGACATTCAAACCTATGGGATTATTTCAAGAAGTACCTAATGGAAATAAAATTTGAGTATAATTTAAAACCTGGACAAGACATTATATTAATGTCAGGCATAGTGGTGCTCACCTGTAATCCCAATTATGTTATTATTATTATTATTATTATTATTATCATTACATACCGGGGATCAAACTCAGGACCTTGTGCTTGCAATGCGGCCTCACTGAGCTAAATCCCTGGCCCTGTAATCCCAGTTATGAAGGAGTCTCAAGAAGGAGGATCACGATTTGAAACTAGATGGGGCAATTATTGAGACCCTGTCTCAAAATAAATTTTTTTTTAAAAAGGGCTGAAAATACAGCTCAGCAATCCCTGGGTTCATTTCCCCAGTGCTATTTAAAAAAAAAAACACACTACAAATGATGTTGAATAGTCTTAAAATGTCAAACATGTAGAATTAGAGTAAATTCTAAAACTACAGGACAAGGTTATTATGTCCCTTATACGTTTTCTAGACTACCATGAAAGAACTTCACACTCTGTTACTGTATCTCATATGATTTAAGACATACATAGGTGTCTTAATATCTAGTTACTTACCTAAATTAACAAACATTTTGTTTAAACACCAATAATTTATTGGATTATTTCAAGGCAATAGTTTTGTATTGCCCCACTCATTATCTTGCAATTAGCACAGCACTTGATTTGCAATATATATCCAGTAACATTTTGCATTTGTTGCAAATGCACACGCTCTAAGGAATATAGTGTAAAACTAAGGTAAAAGAGACGTGCTGGAAAAATATGTATTGAAAGACTTACGAAAACAAGAAGATATCACTGTATCAGTGGGATCATTTAACTCAATAAACTATGCTTGAAGACAAGGTTTGTTAGCCTTTGCAACTCCTATAACCTGAAAGTGTATTAATACGTAAAAGCCTGGGCTCCAGTCTAGAAAATTAACCTCCATCCCTGAAGTATTTCTCTCAAACCATAGTGGAAATAACAACCCTAAGGTGAAAAGAAAGCAGTGCATATGATAGGTCACACCTTCTCCCCATATATATTCTGTGACTTATACAAAGGAAAAGTGGCCAATGTCAGGTCAATAATAAACCGGAGAGCCTTTGTCCAGCTGATTGTTGCATGAATAGTTCTGCATATTTAGTTGATGTACTATAAATTCTAGAAAAAATATAAATGTGATAGTAGGAGTAGAGATTACATGATTAAGAAAAAATGTCATTGAAAAACTGTAAAGACTACTGTGTAAGAGGATTTAGTCTAAGATGAAGCATGCTTTTCAACTTAGTAGGGAAATGGTTGGTTATCAATAGAAGGTGTTGGGACAAATGAGTGGTCATCTGGAAAAGAAAAACAAAGTTGATCTATACTATACATCCAAAAGCAAAACAAATTCCAGATGGATCACAGATTTAAACATTAAAAAAACCACAAAGTAATCAAATGACAACATAGGATAGTTCCTATAATCTTGAAACAAAAAGGTCTTTTAAAGTAGTATTTTTTGGGGGGGTACCTGGGATAGAACTCAGGACCTTATGCTTGTGAGGCAGATGGCAGAACCACTGAGCTAAATCCCCAGACTTTAAAGTAGTTTTATTACAACAGATACTAAAAGCTCTGGAATGTAGTAAACGAGACATATAAGTATACCAGCATAAAATTCTGCATGATAAAAATGTGAGCAAAAAATAAAAAACCCACGACCGCAAACAAAAAATTAATCCAGGAGTGAGAAGATCTGCACCTTGTAGATAAACATGATTTTCCCAACATATAATGAGCATTTACAAATCAGTGAGAAAAATACCAAAAATTACCATATAAACAGAGTTAATTCATAGACAAAAAAGCTCACAAATGTCTAAGAACATGTTTAACTTCCTTCATGACAAAGGATTTTTTTTGTTTTAACTTATGAAATCAGTAAGAATAAAACAAAAATGATAACACCTTATTGAGGCTAAAATATATGGAAATATGTTGATCAGTTTAATAATACTCCACAATCTTCGGAACAACTTATATGAAAATATGAACACATCGATTCATCTAACTCCCATTGCTGATAAGATTATAAATTTAGAACTATTATCTGTGAATAATTTACCAAAATTACACATGCAAAAATCTTTAGACCCTAAAGATCATTCCTAAGTGCTTGTTGAACGGAGAGATGTACTTGTATGTCACATAAAGATGAAAGTATGAGGTTACTCATCATGGTTTACCATAGCCAAAGGATGGAGACACTTCAGCCATTGAGTAGAAGAGTCATTAAATAATGACATAGTTACTTAATGTAACTTTATGAGTGCTTAAAACAGTGAATGATTTGTAATCCCTAGAAAAAGAATGACCATTAAGTATAAAAAATAAAGAAGTGCAATGGCACAGAATAGAATGCTACAACTTCTCTTTAAAATGAAAAATAATGTTCATGCAAACTTATTTCCTTGGTAGGAAACAGGAACCAATAATGTTTATTTTCTTGTGGAGGAGGAGTTGAATGACTGGGGGATAAAGTGAAAAAGTATTTACCTGTATACCTCACATAACTTTTAATTTTTATACTATTTTAATGTATTATCTACTTAAATTTATAATAACAGTGAAATTGTTGTCTTCCATGTTCTTAAAAATATTTGAATTTCAACTCAAATATTTTTACAAATTAAATGATAAACTCAAGGATTTCAGCTGTTATACAATAGAAGGTAGATATTAATAGAGGTAATTACAGTCACAATTTGATTCACTTGGCTATGAATTTCAACAAACATAAGTAATAGGAAAAGGCAGAAACTGAGTGATTGAAAAGCACATTAGTTGAGCCATAAAGTTTGAATGGGAGGTGGGGATTTGGCTCAGTGGTTCCACTGCCACGCAAGCTCAAGGGCCTGAGTTGGATGCCGGTAACAAAACAAAACAAAACAAAGCAAAACTTTGAATGGGGGAATCAGAGGAAAAGAAAAATAAGTCAATAGGAAAGACATGTTCAGATGAATGCTTTTTAGCAAGTGTCCCTGTTTGTATGCTTTAGCAGTGAAAGCAGGCAGATAGGAAGGCACACATCTCCCTCTCTGAGCTGAGATCAACAAGAGTAGGAACCAAGCCTAAGGACACATCGAAGGACACACCAGACACGTAGTTCCAAGGGCAATTGTGTCGCATAATGCTTTCCCTGCCTCTGAACGCAAACAAATTCTTCCCTAAAACTGAATGAAATTCTAAAGTGCAGATCAAGGCAATGATAGTAGGAAGTAAGCAAATAATTTCAGAAAATACTCTCTTCTAAGATACCGTCTGTTTGCCCAGAATGGTGCATAACACACAGATCAACTGAGACCAATTGTTGAATCTTGAAAACATAAATTCTCAGCTGTTAGGTAACAGTGTATCATTATTAGCTGTTTGCCAATTTCCAAAGCAATATCTCATTGATATAATCTGTGTGATTATATTGATATAATTTGTGTGCCCAGAATAAGAAATTTATAGAAACAGAAAATACTTATGGACTGTAAAAAGACAAATTTTTAAAAAAGGAATCCTTAAAATGTGTGACTGTCACAGATTCTGCACAATTAAATTTATTGAGCCCAATTCCACTGGCAGGTCTGACATGCACAACTATGTCCCAAGAGACATTGTCGATGCCAGTGTCTGCATGCAAAAGGAAAGATCCTCTAGTCTACTATCTCTCATCTGGTTGACTGACTAAAGTAAGTACCAAATAGAGCTACTACAACAAAGGTCAATACACTATGCTTTTCACTCAACTTTTAAAGAAAACATATATCCCAATGGTGGGACTAATGCAGACGTGAAATATCCGGACGGGGCCAGGGAAGAAAAACAGATTATCACTCATATGTGAGAAAGAGTTTTCAGCGTTTTATGCATGGAAGTCTCATGCACTGGCCAATACTTCTTCCTAAAGTAAAAGGCCATGGACTGGTAACTTCAATAATATTTGCTTAATATCTCACCTCTAAGCAAGCATTCATTGCCAAATTGGTTATTTTTTCCTTGCTTACTAGAAATCTCTTAATATAAGTGTCGAATTAGACACAGAGGGGATATACCATCAATAATAGGATTTCTTTCTGTTATATTTTGGTAGTTTGCTGAAATCAGAGTACAGTAATAAAAAATAATACTATATATACTCATATATAAAGTATAAGGAACACTATAGATAATTATTATAGAAAAGATCTGAAAGTTGCTAGCATTTCACATCACTCTTAAACTTTGGGGGTGAAGTAAATCAGGATTTGAAAACCTCATTCAAACATGCAAGAAAGTGGAGCAATGTGCCTAGGATTCCTGGGAGTGGAAGAGATCTAATTCAAGGTGAAAACAAGCTCAAGGCTTGATATGTTCTTTCTATCCTTTAGATTCACTTTCGATTCTGATGTAACTGAGCAATGCAACACACACACACACAAACTTTGAGTACAGCGTATACTGTAGGGTTACAAATCAAAAGATGTAGGTTCTTATTCTTGTGGAACCCGGTTGTATAACAGTTAATGTCTCTGAATTGTAGTTTTCTATTGTGATTAGATAATAGTAAAACCTATTAATCACTATGCTGGGCACCATAGCAAGTGCTTTCCAAGCTTTCTCATTCAATTTTTCACAAATTAATTATGAGGTTGGAAATACTATCAACATTGCTTTGTAGATAAGGACACTGAGGCTCAGAGAGGCTGTCTTTTTCTTTGCAAGCAGCAGAAATGAGGTCTAACAAGCTTATTTGACTGTAGAAGTCTCTCTCCCTCTCCTTCTCTCTCTCCCTCTCCCTCCACCCCCACTCTTCCTCTCTCTCCCCCTCTCTCTCTGTAGTGCTAAAGATTGAACCTAGGAGCTTGCACATGCTAAGCAAGCACTCTACCACTGAGCTACAATGCCTGGTATTTATCTTTTTTTTTTCAGCTTTAATTGAGTTTATTGGTACATTTTAGGGATACAATACAGTTACATTCATTGTTGGGATCTTGTACCTCTACATGACAAGTCTTGATTCTCATTTTTCCCCCTACTCCTGCTCTCTCTTCACCCTCTCCTCCCCTCCCCATCTACAAACACTTTATTTCCATCTTTTCATTATCTCACATTTTTTTTCTTTTCCCTTATTACCCTTCCCCTACCCATCCCACCTTCCCTACACCTTTAGCTCCTTTCTTCCCATTTCTAAATTTCAGTAATCTTTATTAGGTGCCTCTATGGTGTCCATTATTTAATTATTGTGAATATAATTAATCCCACAGAAGACATACAGAGAAGGTGTTGTAGTAGATTTGCGTATCAGACTAACAAATATTTGTCCTTTCTTTATATACTGGAGTTTTGCTAGGAAGACTTTGCCCAGCCAGAGATCACATTTTCTCACATACACCAAGCCTCCCAATTTAGGTAGATAAAGACGAGTAATGAGTTTTCCCAGAACGTGAATAGCAGTAAGGGGGTCACTTCCAGCTCCAGTTGGTAAGCTCATGAAAATACTTTCAGACTCATGCCTTTCTCTGTGAGTGGAATGACTAGGACTTGGGGGATCTAGAGAAGGACACAGATATGGATGGAGAATTCTGGTACTTGGGCCCTGTCTGAGACTGTAACAGAAAGGAGGATCCCTAATGAGAATGCCTTTTTCAGAGTAGGATAAGGGAGAAATAAGCTTCTATTGTGTTAAGCTACAGAAAATAGGAGGATTAACTGCTAAGACAACTACTGTTATCCTGATTATTGCGATCTTCATTTATAAGAAAAAGCGAAGCTCAGTAAGGTTAAGTAACTTGTCCAGAATCTGACACCATTTTTTTTTCCAGTACTGGGGATCAAACTCAGGATCTTGCACTTTTGAAGCAGGCACAGTGCCACTGAGCTAACTCAACCCTAACACCATTTTAAAAGTAATATTATTCTTGGGTGGTGGTGGAGGGATTACTAGACCAATGAAGGTAGATTTTCAAAGTAATATGAGTGGTTCATATGAGGTTGGAAGTGTAGGGCAGGGTCGTAAAAGCCATATAGATACAGCTGAAGCTGAGAGCAACAGCAATAAAATACTTAAACTAGAGAAGACTGAATGGGATCATATGAAATATTTGGAAATGGTGCTTTTTTATCAATGTATATTTATACTTCCATTGTCCCACACTACTTCAAAAATGTGCAAATAGAGCACACATGGAATTTGTCGTCCTGTCACAACAAACTGCATACACCAATTATTTTAAAGGACTTAAATAAGTGGCATTTTCCAGAGCCCTTAGTGTTGCTTGAGAATGTTACCTGAGATTTTGCAAAAGCAGCAAAACAGTTCCACCAAAACAACCCACCCTGACAAACAGAATGTTTAAGCAACACTCTGCAGTGTTGGCCACCATGGAGAACTATAGGTGAGGTGAGACTGAGGGGTAGCAGTGACTACCAGATCACTGACTCCTTGTGTTTGTTTGAACAACCCCTTCCTTGGCAAATATTCTGGAGGAAAATCTAGGGCAGGAAAGTTACAGCAGTTGGAAATTCATAAATAAATATATAGCAAGAGGGTTAGGACTGGGATAATAATATTGGCCAAGTTATTTGAATGCTGTCTAGAGATAAACTCTTTGTACCCCTGAGGAGTCTGGAATTATCTTAAGGTCTCCTCTGGAAAATCAGTGCACTGGAGTAGGCAACGATAGGCCACCACGTACTGTGTCCCAGAAATGGATATCTTGCTGCTATTGTAGCTATAGACAAAGTAGTCACGGCTGTGACTAATAAAGATAAATCAGGATAACACGTTTATAATAAGGTAAGATCTAAGAACTTCTTCTCATAGTTATATATTTAAACCTCCTTAGATGAAGAAGATATATGAGTAAAAAGGGAATAAAATCTAGTATTATATTTATAGGATTCTGGATTCAAAACTTTCCCTTTTATTCCAGGTTAAATATGCCCATATTACATGGATACAGAAAATTCTCACTTAAAATATCTGCTTAAAATGCTAAGTTTAAAAACAATTTTGTAAGGGAAAAATGGTTTATCAGTCTCTAGTTCATCGTTTCATTAGGTAATATGTACCATGATCTTAGTGACAGAGATGTCATGAATTATTAAGCCATATTATGTATTTGCATTAAGTAGCCCCGTCCTATAAATTCCTAAAATAATGCCTAAAAATAGTGACTCTGCTCAAAAACAATGTGATTTTTAAAAAAATAATTAATAACAAAATAATTGAAAATCTAAGGCAAGCATGGAAACATAAGTACAGAAGTTCATGATGAAACCTGGGATCGGTAAGTGACTGGGCTACTTTTGAAAAAAATGTTCATTTTCTAATTTGAATCCCTATTATAAAGCACCTTACTTTTCATTGATTAGATTGAGAGCCTGGAGACAGTAAAGTCACTGATGTTTGACTTTTATAAGATTTATTTTTATTTTCTGTGAGAAATAAAGTCAACTGTATACTTGCTTTCTTCTGCTCATGCACTGTACCAAAATGTGGAAGGATAATTAAACTGTATTAATATATTGAACCATCAGGATTTTTTAGAAACTAATAGCTTTATTGTGGCTTAGTTACTCCATAAGAGTTTCAAGCAACAGTTTTAAGAGATATTTCAGAGAATATAAATCACCTGCAATTAATACTTAAAATATGTGGATGAGTTAATGAAAGAAATTCAGGAGATAAATGAGAGATGTCAATACAGATATTTTTAAAGTTAGTACTATAGTTTTTCACAAGGCTATAGGTTTATGAAAAAGCTAATAGACCATTTTAGTTGACCAGAAATCTAGTTTCGGGATTTCTAGGAAAAAAATCTAACATGCTATTGGCATTTGCAAAAGTATTTGGTTGGGGATAAAAAATATTACCTGTAGGTACATTCGGTTCAAGGATCTATTTACCAAATGATAAATATGATAAAGTTTATATAGCAGAAAACAACATAAACTAAACAAACTTCAGATTCATATTGGTCTGAAAAGGCTTAATGTCCTATAAAGGCAGAAGAGATGAATCTATTTTTGTGTTATAGGAGGTTGAGAGATGAGAGCAGAGTTATTACTACCCTGTAAATGGACATCAAAGATCACAAGCCTAGTGCAGAGTGCAGCATCACTGGCTGAAAATGGGCTCTCACCTCAACCCAACTGAAGTGTAGGAAGGAAGATACGTCAGAGTCCTTGCTTTCCCTGTTAGTCCGCAATTATAATGAAGCCTATATCAGTTTATCCAAAATACGCTTATTTGTCAAATACTATGTTTTGTTTGCTAATATAACTTGTTTTTAAAACCATGTGTCATAAATCCTGACTTCACAGTGAGCTGTGAAATATATTTAGTGAATTTACAATGGATGTTTAAAAACCACACAAAAATTCAGAATATATCAGAGAACATTGTATATATTACTGTAACTTTGGGGAGGATTGAACTCAGGGAGCACTAAACTAATCCCTAGCCTTTTTATTTTACTTTGAGACAGAATTTTGCTAAGTTGTCCAGGCTGGCCTCAGTTTGTGATACTTCTGTCTTGACTTCCCTAGAAGCTGAGGTTACAAGTGTGTGTGACTATACCCACCTCTGATGTTACTTGTAAATTACTGTTTATGTGAGTTTGTTTGTGGGTGATATGTGGGAATTTGAGGGTTGGAAAATGTCCCTTTGTCTCTAAATCTCTTTTCAGAAATTTTATCCAAGTGCTTGGAATTCAAATGTAAAATATTTCTCTACATCATGATTTGGGGGACTTCAAAATCACTCAAGATACAATATACCTGGGAAGAATAAAATCTTGTTTCATGAGCCAAGACTAATGGTTATCTGTGAGCAGAAGCTAGATGAGAACCTGAGTCCCTTTTATGATAGGAGAAGTATGCTGAAAGGCTCCAGAGATCATCATACTCATTTTCTTATTTTCTATATTTGACCTATGTTCTTTGTGTTGGTACGAATCAATGATTCCCACACGGATACCCTAGTGCACTTGACTACCATGAAAAATAGTAAGAATTGTACTGGGCAGTACTTTTGCAGGAAGTAAGGAGAAGGGTTTTTCCTGGGGTCTTTAATTTTCAGATCAGTTATAAGTTTCATGGGAATTCATAATCAATCAAACCAGGGTAGCAGAAAGGATCCTAAGGACCATCAGTGACACTGAAACATCATTAAACATCAGCATCACCTGTGGAGTTTAGAAATTATTGAGATGCCTGGGCCATGACTACAGATTAAATTTCATTTGGTTTGGGTGTGGGGTCCAAGCACTTTCTAATACACCTTCTCATTGAACTCTGCACATTATGTTGGAGAAGCACTCAAGTCCTACTTACTGTCACAAGACTCTTGAACCTCCTCTTTTATAAACAATTGTAATTTTAACATTTTTATTTAAAAAGTGCAGGAATCTATCCAGAATCAACCACTTAGTCTTTTTTAATTTTTACTCTAGTTTTTGTTTCCCTTTCACTGGCACCTTCACTATATCATACCATAGGGGTGGATGATAACTCAGATCTCTCTTGGGCTAAGGATTTAGTCCAATGATGCCACACTGCCTGCCTTACAAGAATAAGGTCCCGAGGGTGACCCACCCTGGTACAAAAGAAACACCTCACCAAATCCCTATCATATAAGCCAGCCCTCAGCATCAGCAAAGAAGCAAAAAACTCAAGCACTATAGAACATCATACAGGTTGAATATTGTTTACCTATAATGTTTGAGATCCAAGTGCTTTACATATTACATTTTTTCATATTTTGAAATATTTTATAGACTATACTAGTTCAGCATCCTTAATCTGAAAATCTAAAATCTCAGGCAATTCAAATCCCCGAATTTCTTGAGTGTTAGGCTGGAGTTCAAACAGTTTCAAATTTTGAATTTTTGGGCCAAGGATGTTCAAGCTATAACACTTACTAAATGTTTGCTGACACTAATATTATTGTTCTGGTCATTGTTTCCATTATTAACAACCAAAGGCACAGCAAAGACAACAGTTAATAGCAAAATCACCAAAGCAATTTTGCAGAGACTAATGTGAAAAGTACACTATTTCTTAATGTTATATGTTAAATGCTATGTACTCACAGTATGGAAAAAGGACAAGATGTTTGCTTTTTGTTTCACGCACTTACCATTCCCTGTAGTGTCATAAAATAGATAAGTAGCTGATTCAAGAAATGTGTCACAGGTGTGCTCAGGTGAGATTTGTCAAGAAAAGGCCTCGGTCATTCATGTTTGAAACAATAATATTCTGGATTATAGAAGAGCTTTTCTTTGACATTTAAAAATTCCCCTACAATGTTAAAAAAAATAAGTATCCAATAATACTTCTCCTTAAAGAAGATTGCAAGAGGGTGTGCCAAGCTTAGACCTAACAGAAGAAAGCAGAAAATATAAATTGGAGAATATAACTCCTGGGAATATATTGCACCTCTCTTTCTATTATATTGTTTAAGTTTAACCTTTCTCTGACTCAGTTCATTCCCCCACAAAGCCACGGAACTTCCACCCATCTTAGAAGATGTCTACAAGGACTAATACCATATGCTTTCAGGCTCAGGATCTGGGCTAGACTTCTGTGAACTTTTCACGAAGAATTATTTATTCCATGGATCATGTTCCACTGAATTGCAATGAGTTAAGGCAGATTTGTCTAAGCTCTGAAATATTAATAAAAATGACAATGTATGGCCACATATTTGTTGCTGTTATGTAGGGAATACTTGCAAAAGAAGCTGTATCTTCCATTATCTTCTTCCCAATTACTGCCAAATTAGTAATTAATTGATATTCTATGCAATATCCCCATTTTGTATTGAACTGGTTAATCATTATTGCCAAGATTAAGTAGAAAATTTACCTGAAATTGTTACCTGTCTTGCTTAACAGCATAAACAGAAGTAAAACATTATTATCTAACAAGCCTCAGTGTCCATTACCAATAGCCATCATGACTTTGCTGAGCTGAAAGGTCATACCTTCGACCAAGGAAGTAAGGAGGGTGACATTGGCTGCTTTCCGTCTTCCTGCTGGCAAGTTTAGGCCAAGCCTGTCCAGTTTTTCTCTCAGGCAGCGACCCCCATTCTTTGATTTTGCTCTGTCCGGAAACAAAAACTAGGTTTTGAAAGTTCACATTCTGAAGCAAATTGTGAGATGACTTCACCACGTAGGAAGGAAGACATAAACATGTAGGGTGGAGGGTGTGTTGTCAGTACAGTTAGACACACAGGACCACAAAACAGCTTGTCTTACCTTCTCAAGATGCCTCCCAGGAGTGAAGCATTGAGGCACTCAGGGGGTGACAGGCGCCTCTTTACCTCAGCAATGGTCACCTTGTATTTGGAAGTAGAACTGAGGAGAGACAAACGGCCAGGAACAGAGCAAAACAGGTCTGTGGGGTTGACCACGCAAGTGCCACCTGGGGAGGAAAATGAACACAACATGTTAGTAAAAGTGAGAGAAGGCAAGTGCAAGAGGAAAAGTTACTATCAGGGATGGCTTCATATTGAGGAATTCATGACAACCATTATACTTTTCACCCCACAGCAGCTCAGAGTGCTGCTCTGAAGATGTCCTTCCAAATGCTAATGATGGTTTTGGTTTTCCAGAATCACATAACAAACTGTTCTGAGAATACAATTGTAATTTCAGAGAAAATTGACACCTCAGGAAATATAGGCTGGCTTATCAGTGTATATTCTGACATAATCACATCCAGACAGACTTCAACTAGTTAAAAACTCCAGTAGCTAAGCCCACAAAATGTAGCTGTGATTTATACATGACTCTTTGTGATTATATATATAACACCCAATAGATAAAAACTCTACAGATGAATTATCTTTTCCAAAATGTTTGAGAATTACCATCTCCTTTCCCTCATCTATCTATCAACGAGACACCACAGTCACTCTGTCCTCCTATACTAACAGTCATCTCCACATTGCCAGAAATTTCCAGCCCATGCAGGTGATGACAGGTCAAATCCTTGTACTATATGCCAATCTCCAGAGTCCGCACATACAGGCACACAACATAATATCTAGAACACAACAATAGTAACACTTATTAACTATTAATTGCCAATAATATTATTGTGACTACTGTCATCATTATTATTAGCATGCAAAGCAAAGAATTCATAGCAAAATCATCAAAGCAATTTTACTACACTGAAGTCCTTGGAAAAGGAACTTTCTGTCTCCAAAGTCCAAGTTCCTTCAGCTTCACGTTAGTTTAGAAACAATGCAGTTCTTTCCTTAATCTCAAGCAGCTCCCACAGACTAAAGTGAACTTGAGAATCCAAAGGGCTGAGGAAAGTTTCATGCTCCCCAACTCCTCACTAGCTGCAAAAATCCTGAGCCAATGTCCACCTTGCCAGGCTGTTGTCTTTATGATTTAGGCCTGCAGTCTCCCTCTGCATGTATGGACACAACTAGGTGAAGAGTTTTTCAAATTTAAACTTGGCTTTACTTATGGCAACCTTAGGACTTGTCTTCAGAAAAGGGTTGATCTCTATGAGGGAAAAGGGAAAAAGAAGGTGAATGAAGAAAAATGGGCAAGAATATGTGGTCCACAATCTTTTTTTTATTAAAAGTGTGATCCTCTTCAGGCAACACTGGCATTCTTGGAAGGAGATTGTTAGAAATATGGAATCTCAGACCCAACCCCAGACTTTCTGAGTCAAAATATTTTAGTAAGAACCTCAGATAGTACATATGATCATTAAAGTTGGAGAAGCACTGGACTAGGACTTGCTTCCCAAAAGCTCTTTCTTATTTATTTATTTATTTAACCCAGTACAGATGAAGTGTTACATCCCCAGTCTCTGGCTTTGGCTTCAGATTCAGGTGTGTTTCTTTGGCCTGGTAACTTAAGTAACTGGGAGGATGTTTAAAAGGGAAAGGGATCATTGACTTGGGAAGAAAGAACATGATAGCCTTATTAACTGTTAATATAGTCCCATACTGTAATTTTTGGAATTCCTTCTGGGAGCTTTGTGGTCATCCATGTGTCCCCCACTCAAAGTACTAGAGACTAAGATGTTTCTCCTAAATATTCTGGAGCTGTTAATATCCCCCAAATGTCTTCCAAAACAAGAAGATGGATCATCAAAATGTCAGGGCAGATATTTTGGGCTGGAAGCCACGTCCTATCCATGCGGCCAAATTCCCCATATAAGTTCCTGGAAACCTGTTCTTAGTTTGAAGACAGAGAGAGGTCGTAATTGCCAAACTAAAATCTTGTTGTTCAAGTAAGACTTATAGTCAACGCCACAGAAAACTTATACAGTTTGTACAACTATCTCCCTCAGGAGCTAGAAACACGAATTCACCTATACTTCCTCACTTTGCATGCTCAGAATATGCCTCCTTGCTTTGAATGCACTTACCTCATTGTTCATGCCACTTTCTGAAGCAGTCCTAGAAGTCCTCTTTCCTGGTTGTCTTTGGTTGTGGCTGCTTCCAGACCCTGAATCGTTTCAAAATGTTTACCTCTCATGGTCATTTTGACCTTAAAGAGGGGCCTCAAGTTGCATGGTGCCAGGTCCAGTGAACAATGTGAAGGAGGACACACTGTAATGTTTTCATGAGCCTTTTCATCGGATGACACTTGGTAAAAGCATTCACTGTATTTTTTAATCACATCTTGTAAAGATAATCTTGAAAAAGACTCCCAGAAAGTGGCAAGAATAATAGGGTAGATGTTTTCGAAGGGAGAAGTAATATTTTGAGGAGGATTACAGGTGGTGTGACTTTTACTATAATGCACTTAATTTAAATATTCACTGTATATTGTGTACATATAGTTTTCCTAGCTACTAAGAAAAAGGAAGAACAAAAATTTGGGCCTTTCCTATTTTTGCAAATCTTCAGTAGGCCAGAAATCCATTATAGAGAGATGCAGATGATTATGACTTTTGCAAAAGGAGTTAAATCACTTTCTCCCCTATGAGAAAACTGCTTGCTTTTGGCAAAGTGAACCCTGTGTGCTAAAAGCCAGCTGTTCCCAGGGAAACCACTGAAACTGCTTCTAGGCATGTGCTAACTACCTGGGCCTCACATCCAGGCTGGGTTTCTGGCTTATCCTCAAATAGGCATGTATTAGGTAAGTCACGCAGGCTGCATATTAAGAGTATGCCTTATGCACACACAAATTGCCTGAAGGATTTATTTTGTATTCAGGATTAGCCATCAACTCTAGAGTCTTTTATTTTTTTATGTCACTGTATCTTTAAAGGGAATTTCTGTTGCTTTGATACTTGGCATTGCTGCAGCCTTGGGGAACTCTCTCATTCTGGTGAAAGATTTGGCAACTTGTAGAGTTTACAGCAACTCAGGGAGCATGATATCTTTCTTCTCAGTGGTTTACTTTTTAGGGAGGTAGGAAAAGGTATTGGTCAATATAACAAGACATTTGCATTTGGAAGGAAGGTGTTGAGGGGCTGGACTTCTCTAAGGGGACCCAGACTATGCATGGCACTGATGTGATTCTGAGGAAGAAAGGCCATGAGATTGCACCTCACCGAGTTGTGTCAGCAGCGGTCCCTAGTTGTCATCAGCTGGAGCTCCCTTTTCTCACTGTGGCTGTGTGTGTCTATTTGAGATTCAGCACCCCAGTTCAGGATATCTCTCATTCCAGAGCTAGCATGCTTGTGAGGAACTGCATCTCTTCGATTCATAATGCACAGACACAATATTTCCAAAGAGGTCACTATTTTTTAAATTTGAAGTTTGGAGACAAGACTTCCTGTTTGCAGTGATGCTGCACACTCTAATGAGTAGCTATGGTAACAGTGTAAGAAATCAGGGATTATCTACTGAAAATCACTTGTTTAGGACAAAGTGACAAGTTAGCCAAAGACTTACTGTGTGTGAAACAAAACCAGGCACATGCCCCTGCAGTCACACTGGGTTAGATCCTACATAACCCAGAAATTTGGGGCTGTATTCTTGGCGTAGTCGGGGACATCCGTTCTTGTGTCTGTGGGAACAGTGTGTCTGAGGGCACAGGGTGGGGTCATGGAAAAAGCACAAGTAAGACATAGGACAGCTAGTGACTTGGCCACACGACCTTGGCGAATCATTCTCTAGATTTCAATCTCTCTGTCTGAAAAGTATGTTCGTTTCTCCAGTGGATGAAGAGGTATGAAGGAAATGCATACATGTCCTTCGCAGCCTGAGTAAAGGCCACTCAACAACCGCCATCGTGTTGAGCATCTACCCTTCTCAACACGCGTGCTCTGAAACTAGAGAAGAACCCACCCACAGTTTTTACTGCACCAGAGTGGTGACGCCTGTGGCTAACCAGCTTTTCCTCCAAGGAGCCTCTAAAGCTGCTTCTGAACCACGCGGGTCTAAACTAGAGACTTCTCCCCCACCCCCACCGGAGGACGCTCTCCACAGTGGCTGGAGGCTTCCCGCGCTCTCCTGGGGCGATCAATACTTGCCGGCGGTTTCGGGGCGGGCGCCAGGCCCTTGCTCACAGCTCCTCCAAAGTTGCAGCACCGCCCCACTCGGCGCCGCGTCGCTGTTGACATAATTAGACCAAATCTTGGGAGCAAAATAAATGTTCTGTTCGCCTTACAGCCAAACAGATGTTTACAATTCAAATGAAAGAAATACAAACGGCAGGGATTTTTTTTCTCTCCCCTTGTTCATCTCCAGTGATCGCTCGTTTTTTTCTGACACATTAAAAATGTGTAAGCGATTACAAGAGTTTCCTGTCCCTGTTTGTTCTGCTGTTGCAATTCTGCGAGGTGTGCATGTGAACATCCGGCTGGGGTAGAAGCGTTGCGCTGCTTCCCCTCCAGCCTTTCTCCTTCAGCGCGCCCCACCTCCTGCACCCTCACTCCAGGCAGCAGATATTAACAGTACTCAAACGGAGAAGGGGTGGGGACTTAATGGCCACCAAGTAGGCCTTTGATGTGTCAGTGACTGTGCAGTGCGCAGGAGAAACACTGTCACAGGTACAAAGGGATTGGGGATTATGGTGGCTGATGCGTTCCTTCAGATGCAAAACGCAGGAGACAAGCGGGTGTGTAATGGTGTGTGTGTGTGTGCGTGCGTGTGTGTGTGTGTGTGTGTGTGTGTGTGAGAGAGAGAGAGAGAGAGAGAGAGAGAGCGCGTGGGGGAAGGTGTTATCTCCACTCCTCGTGCGGAGTGCTTCAGTTTTGGTTTTCAAAGTAGTAAAGAAATTAGAGCGAAGGCAATAGGTTGTGAGAAAAGCGACCTCCCTCCGCTTCCCGTCACCACAACCACGGCCACCACCAACAAACTGTCCGACAATTAGGCCTCTAGATTTTTTGGTACAGGTGTTTTAGACTTCATCTACAAGATACTAAACTTCAGATCGGCAGCCTCTTGCACGTAGGGGTGAAGGAGGCAGGTGAGGCTCCCAGTGTTTTTCTGGTTTTATTTTCACCCACAGAAGCTGAACCACAGAGATGAGATCTGGGTAGGCGCTCTCTTTCCTGGGGGTGACGAGAAAAGAAAGGGACCAAGGCTTCCCACCCTCTTCCAATCTTATTCCTTCCAAGATAGGCTGAAGAACCAAAGATTCTCTCTTCAGCTGGGATTCCAAGAGTCAAGGTCCCGACGAAACCAGAGGAAGAAAAGGAAGGCGCATGCTCCCTCCCTCCCCAGTACGGAGCCAGCAGAGGTGAGGGATGCGAAAAGGAAGGGTGGTCAGTTTCAGCCACCTTAACATTGGCAGGCAAGGCAAATGAAGCTAAAGCTGCATTTCACGGGAGCATTTAAAAGTTTAAATCTGAGCTGACAGCGTTCGTATCGCAATGTCAGTGCCTCCGCCTTGGCATGCCAGTCATCACCTCTAAGCTATCTGACAGACTGCATCTCCTTAAAACGTGCAAAGTTCAAATCGTATTAATTCCCCAAAAATGTTTTGATTCAAAGTAGTTTGTATTTTGTGTAGCCACGGGCAATCGGGAAAGCGCTCCTGCCAGCCAGTGGCCGGTCGTCTCCTCTCCGCTGGCCCAGAGGCTGCGGCGGTATTTAAGCTTCCGAAATTAGCCTGGGGCTGCAAGGCGGAATGATCACAAGGCGAAACAGGGCGCTTCCCCTCTTTACTTTTTTCATCTCCCCTCCCCCTTTTTAGTTTGCCATCCCGGTTTCACAAAAGAGACCGGGTCAAAATGTCCTTTTCCACCTACAAGTGGAAAGACCGGATCTTGTCATCTCGACTGTAATCATCGGAAGGCCAGAGTCCCTACCCAAATGACCCCTACCCTGAAATTCCAGTACGGGTTCTTTCGCTATTAGCTTCCTCCCCACTCCGCGCTCCTCCTTCTCGTCATCATCAACCTTGCTCACTTATTATTAGACACTCAGAGCAAGGAATGAAAGAGACCGTCGTCTGACAAAGGGGCGGGGGCCATGGGGGAGCCTCAGAAAAGAGGAGTGGGTTTTCCTTTCTTTCTTTCCTTTCTTTTTTTTAATGATTAAAAACATAGACGACTCCTGTAAATAGAAGTCTCATTTCTTCAAGAGATGCCTTTTGAAACCCAGTATCTGAATATTCAACGAAGGCAAAGCTCCACTCTGTACGTACAACATTAATATGATCTCTGCAGAATTTGCTACTCAGAAATATTAACATATCAAAGCCAACGCCGGAGGCGAAAGAAGCTATCGATACGAGAGCACAGAGTAAAGTAAAGATTATTGGTTCTGATGGTTGGAGTGGCGGAGCTGCGGGCGACATCGCGCACACCATTAACCGGCAGTGAGCGCGCGGGGAGCTGCGCCTCCTAGGCGGTGGCAAATATTTTATCTAGGTGGTAATTACCTCGCCTCTGCCTCCTTTTCACGTATAATTTTTTTTTTTTTGATGCTAGGTCCTCATTACAGAAAGACACAACATAATTGCGCCTTACCAAAGTGAGTCAGAGAAATGGCACTTTGTTTTATACAAGTGGCCAGATTTAAAGGACAGGCACTCTCAGGCCTCACCCTACTGCAAACCACGGCAGCTTTCCCTGCAGACCCACGGAGGGCACACCGACGCGTGTCTTTCTTAAAAAGGAACAGTTGCTGGGGTCTTGTCTTTGGAAGTAACATCTATTTTTTTCCGCTACTGTAAATTCTGGAGGTCATTAGAAATGTAAATTTATCCAAGAACTTAGGGAGAGAGCGAATAATGTTAAAAAGTTGTGCTTTTTCGAAAAATGGGATTTTGTGTGGAGAATCGTCTGTGAAGCATGGGCTGGAAAAGAAGCAGACACTCTTCGAAGCTATTAGACGTTACTGCATCGGGCTGTAAGATGGACAGCAGTATAGCACAGCGTTTTTGCTTCATGCGCTCCTGATTTTTGACGAAATAAAGTGGGCTGAGCTGTTGACAGAGAAGTTCTGTGCAAGACTGACAATAGAGAGAAGGGGATTCTGAGGCATTTCCTCGAAAATAGGGTGTCCTGAGAGAAGGGGTTGGGTGAACGCTGACAAAATGTCCTTCCCTGTGAAGGTGACACTTCTTTGCTACCCACTTGCAGTCTGTCCTGAAGGCTGGTACTTTCAGAGCAGCCAACGTGTAGACACACTGCCCCTCTCCAGGGCCCACACAGGTCAACTGGCCTTTAGCTAAAAGAACTACAAATGAAATAAACTCAACAGCTAAATTCTTAGTTACTTCGAAGTGAGAGGATTAAGGTTTAACCAAACCATACAGACTTAGCCCCAAGTTAGTTACATCACCTTTCTCTTTGGAGTTATGTTGTTCTACAAAATCAATGTTTGGTTTTAAAATGCCAGATTAAGAGATGATGTTTCAGTGAAACAGTTACTAAATTCTACAAGAACAATAGATATCTCCTGATAATCATCATTTCTATACTTCTGATAAGACCGCAGCTTGCACTTCGTAGATTCCTAGAAGCTTTGGCATTTCTAGATAGGACCCTAGGTGGTAGAGCATGTCACCAAAATCTGAAAATTCAACGGATTCTACTGCCGCAGTCTCATATCCCGGCTCCTGGCCTCGGCCACGAATAATTCTCATCCTCTGTTACCTATCGTACAATGGGATATAATTTCAAGCATCGAAGAAGGTGATCTTCAAGCAAGTACGGAATTGAATACGAAAATCGCAGTAACGCGAGCTCTGCTCTCTGAGGAGCCGGCTCCGTTGCTTAATTAGTGGCGCTGTCCTTCAGCACCACGGCTATCTGTGCGCCCAGAGCGCAAGGCCTCACCTTTAGTTTCAGCCTTCCTGAGGAGACCGCAGTCATCAGATCTCACTGGAACCTCTTCTCATTGTGCACTTTTTTTTGACTCGCCTTACCCTGTGACTAGCTAATTGTAAAATTCATCAGTCTTGGACCTATTTCTTGGCATTTAGATATGAGTAGGTATTGACCTGACCGGCATGCTCATTTAAAATAAAAATGTGTGTGTAGCAGTATCCATAGTTTTCGTTTTAAGAGTTGAATGGCTTTTTAAAATAAAATATAAAATCCAAATACACATTACAACAACACCCAAATTCTAACAGGAAAACACCCTTTGCTTTCTTTCTTCCTGAATTTATGCACATTGCACTCTGAAGTCTGCAATTTAAACACAAATATCTGCTACTTTCTATCAGCACAGTTCTGTCCCCACAAAAATAAGAACTTCAAGAATCTTTGAAAGGAATGGAGAATGACTGACGGACACTATTCCCTACCACCAGAAGTGACTCAGTTTTAGTGGTTTGGTTACTAAAGACAACTGTGGCCCTGGAGCAGGAATTAGTCTTGGTGAATAGGCCATGTCTTATTAATTCGTATGAAGTTGGGATAACAGCTGGTCCCTCTTGCCTTGTATGCTCCTCAGGTTTCTCAGCATGCTAGCAAAATAAACTTCAGAGGCTCTGGGTACAGTTAAGTAGGGGAAGCCAACAAAATCTGCACTGCCTTGAGGCTCTGTGAATATTATAGTTCAAAACCTTTTGTCAAAATGGAACATATGAGATGCAGCCCCCTTCAGTGCTTCAGCTGAAAGCAACAGCTCTCTCTTCTCCTCTCGCCTTTCCCCCACCTTCCAATTCCACGGGTAACTCTGGATTCAGATGTTTTCCTCAACAGATGGGAACAAGAAAGCTTTATCCGGTACAGTTAACACTACCTCCTCCTCCCACCCTCCCTTAAAGAAAGAAATGTTCTGGACTCTTACAGAAATAAGGCAGCTACAATATTGGTGTTTCATTAGTCTCCCCTAAAGCCTCAATGATCAGGCCTTTCACAGAATCTCTCAAAGCCTCAAGCTAACAATATCACCTCAAAAATTCAGGCTGTGGCTGACACATTAGAACTAAAAGAGACCAGAAATGCTGCTCCAGGATGTGGTATTGGTGATGGGCAGGAGTGTGAAAGTGTGTTTTATCCTCAAATTTTTTCCTCTCTAACTTTGTTTTTCTCATTGTTCTGTGATCAGCAGCAAATATCTCCTAGCACAAGTCCTTTTGGCTCAGCCTCAAAGAAAAAAGGGAAGATTTTTTTAATATAGCTATGCCTATATAGAACTTCAGTCATTGAGTAAGAGTAATTGTTTTCATAATCAGTAGATAGCAATCTAATGTTTCCAAGCAGTGTGAGATCTTTAAAACAAATTAAGTAAGTCAAAATGTTCTTACTTACCTCTTCTTATCACTCCACCTTGGCCATTGAGAACAAGCCCACACTGGGCTTCCACAGAGCCCTTAATAAAAGAAGAAGAAAACGAAATAAGATCACTCAACTCTGATAGGTATAACCATGTGGGTAAAATCTTTCAGAATGGCCTACCCTTAGATCCTATCTCAGTAGACATTTCAAAACAACCATTGAGTTGGGACAAGCTTGCCAGCAAACACAATTTTAACAACAACAAAATTTCAACAAAACCAAAATGTAAAAGTTGTATAAATGTTAGGGTATACATTTTATATCACCATGTAGTATTATACTTTGCAGTATCTGAGAGCCTTTCATCTTGGTATAAGAGTACGAGAAGCCCTTTGAGAATCCAAGAAGGCATATAGTATACATAGAGAGTGGACATTGAATACTTTCTGAATAGAGAAAACCATTCTACAATGTCAAGGTTTAGGCTGTGGGTTTCTTGTGGGGCTCAGAGGAGTTGTTCTGCCTGCAAGATATCTCATGAGCATTCTGTTTTACCCCAAAGGTAGGACCATCCTACATTGCTATCCAAAATGGGCCTTATGGAGGAAATACCTGCAGGTTCAGACTATAGATCTTCAGGATCCTAATGGATTGAGAAATCATTTGAGCTGGAAAGGTGGAAAGGGTATGCTGGTTTTTTATTAAGAAAAATAAAAATTTCTCTGTGGCTGTCTTTTTTTTTTTTTTTTCTTGACTCCAAATGTGTTAAAGGCTCATTTTCCTTTACAAACAAACGAGGTATTGGACATGAAAGAGGCCTTGAAGGGTGTTAACCTACCCAACAGCCCGTGAAGAGTTAAGTAAATGCGGAGAGAGTCGGTGCATAATAAAAACCCACTTTACAAAACAACCTTTACAGCCCTGGCTCCCTTTTGCCTCCCATTTTCACCATATTGAGGCAGGCCTGCAAGACCCCCCTTTTCAACTTACTCACGAGTTCTTTCTTATTTTAAATGTTCTGCCTTAAAGTGATTATCAAATCAATATAAAAAAAAACCTTGGAGACTGAGCATAAATTAAAGCGGTGATGGGAAAAGGTGTGACAGTTTTCTTTGTTGGCCATAGCAAATCTTTTTAGGGGACTCAAAGATGGAACTGAAGCCACAAGACTGTTTGCATCTGTTAGGCAGACTTAGACCGCCCTCCAAACCATTGGACTTTCACTTAAAATTCTGTGCAGGGAAAAGTATATTTACATTTGTTGCATTTAAAATGAGGCATATGCTGATGAATGTTTTAAAAAGGAAGAAATAAAAGGAGAGAGACGGGTTTCTCCCACACACTCCCTCCTCATTTCTCGTTTTAAATGTAGCTATGACTCTTTTTCATTCTGCCAACTAGGTCCAGGATGAATGGTAGAAAATAACTTGCCACATTTACAAACTTGCTTCTTAACGTATTTTTATATGATACATATATATATATAAATATATATATATATATATGTATCTACTTTTATCATACAACATACTTGATTTCTTCTAGTACCTTGAAATATTTCCCTTCTCAGGATGAACAAAAGTGCCTTAGAATGAGTAATAAGAACATAAAAAGATAAGCACATAAGAAAAAAAATAGGCTGGAGAAAATTTAGGTTTCACAATATGTGAAATGTAGAAGGTAAAAGCACCTCTAAGGGAGAAAGGAATGAACTACTTTCCCTCATACTCTCTGCTGCGCGGTTATTTATTTCTTAGAAGAGACAAATCTTGGTCTCTTTACTTAACAAACTTTTTCCCTTCATAAGTAAAACATGTTGTTTGGTCAGATGACATTGCATAAATGACCAGTTGAATGGCACTAAGTCGAAAATTGGATAAACTACGGTGTCCTTTTGCACAGGATTCTTTCTTTGTCTGGTGCTTGCAAATGTTCTAATCCCCTCTTTTGAAAAATGCCCGGCTTTGTACCTCTCACAGAAAAAAAATTTGTACAGATACAAAAAAATCAGCAACAGACGTGGCTATTAAAAGGAGTAAATAGGTTTTAGTTGAGCTAAGCATTGAATGGCAGATTTTTTTTCCCTTGAGACATAAGGAGATCCTTGTGAAAAATGTAAAAATGCCCTGAGCGTATAAAATTTTTTTGTGAATATAAGTGTAGAAAGTCAAAGTTTATGAAGCCAGATCTTTTTCCTAGTGCATGGATCTAATGGCTATGGCCTTTTGTTGGAACTGTAAGGGGTTTCACTTTAATTTAAAAGTAATCCCTTGCTCCAAGGTAAATGAAGGAAAAAGATTTTCTGTGCGTAACAAGGGATCGCTTACGTCTCCAACTTTCGTCTCAGAATATCTCTCCCCGTTCGTCGTGGTGAATGTGGAGGAAGTGGCCAAGATTGCACCAACTGCACAAACAGGCACTCACTCATAGGTGAAAGTGTAATTTCCATAAAAAGATGTTACAATTTTGAGTCTTTTACATTCTTATTCTAGACATTTGTGCTTATTTGTTTGAAGTGTGCCTAAGGCAATACGATTGCACAATTATCAATGTCATTGTAGGCAAAGAGGTGAAAATGTGTTTACAAAGAAAGTAGGGGATCATTTGTTTGAGTGATAGCAGTGTCTGAATTCCTTGTCTTCTTTTCCCCCTTTCCCCTTCTTTCCTTACTTCCTTTTATCCCTTTTCCTTCATTTTTTCCCTCCTTTCCCTTTTCCTTTCTCTTTTTACTCTCTTTACTTTCTCATCCCTGTCTTTTACAGGAGTGGGATCTAATATATAATTATTTAAAGAGGAAAATAAGGGTGTGGATCATCCAAGTGGGCTGTGGATTTGAGCACACACTAGGCAAAGAGAGTTGGACGCAGTGCTGTGCCCTGGGCAAGTGCACTTTGCAGATTCTTTAACTGATGTGGATTTTTAGAGGCTTTCATTTGTGGTTTCTTACTTTATACAGTAACCTAGTTTTTTTGGTCAAACTTGCTCAAGCTTAAATTTCCAAGAATAAAATGAGAGCTCCTCCCCAAATCATAGTAAATCTCCAAAAGCTCAGATGGGGGGGTGGTCAGGAACAGAAGCACAGACTTTGCGAAGTGTAGAAACTAAGGGCAGCATTTGTTGTCAACTTAATGTTTCCCCAAGATGTTCCGGGGACTGAAACCCAGCTTCCTCTGTCTCCCTCACCTGACCCTTAGGGTCAGAAATATGATTGTCAGGCGCCTTCTATGACAACTGGTGAAGGTAGGGGCCCGCAGTTAGTAGAACCACAGAGAGTGGGTGAACTGCCTGGATCCAATGAGGACAAAATGGCCACACTCTTGTGATTGTTTTGTTTTGATAACTTTTCCTAAGTAGGGTGTGTATGTGAGGGAGAGAGAGAGAAAGACAGGGAGAGAGAGGGAGGGAGGGAGAGAGAGAGAGAGAGAGAGAGAGAGAGAGAGAGAGAGAGAGAGAAGAGAGAGAGAGAGAGAGAGAGAGAGAGAGGGCTTACAGAGCATTAATGGGGCGGGAGGGGGAGGCGACGAGGGGAGGGCGCAGACAAACGCGCTGCACGCTTATTTACCTGCAAGTCGTCCGCTCCCGCGGTGGCCAGCCCCAGGCTGGGCCCTGGCAGGAGTCTTTGATCTGGGTGCATTCCATATTGAGAGCCATGGCTCATGAGGGACAGGTCGTGGCGACGGTAGGCATCGAGGCAGCCCAGCTCCCGCCTCTGCTCGTCCAGGCAGGAGGACTTGAGCGCCCGCGCATTGTGCAGGTTAATAAAGTCGGCGGGCTCCCCGTGGTGGATCTGCTGGTAGTACTGCTGCGAGTGGTGGAGAGAGTTCAGAGAGTAGGCGTCGGGGGTGACTGCCGGGTGGCTGTGCTGGAACTCGTAGTGGAAGGACTGGTGGTGGAGCGGGGTGTACTGGTGGTTAGTGGAGAAGTAAGGGGAAGCAAACTCTGTGCCGGTGGTGGAGTAAGTTAAAGGAGAGGAGGAGGAATAGGCGACAGTGGAATTGGCTACGGACTCCAGACAGCCAAGCTGCATCAAACGGTAGCTGTTTGATCCGTCGTGACGTATCTGGAAGGAAGAGGGGGAAAAGGGAGAGCAGAAAAACTTGAGGTTTGTCATTTTGCAACCGAAGCGCCACTGTCCCAGAGCCAGGAGCCTTCTTAGGCTCTCCAAGGAGAGCAGCGCGCAGGGCTGGGGTGTCGCCGCAGCCGGGAGCGTCGCCCTTCCAGAGAGGCTCTGCGAGCAGGCGAGCTGGGGGTGGGAGGCCTCGTCCTCACAGTCGAGAGAGCGGGAAGAATCCCCCCCCCATATAGGTGCGGGCGACATCACACACGCACACACGCATACACACACACGCACACACCCAGCTCCTGCCCGACTTGTGCGGGGAGCCGGGCCAGAGGAGCCAGGTTTGCAGCCGACTCAGGGCCTCGGGGAGCGGGACGGTCCCCGGCAGACAGCGAGGGCCCTCCTCGCTGCTCCATCCGGACCCCAGCCCCCAAAGCCTTGCCCGTCCGCGCCGAGGTGTTCGGCCAGGACTTCTCAAAATCATGGTCCGTACATTAAAACAAAAATCCAGTCCGCAAACCGTTCAACTTGCTCACTCCCTTAGCTATCTGGGGGAGGGAATCCGACCCCTCCTTATCTGCTTCCCTTCCCCAGAATAAGCTCATTCCAAAAGGGGTGCGCTTTACCCACCCCCTTTGTCCACCTACCGCCCCCCATCAGTCCTTTTTCTTTGCCTTTCTGAGAATCATTTTCTATCTCTTTCTCCTCACCCCTCTTATTATTTAGGATTATGTTTTCTCCCTCATGGCAAATGTTTCCTAACCTGGCAGAGAGTTGCCCTTCCTGGCGACAGATGTCATAACGAACCCTCTCCCCTTTCCATCCTTTACTTCCCCCCGAAAGCCAGATTATAATTAAACGTAACGGTCCAATATAGATTAGAGCCAGGGGAAGCTGCCTCCGCCGCCGCTGCTGCCGCCACCCCCCCCTCCGCCACACACACACACACGCGCGCGCTCAAAAAAAAAAAAAAGTAATAATACCTCGGCATCGTGGACTAGTCCCGGAAAGGTAGTTGACATGTTGGGTTTCTCCAAAAGCTTACGATGCAATTTTCCCCTCCAAAAAAAGAATCTGGAAAAAAAAATCCAAACTTCTTGTATTTTCCAATTTTTTTAAAGGAAAAAAAATGTCCTATAGATAGAGATCTAAATTGTAATGGTTTTGCCCGGATCAGATAGCTCCTCGCCTTGTACCCACTTAAAAACCTGTAGGAACAAAATTTTCCCTCTGCACAAAAGCAGCTCCCTGGAACAGATTTTGTACTTGCTGAGTATTTCTTTGGCTGATGTCGTAGGTCCCTTGGTAATATAGAAGTTTTGAAAATTAAGCATCAGCACTGAGAACTGGGAGGACAATAGGCAGAAGAGATTTATCCCAGGAGACAAGGAATAAATATTGTATCTTCACCTAATAAGGCACTGGAGGTTCTTTCAACATTTTTATCCATTTTTTCCAACCTTTATCATGCTTTTCTATACCGGCTGAGGTGGGGACTCATCTCTTCGGAGGGCATTTGCACACATTTTATTGTGAAGACAGAGATCTAGCCCCAATATGTGTATATTAGAGATGGAAATATATATTAATTAAAGCTCCCTTTAACATGAGCAAGTGTTCATTCCTATTGGTTCCAATCCCTGGAAGCTGAAAGCTGCCTTTTCTAACAAGCATCCGTATCAATTTTGCCTAGATTGCGATGTTTGCCTTCGCCCAAGTGGAAACAATACTGCTTCTTCCATATTTACATTGAATTAGGGTCCTTTCCCCCTTTTGAAAGACAAAACTAGGCAGTAGCTTATACTTTTCAGCAGCTTTTAAAATAAATAACTGTGATGGACAGTCCCAAGTTTCGATCATAAAGAAGTGCTGTAACTGACAATAAATTTAAGAAAAATGCAAGCAAATAAAGACGTGTGACAAGATTCTACATTTAAGTAAATGTTGTCTTTCACTTCCCAACCCAACCTATTTTCCTCCTCCTTTGTGTTTTCATTCTTCCCTTTTGTAAACAGTGCTGGATAGAAGTGTGTGTTGGGGGTTAGACTATTTAACACTGGAACCAGGTATTTGAACACTATTTCCCCCAAATAACCTTTAAAAGCTTTAGAGTTGTATTTTTCAGAGAGGGCAAGAGGGAGGCAGTGTATGCACCTATCTCCATTTCTTTGGTGGATTTCTTAACTTTCAAACACTTTTTGAGGTTTACTTCTTTTAAAATTTAGCTTCCCCCACCAAGCTGTCTAGTGCCTGAAGGGGGTAGCAGTGGGTTCAAGCTGGCAAGACTGAGACTTCTCAGGGTCCAGCCTTCAACCCTACCTCATAAGGTCTAGTTGGCCCCACAGCCTGATTTCAGAGATAGAGGGGGTAATTCAGTCTTAATTGCTGTTTCATTTGGTTACCTTTTAAGTGTTTAAACTGAGAAGGTTTCTTAATAATGAGCCACAGGGAAACAGACATGTGGCTTTCTTTATAAGGTCAGGATTTGGGAGGGTTTATTGGGATCTGCTCATTCAGGCTAACTGGGGCTGTCAGCACTCTTTGCTTTATACAAATGGACAAAAGCACATGACAAGAATTAGAATGCATTGTCTGAAAAGGATGTCCAAGATGCTCCAGCCCTGCACAGGCAGGGGTCAGAAGCCACCTCTTGGACCTCATGTCAAGGTGAGCCAGCTCCTCGACTTCCAATTCTTAAAATTCCATATTTTGGTCTATTGAAGTCAGGAGACTGAGAAATCAATGAAGATGAAAAAATGTCCAACCACTCTTTATGTAGGAGGTGTAAGGTAAGAGTCGGTTGGAAATGAGGGCTGAATCCCAAATTGCTTGCCTGGTGGTCTTTGTTTGCTCGTCCTCAGCTAGATCTTCATAGTTTCCCCAAAGAGAACATAAATCTTCTAATTATCCTTGGAAGTTGGGATCTGCCACCATCACCATACTCCAGAAATCCCACTCTGAGAAAATTGAACTCTGCCCCCCAAAAGAATATGTAGATTCCACATGTTATCTTGTGAATGACCAGATTTACTTTTCTTGGTGGACAATATTGAATTTCCAGGTAACCAGGGCTCAAACAGAAAAAGATGGCACCTTCTCTGAAGATCAACAACCTCCTTTCCCAGCAGCCTACTTGACATATGCCTTCAATGAAGGTGAAAAGACTTTCTCCTCCCAGCTTAGATCTGAACAACAGACGGAATCCTCTTCCCTGGGAACAACCAGGAGGCGCAGGACCAGGAGGTTGCCTGTTTCCTTTGCTGTCCCAGCAGATGATCTAGGCGGAGAGCCACATGAAACCCTGCACTCAGAAAAGGTAGCCTTACAATACTCTCAGGAATGAGATCTGGCCTCAGCATAGTGCATCCCATGGAATGACCTCTAGTTGCCTCTCCACTTGAATACTTGAGGATATTACTGAATTATTAGCAATTGTACTTTCCCACTCTATTTTCTGAAGGCAAAGGTTATTCAGTATTTCATTTATTGTGATTCTTGGACTTTGAGAAAACTAAAGATCACAAAGAATGAAAAGAATCCTTTATTTTTATTTGAGATCTGCAGGAAAGATGAAGTGTACTCCTTTTAGTTTTGGACTCTGTCTCCTTTGGAAAGTTCTCTTCCTCCCTCCACACTGCCTCCCCACACCAACATTTTGGACCCCAGGGAGACTTCACTTGGCCAACTGCTCCCTCCTACCTCATCTCAACTTAAAAAAAAAGCTGTTCCTCCTGAAGAAAAAGTTGGGGAAATCATCTGTGCCATATGTACACACTGGTCAGCGTCCCCTTCCATCTGCTCTGGGGTTGCATAGTGCACCCCTTTTGTAAAGAAATTCACTGAGGCAAGTGTGTGTTGTGTTTGGTGCCTTGTGTGTGTGAGATGTGCATGCATCAGATTTGTTTCTGTCAGACGGCTCCCCCTTTCCCCCCCTCCCATCCAATTAATAGTCTTGAGCAATTAATAAGTGCCATCTTGCTTGACTCAAAGACTCAGCTTTTCAGCAAATCTAATTCCTTTCTGTTTTGTCCCTTTCCTGATTGGCCACATGTTCTCCAGTGGGTGGTGTAATTGAATTAACTGACCACCGAGAATTGGAGATGCAATGATGGTCACCTGGGCCTCCTTCAGTGGGAAACTGGTGGCATGCATTCTGGCTTCATCTGGAGGCCAGGCCAGTGCCTGCCGGTTTAAAAAGCCCACAGAGAGAAGTTGGAGACAGTCTCCCTCTGCACCTGGTGTGCTTTTTCTCCCTCTGGTTCCATGCTGCACACTCTAGGAGGGATCGTCCTACCACAGCCACTTTAGGAATCTGCAAAGAAATCTTTGTACATATAATTAATGTCTTGGTTAGGATACAGAGCTGGAAGAGGGTTTTTGGAAGTTGTAGGTCCCTTTCCTGAGCTTACAGGTTAGTGGTATCCTAGTCATCAGTTTTGGTCCAACCTAGAAAAATCTTTGTTGAAAAGAATAGCCACTTCATGTTAGAGGTGAGTTAAATATTACCAGCCATCATGTGTTTAGCCCTAGCTTAAATAAACACATACTTTTTTGGGATTATTTTTTTTTCTTCTCCTTCTTCCTCTTCCTTCTGCTCCTCCTCCTCCTCTTCTTCTTGATTCTTGGAGTCTCCCCCATTCCTGCAAGTTGATTATATTTGTTTTGGCTAAATAGATTTATCTCACAAAATTGCCCATATAATACTAAGTGAAATAATAATCACAATTATTTATACATTTTTTTAGATTTATTTTTGGTACTGGGGGTTGAACTCGGGTCCTTGTACTTGCAAGGTAGGCCACCGAACTGCTGAGCTAAATCCCCTGCCCTATTTATACATTTTTAACCAGAAATATTTCACTGAGTATATTTACACCCAGGAATCAACCAGAACATCTTCCTTCTTTCCTTTTCTTCCTTTGTTCTTTCCTTTCTTCTCCCTCCATCTCTCCTTTTCTCATTTCCTTTCTTCTTTCTTTCATTTTTCGTTGGAGGTAGAGATGAGATTGCATCCATTGAACTTACGCCTTTGTCATACATGGTGTACATTGTCTAACAATGACACTCAGTGTGTTCTGATCCAGAGTGGCCTGAAGTTCCATGACCCAGACACAACAGACAATTTCCATAGTCATAAAGACCCTGGCCTCAAAAGAGTATGGGTTCATCGGGATAGTGAAACACTGAGGACACAGTATAGTGCAATATATTCCCATAGGGTGATGTTCAGCACTCAAAGCAGAATAAGAGTTGTACGTCTGGATAGATGCGCCAGTCTTTACTGCTCTCATCCTCTTTCTTTTCACTCCTTAAATTAGATGAACATAACAAAGACGCCTTCAGAGAATGTGGAGCAGGTAAGGATATCTTTACTTTATATAAGGTGGCTCTTGCCCTGCTCACCCTCTGGAACCCTTCCATTCCTCTGAGGATCTTCAGCCCTCTGAGTGCCTCCACCTGGATAGCCACTCAGGGTGTACAATTTGGGTCTCCAAGAGCCACTCACAGAGGGACTTCTCAGGGCTCTCTCCCTGGAGGTCTTAGTTTCAGTCACTCAGGATTTTAATGGCCTGGAACTGCTCCGTGGTCTATGGTTTCTCAGAGATGCAATTCTTCTAACCTTTTAAACTTTCCCAGTCATAGCTGAAGTAGGTGCGTGAGCGGGGCACTCCCTTGGGCGGCGGAAAGACAAATGTGTGGTACTTCAACCCCGGTCCATTCATTTTGCCTCAGCAGACTAGGAGGAGATAGAAGAGTGCTCCATGTAACCAAGGTGATCCTGGGCAGGAGCAAGTGTTCTAAAAGTGGGCCCAGTTAATTGTACTCTGGTATTTGGAGAGAAAAGCCATGACAAAGTGTGTTGTCTTATGTGCAAACCAGCTAGGTCAGGCTCCCTAGCCCCACTCTGGCCCTTCCCAGGAAATCACCTGCTTTTCTTTCTGGCCTGTGTCGTTGCTGACTCTGGGTCTCTTTCCACAAGCCCTCCCCTGGCTTTCCTTGCTGTCCACCCCTGAGGTCCACCTCCACCTCACCTTAAACACAGAAGGGGCACTGTGCCTCCCAAGCTCCATAATTGCAAACGAGGAGACAACCAGCTTTCAAAAGAGTGTTAGGTTGGTTATGAGAATTTAACATTTCTTACAGATTCTTCAGTCATTACAGTTTAAGAGTTGTCATTGATTTTTTAAAACCCCTTTTTCTTTCCATTTTTTTCCCCCAAATCTCCTCCTTCAAGACCCTACTCCGCCCCCTGGGCTGTTTGTTAAAAACCTGACAAGGATCTGTATTCTGCCTTAGCCTCGAAGCCCACAGGCAACACAGATTCCATAATAGGACAGAGGAAATGCATTTGCAAGCAATTAAAAAGCCAAAAATTAAACTGGAAGTCCTCTCTCATCTGAAGGCCCCTCTTTGATAACAGTGAGATTTGGCGCCCAGGCCCGCCTCCGACTTAGCCGACTTCTCGTCCTTTGGCACCTGGCCAAGCAGGGCTCCGACCCAAGCAGCGCAGCCCCGGCGCAAGCAGAGTCGGCCTCCAGGGGGGAAAGGGGCGGGCGCTCACCCGGGTACCAGGCGGAGACCCCGGAGGCGGAAGCCCTGGAGCCTCCAAGCTGGCTGTGCTCATTTAGGCAGAAAGGCAATCTTCCCGCGAAGGCCTGTCTCTCGTGGGAAATTTACCCTCTGGCCAAGAAACGTTTGCGTTTGGAGAGGTTGCACTCTTGTTCTCCGTCGTTCCAGAATTTGAACGTCTGCTCGCCGGCCTTCTGATTATATGTAGTACCTCAGTTTACCAAGGGCGTTGTGAAAGCATTGGCTCATTTGATTCTGAGGACACGCCTCTTCACTCAAGTAGGGAGAACGTGCACTTATTCTCTTGGCAGAGAAAAACCGACAGGAACAAAGTAACAGTTACAGCGAATTTATTTATACTTGGAATACGTGCCAGGCCCTGGTGCGCCAATTATTTCACCCTCACCACGCCCAGAGGAGGCGGGTGTAGGTGGAAACCACCTCCTTGTGAGGCTCCACCCTGCACCCCCCCGCCCCAGGGAGCAGGAGGCCTGGGCTGGCCGGAGCTCGTCCCTGCAGTGAGCCGCGATCACTGTCGACCTTGAACTCAGCTATGTGAGCTCCTAATGTAGTTTTCCTCTCTGTCTTTGGGCCTTTGCTGTCTATCGTATCTAAACTTTTCAAATTTTAAATTTCCTTTTCAAAATTCCCCTTCTTTTTTTCCTCCAACACTTAAAGAAAGAACCCTCACGGGGCGCGGGGGGCAGGTGTCTGAGTTTCTTGTACAAAAAGGCGTGAGCCTCCCGGACGTGTTGATGGGAAACCCGCAGGACTGGCGGCTGCACACTCGGCCTCAAGTTCGGACCTTGAGCTTCCCAGTGACCCACCGGGTTCCCTCCCCGCCTGGTCCGCCTCCCTCTCAGTTCCTGAGTCTGAGGCTCCAGCCCGCGGCTCGGGAGTCTTCCGAGGCTACCCCTCCTCTCTCTCGCGTGCCCAGGGAAACCTGGCAGAGCAGTCCCTCTCTGCTGTGCGGCTCCTCATCCCCGCGGCCACGGAGAAGCAGGAAATCCCGCCCTGGCCTCTGCGATCTCCTAAGAGCCCAGGCTGCAAATCTAAACCCAAAGGAAGCGCGCTGGCTTTTGAACCACAGGGCCTGAGAACCTTCCTTCTGCGGGAAAAGTCACTTCCTCTTCTCGCCTGTAAAATGGGGCCGGGGGAATGCTAACCATTAGCTAGTCCGGCGGTTGTGAGGCTTACATGAATATTGTAGCTCAGTAAAGTGTGAGCTTAGCAAAGCAAGTATAGGGGCTCCTGTCTCCAGCACTCGGATAGTTTTACATCAGTATGCACCCTGGTAAGCCTGTAAAATGTTGATGATGTTGATTTTGGTACCAGGGATCGAACTGGAGTCCTTGCACTTGCGAGGCAGGTGGCTGCACCACTGAGCTAAATCCCGTCTTACCATCACCACCACCACCACCACCACCACCATCATCATCATCAGGAAGAAGGGAAGTTGCTAGACAGGCTACCAAGAAATTATAGTTCTAAGTTCAATTTTGGAAAACCTTGGACAGATGGCACTCCCCCCCCCCCCCCCCGTCTGACTGGAGGAGACTTCAGTGTCTATGCTTTACAGCCGATAAGGTCACATAGCCAATCAAGACACAGTGCCAGGGCTGGAGCTAGAGCTAGAGCTTCAGCTTTTTGCTTGCAGCTGCTCGACCCACAGCGACTCCTGTAGGATCTATAGAGTGGGTAAACCTGTTCCCCCACATTCTCTTCCTTTTCTTCTATAGCTAATTTCTCCTGGCTTAAATAAACTCTAGGTTTTTAAAATTTTAAACATTTCATTAATTTTATTTCCTCTCCTTCTGTCATTGCCTTGAGCCTCTTCTTCACCTTCCACCCTCTTTAGACACCTTTCAGGTGTGCTTTGTCTGCTTGGGGTTCTGCTCTGACTTAATGCCTCCTCTCAGAATCCTGAAAGGTCGCTGCTTCACTTTTGCTCCAACGTCCTGGGTGCAGCTCAGTGAACTGGAGGTGTGCAGATGGCTCGCTGTCGGCAGCACTTCATGCTGTGGTCTTCTTAACACTCAGTTTTTTGTTCGTTCAACTTTTACACAGTCCCTGTGCATCTGTCTAGTTGCTGAACCGAAGTCCCTGCCTTCTCTCCTTCCTAGTAGCTCTGGGGAGCTTTGAGTCAACCAAGGCCTCCAGTTACTTTTTTTTTCTTTTTTTTTCTTTTTCCTAAAAGAGCTTTGTCTGCTTCTTCTGTCAATTACCCCAGTAGCCTCTCAGAGGCCCTGTTTATTTTTCCATTGACCTTTTCTTCCTTACATACTGGAACAATGCCTTATTATTTTATTTATCTTAATCTCTGGTGCAATCGCTCTTTTATTCTTCAACTTGGCTGTGCTAGTGTTTGCCTTTACACTTTCTTAGCTTCATTATGTAATCTCGTCAAATCTCCACACTCCGTGCATGCTGTTTAGACCTCACGTTTGTCTTTTACTTACCCTTGAATAGTTTGTTTTGAAACTCCTAGCCCATCCATATTTACTGTATTCCTTTGTTTCTTTCTGTTTGCTGCTTGTAATGCCCATGGATACAGTCCACAAATTTGCAATAATTTTTCTTTATCGCACATCTTGCCCAACAGGATATTTCATTTAATATATAGTTTCCTACTAGGCCCTGCCACTTTTAGCGACATGGATCTGACAATGTCCCTTTCTTCTAAGTCAGTTCTGGTTGTAGATTGTATGGTAATTAGACAGTAGCTAGGATGAATTTCATTGCTTTGATTTATCTTTGAGCAAGTAGAGGATGGTACAATATTCAACGAATCTGCCACTGAACAGCTCTGTAACTTTAGAAACATCACTTAATCACTCTGCTCTTTTCCAACCAGGCTGTATTAAATTAAGTGAGTATATATAAAACAACTTTATAATTTATGCTTTAAAAGTTTTGGGGCTGGAGATGTGGTAGAGTGCTTGCTCATAATATATCAGACCCTTGGTTAATCTCCAGAAAGGCACATACACACACACACACACACACACACACACACACACACATAATGTTTACTATGATTTATTTCTTCAAATCATTGTTATGAGTCATATCTAGTTGTCCCCCCAAAGCCTCATGTAGTCATAGGTGGGGCTTTGTGGAGGCGGCTGGATCTAGGGTGGATGAACATGGATTAAGGGTTTATGATAACTATATTGATTTGTCATAGTTCTGGGCCTGGATGATGGAAGCCCCACCCTGGGTGTGTGCGGCACCAATTGACAGGCTTGTATCCTTGATGGAATAAAATGGGGAATGAAGAAAGGAAACCCACTTCTCTTTCTTCAGAGGAGCTCCAGTCTTCGCCCCTACCTTAGATGTCATCTCCTGGCTTCCAGCACAGATTATTCAGCCTTCCAGAGCAGACCCTTCAGCCCCTTCATGTAGACCTGCGTGAGACACTACTGTAAGCTCCAGGCCTTAGACCTTTGACTGGGTCCTTCTGATCTCCAGCACACAAACAGCCCTTTTACAGTCTTCCACACCTGACTCTTGTATATATATGTACCTTAAATCTGTTTCTGGCGTGAGTCTGGACTGATACAATCACTTTCCTTCTGGATGGTAAAAATCTCCCTAGGATTACTATCAGCCCGAACAGTGAAGAGTGTTGATTCTCCTTTATGATCTATCCTGTGCAACACTCAAATTGTATACATTCTGTCTCATCATAAGCATATCTACTGACTTCTGTGTCGGAAGCATATCTTTCAAATGTCTAGATTCAGAAGGTGACACACCTTTTCCTCAGGCCTACCCTCTATGCTAATATTATAAAAGGCCTTAAGGGAGCCAGTAGTCACCCTTCCAAATCCCCTCTCTGTCGGTGTTCTCGGCAAAGGATGGAGTGGTGATCGCAGAATCAGCCCCATGCTGCACCTTCCTTTGGTAAATCTTCACTAGACCAATAGAGAGAAAGGGAGAAGGAGAGGAAGTGGGAAAGGGAGAAGGGGAGGGAGACACACACACAGAGCTTGCACTAGAAATTACTGCCCAAAAGACAGCCCACTCCACTGACTAATTGGATTTTCTCTCAATTAGGGACAGCCTGGAAATCTCAGTGTAGATAGATCATGGAATGAAAAGTCCATTTGAAGCAGTTCAGTGAAGTGGGCATGGTGGTGCACACCTGTAAACCCAGCTATTGAGAAGGCTAATGCAAGAAAACAAAAAGTTCAAGATGAGGCTTGAAAACTTATTGAAATTCTCCCCCAAAATAAAGTAAGAAATACTGGGGAAATAGTTCAGTGATAGAACACTTGCCCAACATGTGTGACTCCTGGGGTTCAACCCACAGTAAAAAAACAATATTGTGAAATGGGAATTATAGGTTTGTGTTGTTTTATCTTCAGATGTACGAAATGTCACCTCTTGAGCCCTCCTTTCTTGAGGAATTAGAGACTAAATCTAGCATTGGTTTTTCTCTCTAGTATAAGGCACTGGAAACATATAGACTGTGATGAATTAAATATGTACCATATATTAGAAATATATCTAATGAGTGCTGACATTCTGATAAATATTGCAATGTAAGGTTCTTTGTATGATTGAACACTATCTATTTCTCATGTATTTATATTCTAGCAGTTAAAAAGAACAAGTTTGTTTCCTATTTCTCTAGTCAAACACATTGAAATAGCAGTACTCTTTTAGGGTGTGTTCCTGTCTGATTGTTAAGATTTAGGTGGTGACAAAACTAAGTACATGTGGGGGCTCTGCCCTGGCGCATTCAATCACAACTTAGAAGAGGATTTTTTACCATTAATTATCTGGATCATAGTGGTGAAGAAAAAGAGGTAGAATGTTAGAAAGACATCATTTTAATGTGCTTTTTAATGACACTGTCAAGTGTAACACAGATACAGTTGACAGCAAAATTCAAAATCCCTGAGATGTAGAAATTGTGTACTTTGACACTATCCTTATTTATGTCATTATATAGATTATAGTGGTGAAAATTATACAAACTCCAAAAAGAAACAGAAATTTATAATAGTTTACTCTAAGAATTTTTCTCCCATGCAAAATCAACAAACCAAGGGCCATTTCAAAGACTTTATTTTTCTGGAGGACATAGAACCTGCACATACTTCCACAGAAAATAAAACTACTGGCCTATTATGGAATGTTATAGAAATTTCATCCTATTTTTTCCCACTATAGTATACATACTATGGAGACAGGGAATGTGTTTTTGCCCTAAGTTGGGGTAAATATACTATTTGGATGACTTTGAATGACAAATATCTTAAGACATAATAAAGTCTATTGTAAGAAAGGGATTCTTTGATGGGACATTAAGAAATGCTAAAGGGAAGGGATGTATTTTATTCACTTCATTTACTTTATTCAACTTTTCATTCAAAACTACCCCCAATAAGGAATATAGGGCTATTTAACATCTAACTTCAGAACTCTCTATCATGATGGATAGAATAGGGAAAACAGATATTGAAAAGAAAAATTAAAGAAAATTCAGTGCTTGTTTATCATCAGTGAAACTTACAAAGTCTTTTTGAATCTGCTGAGGAATTTCTTCAGCCAGAGTCTTTAGCCACCTGAATCAATCTGAGATTGTCTATAATGGTGCTGTCTTTCACAGTGATGACTAGCCACAGGTGGCTATTGAGCTGGACTGCAATATGTCCCCCACTCCAGTTTCATACATTAAAGCCTTTTTGTCCTTCTTGGAGGTAATTAAGGTTAACTGAGGTCATGTGGCTAGGCTCTAACTCAATAGGACAGTATCCTTAGAAGATGAAGAACACACGCAGGAAACAAGACGCAGCACGATTGGCATGTGCAAGCCATGAAAACAAGCATTGGAAGAAAACAACCTTGCCAAAACTTTGTTTTTCTTGCAGTGTTGAGTGGGTCTTGCGCCTGCTGGGCAAATGCTCTATCTCAAAACTACTTTCCAGCCCACCTAGGGACATCTGGATCTTGTACTTATACCTTTCAGAACTGTGAGAAACAAATATTCTGTTAACTTTGTTAACACTTTGTCTGTGGTATTTTGTTATAGCAGCTCTAGCAGACTAATGAGAGAAACAATATCCCTCTACCTCCATAGTTAGTCACAGATGATCAAGTAGGCTTTGGTGTTTCTGTCTGGCAGTTACATTGTGGTGTTCTTCAAATGAAGAATCTTATAGAAATCAAAATCTTACAGAACATAAACACCAGCCAAAGCCACTCTGTAACCATGGAAGGATCAAGATGGAAAAAAAACAAAACAAAACAAAACAACAACAACAAAAAAAACACTCTATTTACATCCGAACCCTGACAAGACAGGAAAATTGTCTAAAGTCACAAAATACTAGCCATATTTCCTCACTGGCTAATATAAATGATTTCTGCTTCTTTAGCAATTATAACTTTAACCCCACCGTAATTTTTGTTCCCTATGAAAACTTTATGGGGATACACAGAATACAGTTCAGCTTTTTGAGAGCCCTCAATACAGTGTAATCCTTTGTCTCCTTGAAATCACCCAGTGAAAGTCCAAATTCTAGAGCAAGTCTTTTATAACACTCTCTTAATGACACATTTTATGATTTTCCATGATTTGCATCCTCTCTCAACAAGTTACAAACATAATTTTAGCAACTATAGGAGTATGCCTAGTGGTTTTTGGCCAGAAGGTAGTGGCAATTTGAAGTGAAGCCTGTCCAAATTGAGATCTGTTATTTTGATTTTCAAATATGTAGTATGAAAAAAGAATGTATTTCATAATTTTTACAATTATAACATTTTGAATGGACTGATAAATAAAATGTAGCATTAAAGGTCAATTTACCTGTTTATTTTTTCTTTTAAAAATGTAGTTATACATGCAACTTGGATTTAATTTCTGCTGAGCAGCATTGGTTTATAATCCCAAGAAAAACTAATCACTAACAATTGTTTTCTTTGTACCGGGGATGGAACACTGAGCTAAATCCCCAGCCCTGCAACTACTTTTTTTTTTTTTTTTTTTTTTTTTTTTTGTACTGGCAATTGAACTCAGTTCCTTGTGCTTGCAAGGCAGGCCACCGAACTGCTGAGCTAAATCCCTGGCCCTACAACTGATTTTTTAAAATGGAGTTTATTAGTCATATCAGGAAACATCATATTTTGGGTAACAAACAACTCCAAAATCTCTGTTGCTTAACAAAGCAAAAATTTATGCCCAGTGCACAAACCATCCTTGATCTGGGCCTTCCCAGGCAGATGTTCTCCAGTAGGCAATGCAGAAATCTAATGATTTTTATTTCTGCAAATTTCTAGGGGCAGACGAGGGAAAAATCTTCCAGAAATATGTTAAACACAACTCATCACGTGACTGTGCTTAATGATAGGGGAATAGGTAAATATATTTTTCTCCTATGGCCAGATCATCAGAACTGGAGAACCCAAAACAAGTAATAATGTTAATATTCTCATAAAGATAGAGGTACACGTCAAAGTCTCTAGTTTAATACAGATGTGCTACACATTCGTTATCTGGCGAGGCATTTTGTTTGAGAGACAGATTCAGAGGGCATCACCACTGATGCTGAAGATACAAAAAATTCTTATGTTTTCTAGTCAGTATATATTTTTGTGGCACTGGTCTCAAACTCAAGGATCCTTTACCTGAAAGTGACATCCCCAGCTCTCTTTTAAATTTTTACTTTGAAACAGGATCTCACTAAGTTGCCCCTGCTGGCCTACAACTTGCAATTTTTCTAAATCAACTTTGTGGAATTAAAGGCATGCGCCTCTAAGCCTTGATTCTAGTTAGTATTTATATGATAATATTTCAGTATTTCCAGTTACTTAAAGGAAATGGTGGTTACCAATAACTTACAATTCCTTACCTCTTTTTCTTCTATTGAGATGCACTTCAAAACAAAGTTCAGACTTTGTTTGAAAACAGGATGTTAATTGGATTGAATACAAAAAAAAGACACTTTTAAAGATCATTGATAGTTTTAAGTTGTTGATCAGGCTGCACACGCGCGCGCGCACACACACACACACACACACACACACACTAATTTTTCTTTCTAATACACGCACAAGCACTGCTTTATTCAACAAGGTTTAATAACATTAAAAACAGTGTGATCCTGGAGATTTCATTAGTTAAAACCCTCCCATCTGCAGGAAAATTCCTAAAATGCAGGCGAACTTGCCTTTCTCATCTTCAAAGATCTCCTTCTAGCATCAGAAAAGTTGTTTGTAGTGAGCCCAGGGGAGGGAGAAGGGTCTGACGAGCTTTCCCCTCCCCTTTTGTGGCTGAACTGGGAAGACTGCTAGTATGACTAATTCTACCGATACAGATCAGTAGGTTAATTTCTGGAGGAGGTCAGCCGATGGCTGTGTGGGGTAGAAGAAAGAGGGAGGATTCCGCACTTGATCTCACTCCACCCCACTTCCCCCCTTCCCAGTCTCCGGGGTCTCCTTCTGCCCTAGTAGACTGCTATCCCCCAGCGGAAAGCCTAGGAGAAGGGAGCTGTCCGTTCAGTACCAGGGCCACGTGCAACCTGCCCGCCAAAACACAAAGAACTGAAATATTAATTAAAAAAAAAGCCAATCTGCTCAATCCTCCGCCCGCAGGCAGGCTCTAACGGAAAACCGCATATGCTTTCCCTTTCTCCTCAATAAATCTTCATGTGGGCATTAAAATACCTAAAAGGATTAGTCATTAAATGCTTGTACATTTGGCTTAATGCACAAGAAACTATATGTCACAGGGTTACATCAGAACTGCAGTTTAATCTAATTTGCAGTATTTGCGTAAATGCTGTATTTCGTCTGCTGATTGTTACAGAGGATAATATTAATATCCCAAGTGTCCAGAGGGAGAAGGTTAACACACCAGCACAGAAGAAAGCTGGATGCTGACTGATGTATAAAACTATCAAAGCTTCTTTTAAGGTGAAACACAAAAAGACAGTAAGTGGGAGTGTGACTTTTTCCTCCTCAAGCTGCACCTGTTATTATTATTATTATTAATTATTATTATTTGATCCTAAGGTAATGAGGAAAATGCTTTTTTTTTGGGAAAACGATTTTTACACTTCAGTTGGATATGCTATCCTGCATATTACATTCAAAGCTGCTTATGTGACAACAGTGAGAGTACTGAAAAGGCTTTAATTGTAGAACTATTCTTATTTTCTTCTGAGAAATTCCTCTGTAGCAACAGCATCCAGTGCAGCTGTGACCTACACTCCACTTCCCCCATGCCCACTAAGCATTTCTCCTTCCACTGAGCTAATGAAGCATACATTATCTGTAATGTGCATTTGTGCCTGGCTCTCATTTACTCTTTGGTTCACTTACTTATTTTATTTTTGTACATGGTTTATAGAACTTACTGGGCAGTAGATCCCCAGGCAAAAAGGAATCGAAACTCTAGCACTATCTAGAAAAATAGGCTTCTTCATTAAATATATATTCGTTGATTACCTATACTGTGCTGGCAGTCTGCTCACTTTCCTCATACTATATTTTCTGGAATAATTGGTTGTTTACATATTTGAGTGTGTCCTAAATTAATGAAAGAAGTTGTCATTAATTTTTTTGCCTTCTTTGGCCAGAACACCAAGGAGTAGAAGCCATGGATTCATTTAAAAATGTTTTTAAAAGAGTAGAGATTTGTGTTACTTGTAGGATATTAGTTTTTTTAAACGAAGTATTTGATTATGAAATCAACAATCATTTGTTCAATCCATTTTTTATGGAAAAATATACTTTTAAAGAGTTCACGCTAATCAAGATTTTTCCTTTGTCTGTGGTATGACACGCATAGTTAGGTTTCCTCCAACAACAAAGCAGGTTAACAATGGATATTTCACTAACACGTTGTGCAGGTGGTGAAAAATAATAATAAAATGACAATTTGAACCATTCCTTGGAAGAGAAAAAGGTTTTAGGCCAATTTAGAGTAACATTTTTTACAAATAAGTCAATGTACATTATTATATATGTGATTATATATGCATATTTTATATACAATACATGAGTGATTATCTGTATATTGTGAGAAAATGGGCATTGGAGAGAATTAGAAGGGTTTTCTATTCTTGATTTAGTCACTCATTTTCATAATCATGGAAAAATCTCAGAAATTCTCTCCGTCCCAAATACTTTATGTTTTACAAAATGTCTAGACATTGTTACTGGGCATCTTTAAGTTTCTTTATGATCTGACCTTTTATGATTCTAACATTTCAATTCCTGAAGTTTTCATTCTGAGTCTTGTCATGTGATTGTTATGTAAGTTAAAAGATTTCTTTTTTGTATCATTTTAATTTGTTACTATGAGAAGAAAAAAATGTAAAATTCTTAACTAACAAAGATATTCAAAATTATATCAGCTTTGACTCATTTTCTCTGATAATATATAGTTTTTTCTGTTACTTTTATCGTTTCTTTCATCTTGGACTACTAGGTAATAATTACTATTTAATATATAAGTGATTGTTATTGCTATTTTAATATTCAATCAGAACATGAGTTGATTTATTAGCATAGAATATTTGTTGTTTTACTTTATTTAGTCTATACTTCATGCTAGTTCTTTTTTATTTTTTAAGATATAAATATAACACATTAATTTTTCAGTAATTAAAATTAGAAATAATTCAGTAATAATTAAGCATCTATTATATTTTTATCTAGTACTGTATTAGAGAGTGAGAAAGGTATTGTAGTGTAAAGGGTGCCAATTTTAGTACTTAGAGAGCTCATAGTCTAGTTCTGTAAACAACGCTTAAATATAAAACAAAAGTTGAAAATATGAAGCAGATTATAATAAATGGTAAAATATGCCAACAAATCATGATATGGAGCAGGCAGAGTATTAGGTTAGAGCTTTCTGGGGCATGGTAGAAAAGGACATTCTAAAATGATTATAGCATAGGTACTGATAGATGACATTAAAAATCAAATTTACAGAAGTATAATTTGTTCATTTTTTAAAGATCTAATTATTCCATAGGTAATTCTTCCATGTTTATATTAGAACACACCTCATATTTTGTCCTTTTATAAAGAGCCCTTTTTGCCCAGGAACGTCTCTTGTTTTCTTTACTCTAAGGAAGGAAATGATACTCACATTCAAAGCATAAACCTGACCTTTCCACAGGACTGCCTGGTTGGAAACTGGATAAGAGAGTTACATTAGGGCAGAAGTGTGGGTCATAGCACATCAAACCAAAAGCATGAGGCCAGAATCAAGTTTGGTGGATTTTGTTTGTATCGGATCATTTTAAGGCCAGCTCTACAATTTAAAGTCTTCCGTAAATAAGGACAATATTCCCCCACTGAACAATAAGTTGAATTTCTCCTCCCTTTTCCTATCCTTCCCCTTTTTTCCTTCCTCCTCTTCATCCCTCTCTTCCTTCCTTCTTGTACTGAGGAATGAACTCTAGACCTCTGCACTGAGCTATATTTCCTGTCCTTTTAACATTTTTTAAAATTTTGGGACAGCATCTCACTAAATTGTCTGGACTAGGAATGGACATGGAATTCTCCTAGCTAAGCCTCCCAGAGTGCTGGAATTATACCACCATACCCAGCTATAAATTGACTTTCTTTTAAAGCAATAATAAATTATTAGCAGAGTGCAACAGACTCAAGAATAATACTTGATTTATAAATATATAAGTGACTTCAAATTGAAATGCTAACAATAAAAATATGTAAGCCACAGGACTGACTATATGAGCTTCTAGGCTAAGGATACTTCTTTTTAACAACTGCACCATTTCTAATTGTAGGGAGGAAGTTTGGGGTTAACATATCTACAATGCTAGTCAATATCATCTGTTATCTACAAAAATACATAGAATTTACATCTAATTTGTATTTTAACAATTATATTGAGAAAGTTGATGCAATGACAAATATTTTTGCAAATATATTCTTTCTGTTACATTTGAAACATATTTGCAAACAATAAAAAGAGAATTGAGTAAAGATGTTGCTATAACTAAAACTGTATAGACTATGAGCTATCTAATATCTTTGCTTAAGTAATGTTTGAGAGGCTAGGGATATAGCTCAGAGATAGGGTACTCGTCTAATGTGCATTAGCTCTAATTTGATCCTCAGCACCTGGCTCCCACCAAAAAAGATTTAGTTATCTTAGATTTCAAAATATGTCACATATTCAGTATCACAAACTGTTACTACATATATAAAAGCTTTGAATCTTAGTCTAAAAGCATATTAATACATTATGTGAAGGTTTTACAACTTGTCTGTGTATGTATGTACATATTCCTTAGCCTTGAATGTAAACTGGCCTTAAATGATGCTTTTATTTTTTATTTTTTAAATTGAGTTTATTGGTACTTTTTAGGTATAAAGTACAGTTACATTCATTATTGGGATCTTGTACCTTTACATGGCAGCTCTTGATTCTCATTTTTCCCCTTGTCCCTGCCCTCCCTTCAGCCCCTCCTCTCCTCCCCATTCAAAAACACTTTATTTCCATCTTTTCATTTTCTCACATTTTTTTATTTTCCCTTATTACCTTCCCCCTACCCTTCCCACTTTCCCTACACCTTTAGCCCTTTTCTTCCCATTTCACAAAGTAAAATTATGTACTAGCCATTATACCAAATGGCTTTCAAAAGTTGAAGGACTTCCACTTTGTGGGATAGGACACTTACTTGCAACTTCTTTTTTTCCACCCTGGAAATCCTATAGTATTAAAAAAATTTTAAAGGTGAAGGAAGTCATACATGATTGCTAGAGTTTTGTAATATTCTCCAGGCAAAATTTTGAATTTGTGCAAGGTGGTAATTTCTTCCTTATTTTGTATTTTTATATCTGTCTTTTCTTTGATGCCTTTCACAGAATTTATTTCTTCTTCTGTCCAGGTGAAGGTAAACAAACATATGTCTATCTTTTGGTAGAAGTTGGTATCCTTTAGTAAAGGCTGTAGTTAGACTGATAATATGTCAAGTAAAAAAGTTCAGAGTTCATCCAAGCAGAGGATTGATACCACTTTTTAACTTCTCACTCCAAAAACCGCTAATGGTGGCATCTACCGTGATACCTACCTGCTTTTCTTGGGAAATCGACAGACTATATTTGCCTCGTCCCATCTCCACAGAAAGCACTTGTTAGTAATTATTGATGCAGCACATGCAGTGTACAGAATACTAAGCTGACGACACTGGCATCAAAGGAATGTCCCTGTCATGCTCTGCCATCTTCAAAATGCACCTAGTCTTAAATGGTGATTCAGCTCCACCATATTTGCATTTTATTTCATGGAAACGATGAAGATTGACAGATAAATATATTTGTCTTTAAAAACGACATTGTCAGAGAACTGAGAACAGTGCTTCTCCTCTTAACCAAAACAGGGTTCGTGGATGTATCTAGCTTCGAGGAGGTTTGGGAAATGTGCACTTATTTGGGGGAACCACTGAAGTTGGTGAACTTTTATGACTGTGAAGTGGAGAGTGGATATTAGAGCCACATATAGCACAAGACACTTGGCGATAGAGTGTCTTTCAGACTTTGTTCCATGATTTTCAAGATGGCAGAATGAAAATTACAGTAAAAGACATGTGGAGACTATTCTGAACTAGGATGGAAGACCACAGGGTCTGTTGGATTTTAGTGAAAGCTCCAAAGAGAGGTTATTTGAAGTGGATATTTAAAGCTTACAAAGAGGGTATGAATAAGAAAAGGGATGAAGTACACTCTAGAGTAAGGAAAACACATGAGATACATCTTTAAAATGTTAGAATGTATTTATACAATGAAATATTTTAAACTGGGCTCTCCTGGGAATATTTCTGCACAATATAGTAAGTGACACACTTTATGAGACTAAAAAGGCTGCAGCTAGGCAGAGTGGGGAAAATGTAAAGAGTTGATCCAAGTAGAAGACTGACTCTCAGACTCCTTATTCAAAATAATATGTTAGTAGATCAATTTTTCTTACATTTCAGTTTTTGGAGTACCATCTTCTCAAATCAAAGAGTTTAGCTCTAAGCCAACACACTAGATGTGATATTTTAGGTCCTACCAGGGCCATCCAAAGACTGCCTGACAGTATTGGAAACGCTGCCCTCTCCGCTCCAGCTATGCACAGCCAGTGTGTTGTACTTTTCTGAAGGCAGTTTCAGTCATTTCAGCTTCTATCTTGGCCCTTAGATAATTGCTCTTGTGTTTCCTGCATAGGTTCTGATCTTCTTCTGGTTATGTTCCATGGAGAAAAAGGTCCAATGACAGATTAGAAATTTTGAGTGGGGGAGCTAACATTCAAACCTGATGTCCTGAGTCTAGAACAAAATCTTAACCATTGTATAGCTCTCCTCATGCAAACTATAATTACCACAGATACCAACCTTTGAGAAATACAGTGATAGATCACAAACACTGAAAGATTTGTTTTTCCACTCAAATTATAAAAGGTTAACATCAAAGTATGCAAGGAACTCACAGAAAGAAACCAATAGCAAGAAAGCAAATCAACTAGTTTAAAAATGGGCCAAAGACTTTAATAAAAATTTCTCAGAAAATATACAAAATGCTAGAAGATATACAAACAAATGCTTATGTCAATATTTATAAGGATAATACAGTTTAAAAACACAATGACATACCACCTCTCACTTGTTATAATAGTTATTATGTAAAAACAAAAGATAATAAGTTGGGGAAGATGTGAGAAGAACAGAACCTGGTACAGTGGGAATGTGGTTGGTGGGAATATACACTAGCACAAAGTTATGGCTTGTGTCTAGATGTTTCCTCAAAGCCTCATGCATTTTTGGGAGATGACTGGATCATGGGTGTGTTGCTGGACTAGTCTATTGATACATTTAGCATATTTCTGGATGTGTCTGAATGGATTCACTAGAGTTGGAAGCCCCACCCTAGATGTGGGTGGCACCAGCCAATAGGATTGTAACTTGGATGAAGTATGAAGGGAAAGAGAGGCTTGCTATTGCTTCTGTCTTCCCTGCCATGGATTATTTTTCCTCTGTGATACCTCTCTGCCATGCCACCCTTTTGTGGAGCCAGGCAACTATGGACTGAAACATCTACAAATTGTGAACTAAAATAAGCCTTTCCTCCTTTAACTTTGGATGTCAGGTATTTTTTTTTTCCAGCTATGAGAAAAGTGACTGAGACATATGGTCATTATGGAAAACAGTGAGGCAGTGCCTCAAAAAGTTAAAAGTATAACTACTATGTGACCTAGGAAACTCACTACTGTGCATGTTTAAAATGAAATAAAATCACTATGCTGCAAAGGTATCTGCACCTCATGTTCATTCAGCATTATCATAACAGCCAACAAGTAGGGCCAACCTAAGTGTCTGTGGGGGATTAATGGACATAAAATAGAGCATATGTATACAATGTGATAATGGTTAGGTTTTCAAAAGGAGAATTGGTCATTTGTGACTTCATGGACAAACATGGAGGACATTATGTTAAGTGAAATAAACCAGGCACAAAAAGACAGGTATCACGTGCTCTCACTTATATATGGAATCATTGTTGGAGGATACAAAATTTCAGCTAGATAGAGGGAATAAGTTTAAGAGGTTTTATGTAAAACATTAATACTGTAACAGTGTATTATATACTTAACATTGCTAGGAATGTGGATGTTAAGTGTTCTTACCACAAATAAGTGTCTGAGACAATGCTCACATTGATTAACATGATTTAGCCATGCCACAATGTGTACATATTTCATCATCTTGGACACCACAAATATATAGTTTGGATTTTTCAGTCAATCATAAAAGCTAAATACAAAAGTAAAAAGAGTTTCAGTATTGCAAAAATGTGTACTGGTGCCACAAAAATGTGGTAGGGCATGTTGATAATCTCAGCTCTCTGAGAGTCTGAGGCAGGAAGATCACAAATCGAAGCCCAGCTTGGCCACTTAGTGAAAATGTCACAGTACATACAAACTAATTAACAAAAAAAACCCCAGCAAAACAAAGCAAAATAGGGCTCAGGGCAAAAGCTCTGGGTTCAAGTCTCATTACGGCCAGAAAAAAAAAGCATATGGAAAATGAAAGAAGCCAGTGTTGAAAGACTATACGCTATTTGATTCCAACTATTACAACATTCTGGACAAAATAAAACTATAGAGACTGATAGTTTTGATATAATCAGGGTAAGTTTTGAAAGGTATGAAAGTAGTGGTTGTTAGGAATTCAGAGAAAAGGAGGCAGAATAAATATGTTGGAGCACAGGTCATTTTTACGACAGTGAAACTATTCTGCATGGTACTGTAACAGTGGATCCATGATACTTGGCATTTATCAAAACCTAGGAAACTGTCCACACAAAGGTAGGTGCTAGTGTATCAATATTTGTTTATTAATTGTAACAAATGCAGTATAGAGGAAACTAGGTATTGGGAAGGGATATCTACAACATTATACTTTATAGCCAATTTTTCTGTAAGTCTAAAACTGGCCCAGGTTATAAACTCTATATTAAAGAAAGAATTTATTTTACTATAAATTTCAAGCGAGGCCTAGATTAGTTGTGTCTTACAATTTTATTGTAGGCATTCTGTTTTTAATTTTTCTACTGTTACTGAAAATTAATTATAAACAATGAAGTTTAGAAATACATTCTGACCAAAGTTTCTTGGTCCTTACACATAGACTGAGGGCAAATGTAAAAGGGAAAGACAGAACACGTGGCTCTAAATGATTCAGTGGCACATGTTAAATTTAGGAAATAATAACAGAAACTTTCTGACAGCTGGGTATGGTAGTGCACACCTGTAATCCCAGTACTCAGGAGGCTGAGGCAGGAGAATCACCGTGCATTGGAGACCAGCCCAGGGCACAAAGCAAGTTCAAGGCCAGTCTGCACTACATAGTGAGACCCCATCTCAAAAAACAAACAAAAAAAAGAAAGAAAGAAAGAAAAGAAGCTTTGTGCTGTATAAAGAGAACTGTGTACAGTAACTTTTTTTAAAATTTTTCTTTTTTTGTACCGGGGATTGAACTTGGGTCCTTGCGCTTGCAAGGCAGGCCATCGAGCCACTGAGCTAAATCCCCAGCCCTACAATAACTTTTTATGGCAGGAAATTTCTATACATGTTGGATAGAAAGACATGGAAGACAGGAATCAAACACTTAGGTATTAGTTGAGACAAGACTTTCTTTAGGTGTTACCTTTTTCAAATCCTTGTGTCAGCTTTCTTGATACTCCTTCACGTGCATTTTCCCTTGTCCCATAGGCATATTGTTGTTGTGCATCACTATTCAGCTGGTGTCTCATTTCCCAGCTCTGGCAGCTGTTAGCTAGTTGCAATCCAGCCCCCGCCAGGAATGGGGTATAGAACTCAGGACCTTGCACTTGCCAGGCAGGTGTGGCACCACTGAGCTAAATCTCTGGCTCAGCTAGTTGTGTAGTTGTGATCTTCTGTTCAAATTCTTTTCAATTGAATGCGAGTACAATTGATGTCGCAATTTTTAACTTCACTTAAAAGGAAATTGAACTTTGAAGGTATTTCCTTCCTCATTCTTTAGGTGGGCAACATCCAGCTTCCATCAAACAGACAAAGACAATACCTAGATAATATTCAGCGCCTTGTGTTTTTGCCATCTTATTGTTCTTTCAAATCTGGTAGAAACTGCACAAGCTGTGCAGGAGCTGTGCTCTTGGAAAGACACAACTGCTCCAAAGACACTGTGCCATGACCATCATTCATTGACAAGTACAAATGGAAAAATTAATGGTCAGAAAGCCCAAAGGATGCAACCTGTGAGTAGACCTTCTGGGACAGGAGGATGGAGAATGGTTTATTTTTCCAAAAGAAGCTGATGAAAGTAATTAGATGATGTTTATACTCTGTATCTTCTTTCTAACCATATGTTTATAGTCTACTTGGGAGGTATAGTGTAGAGGCTACATGTGTGGGAAGATAGACTACAATAATAGAAATGTATTTTAAATCCATTAGTTTTAATAAAAAAAAAAAACTATACTCCTATTGCATGGAAGAGGCAGGTAGGCACCAGGTTGCCTGTTGGCCAGTGAATCAGTCATGTGGGAGCAGTGTAGGAATATAGGGCAAGTGGTCTGTTATTAACTTAACTTTAAGGTGACCAGCTTCTACTGTTTTAGGAAGGTAATTCTGACTAGGAGATTTATGCCACGCTTACCTCAAAGACTGCCACAAACAGCAATTAGATATCTGTGTCCTGATATCTTTCCTGCAAAGCCCTAAGTGTCCACCATTCACTGAATGATGTGCTTAGTCATGGTTCCTTCTTGTAGGCAACCCAAACTGGTCTTGTCTGATTATGCAGAAAGAGAAGTTATTAAAAGGCTTTTGAGTCTTTTGAGTAGCTTGTTCAATGGCCAGAAGATTGAATTCTCATCACACCTGTATAGCTTGACTTGGAGAACAAGTAGGCTAAAGGGTTGAGAAGTGTGAACCTCAGATATAATTGTTCCATGGAAACATTGTGGTGAGAAAGATTGACTTTGCTTGCTGAGCACTCGATACTACCGTGAACCAATTCTCTTCAGCACGAATGCTCCAACAACCTTTCTTATTGCTTTGCTGGAATTAAATCTAGATCAGTTATGTCTGATTTGCCAAGCCTAGTTCTTACCTGTAAAGGAGGTTTAAAAAGCTGGAACCTAGCTTTTTAGCTTTTTCCTTCTACAAAACAAAGTAAAACAAACAAAAACAGATTCTTTGTCATCTCTACACTTACAGAGAATGAGGAATTCTTAAAATCCAGGATTGGGACTAAAATACAATAACCCCAAAGAGTATCTCATTTAGCATCAATATCATAGGTATATTTATGGTTTTAATATGTTCAGATGATTTAAAAAATTATTTTTAGGATAAAGTCATTGAAAGCTACTGTCTGAGTGTGTTCCAGCTCTAAACATGACTTTGATGATCTCTCATTGTTAAGATAACTTCTTAAAAAATAAACAAACAGTGATGTTGGTGTAGGGTAAATGGATAGAATCACTTAACATTTATGTGAGTGTTTGTACATAGTAGAGAAATAGAAATCATTTATCCAAAAACTTTTTTACAAGGGTTAGTAAAACTTTAAAAATCCACTTTAAATTTCTACATCAGAGATTAAACCAGCTTTATATACTTGGTTTGAGGTTGTACACATTATATATTTTATATTATTTTTTATGAAAAAATAAAACTTTCATAACAAAATAAGAGAATAACAATAGTCAATACACCGTGTATCATCGTCTTCAAAGTAGCTCTCAGTATAAGACATAAATCAAAGATTCTTAGTATTTAAGAATACTATAATATAGTATTCAATAGGTATGCCTTCTTTTTATCTCTCTTAAATTATTTTATTGATACATTTTAGGTATACAGTACATTTACATTCATCAGTGGGAGTTTGTACCTTTACTAGACTTATTTTGGTTCTTATTTTCCCTACATTCCCCTGCCCTCCCTTCAACCCCTGCGTCCCTCCCTATTTGCAAAGGCTTTGTTTACATTTTTTTCTTTTCTCATATTTTTTCCTTTCCCTTCTTTCCTTTCTCCTATCCTTCCCACCTCCCTTACCCATTTGGACCCTTTCTTCCTGTTTCATATTATCAATTATTCATTTTAATCCTTATTTACACTTTCAGTTTCTCATACCAGAGAAACTATTAGGTATTTACATGCGTGTGTCCTATTTATTTCACTTAAGAGTATGTTCTCAATGTGTAGCCATTTAGCTGTACATGCCTCTAATTTCTCATAGGTATGCCTCTTAAGAGTGCCTACTGCCTTATAAATCAATATACAAGAAAAATTTCTTTTCAGACTCAAAATAATTTATGAAGATGTGATTTTTTCTATATTATCCTACTAATTTGGGACCAAACCAGGACTCCAACTTCAATATTTATTTTTTTAGTCTGCTTAAGGGGTAAAGCCTAATATTAGTTTTCTTTATCAGAAGGTAAAACTTGAATTGTTTTGTCTGGCTTCTTCACAACTTGCAAATGACTAGACAGTAAAAAAAAAAAAAAAAAAAGATTTTTGTATATTTTCAAAAGTCATTTTAAGCCAACACCTAGTACAACAGCCTAGATATAGACATTATCTGTCACAATTTTTCATGTTTAATTTTTATGTGGAGTAACACGGATCTCTACTTAGAATAGTGATTCAGAAGTGATTTGCTGGTTGAAGAGGCAATATGCTTCCAACATATGTTATTCAAGACTGGAGACCAGTCTTCAATTATTTCTGAGAAAGTCCTATGGAAGGAAAGTGAATTAGAAAGGGTTTGATTAAAAAATTCATTTGTATCCCACGTATATCTCAGAACCTGTTGAATTACATTTAAAAGAGGATTAAAGCTGATTTCTTACAAGCTGTGCAATAATCAGATTTTTTTTTTGTCAGTGCATGTTTGTAGTACATAATGCTTACATTTTTTTGGAGAGTTAGTGCGTGTACATGACACATCTTTTTATTTCAAATCCTCCCCCTCTTCCCCCTCTCCTTCAGTCTCTTGATCTCCTCATTTGAGAAATTTATATGTCCCTTCTTCCTCTTTTCTAACTTTTACTTTTCTCTTTTCTATTATTTTATATTTCTTATATAATGGAAATCATGTGATTTTTAAAGTTATGTGCCTGACTTATTTCACTTAATATTATGGTCTCAAGGTTCATCCATTTTCCGTGTATCTCCTTTCTATTGTAGAGTACATGCCATTGTGTGAGCACAACAATTTCTTTATCCATTCATCTGTTCATGAACATATAGGTTGCTTCCAAGATTTAGGTATTATGAATCATGCTGCTATAAATAGGAGTATGCATGTATTACTGTAATATGATGTCTTTAATTTTTGGGAGAATGTACCTAGAAGGGAAATAGCTGGGTTGAATGGAGTTTCTAGTTTTAGTTTTTTTGAGGAAGATTTCTACACTGAAGCAGAATTAGAACTTCCAATTTATTTACAAACTTAGCGATGCCATTGTTTAGGGCCCTCACAATGCATTTGCCTGTGGACATATAATCTCTGTTGTCTTTCTATCTCCTTCAGGATTTTGCTATTTCTAATAATTTTTAGTGAGATGGGCTAAAGATGTATCATTAATATACAAGCTGGTATTTTCAACCAAACCCCATGATGAATTTCAGGGAGCAGGTCTAACCTAAGCCTTACCCTGAAGCCAAGCAGCCCAGGTAAGTCTGGTTGAGATCAGCAAAACTTTAACTTTTGTGAGTGAAAAAGATGTGTTTATGTAATTCACCAATATTTTTGAGGCTTATAATCTTGGTGGTTTGCATAGCAGATTCTTATAATCTTGGTGCTTACATGAACAAATACTTATTTTATACAACATTATTGTGGCAAAACCTGATTGTAGAGGTTGGTAAAGTCATCAAGACAAGAGAAAAGAATTTACAGAATCTAACTGAATCATTAAAAATATCCCAGGCAGATCACTTTATCTTATATTAGAGTAAATTGCTTATTTTACATTGATTTACATGATTGTTAAAAACCAATTGAACAATAACTATGCTTCAAGCACAGTGCTGAATGCTTTGTATGGTTTATCTTCTCTAATGTTCACACTTAAGATACCATTTCACCACTGATACTTTACTCTTCCTCCAATAAATTTCCTATGAAATTGGATTGAGTTAATTGCAGAATATCTCATACAAATTGCAACCAGGTTTTGCTAGCTTGACAATGCACATACTGAAGATGTATCTTCACATATATTACAGTTCTTTTTTAAACACTGAGAAGAAATGCCATTTATAAAGAAATTTGCATATATATCCTGGCCAGTGAGCATGTTTGCTGCTGGTTGTGGTGGTGATGGTGTTGGACTTAAGTTGTAGAGTTAAAGTGGAAAGTGTGTCATCCTTCTGCTTGGCTATGAATTTTTAGCCCTGGCATAAAAAGGAGAAAACACCTAAATCTGTGACAGACAAAAGGTTGGAATCACATTCACATATACCAATTAAAGACAATTACGTACGAGCTAAAGCAGAACAAAATCTAATATATAATTTAGTTGGAGTTAGGATTTGGTTCTGTACATAATCAAGTAACTGTGATTTGTCTAACATCATTGGGAATATTGAAGATAATCTGCAGAGTGATAAAGTAGACCTTTCAGAGTCAACAAACAGAAAGTGGCAAGATATATAAATACCCCCTCTACACATACACCCATATTCATGCTTAGCCTGTGAACACTTCTATGCGCGTTCCTCACCCACTTCTATCGATGTTTATTCCCTTGAGCCAGGCTTTTGCAAGTTTGTGAATTATGGCACTTAAGGCTGAAGATCAGTCTGCATGTGATAATATTATCACTCCAAATAGATTTATTTTCCCCTCCTTTCTTGGCTGATGAAATATATCAACAGAACATAGTATTAAGCAAGGAAAAATAACTTTTTTCTCTCTTAAAGGCAAATAAAATTTTTACATTTAATGTTTTACACACACACACACACACACACATTTCTTTTTTGATAGTGATCTCATTATGTTGCCAAGGCTGATCAACTGATGGTCCCACCTCAGCCTACTGAGCGACGGGACTACAGATGCATAACGCAATACCTTCATAATGTTTTCTATGTTTTAGTAAAGGCTTACACCCTTATGCTAGGTGTTGATGGCCAGTTCAAGGCCTTTACCACATCCATCAGTACAAATGCTCGGGTATATACTGAAAAGAAAAAGAGGAAATTATATTCTTTATAATAGGAAGGGCCATACTCCAGAGTTAGGACAAATGATTTTCAGCAAAATCCCTAGAATTACTGTCACTTTAATTGAGGGTTGAGTTGGAGCTAGAAGTTTTATAGACAGAATGTTGGCTCTTGTGCAAGAGTACGTGAAAACATGTTGTTGTGGATTTCTTTTTACTAGGAGGAGTAGAGGCTTTGGATTATTGTTTCTATCATTCAAGTTTATGCCTAACTAGAGGGACTTGCTGCTCCCTTTCCTTTCTGTCTAGGGAGTCCTTTAAAGAGTAGAAATTCAAACCACTGGATACCTGCTCTGAGGTTTCTAACTGTAGCTAATTTCTGCCTGTGACTATCGACCTTATATCCTTCTTATCTACTTGTATTTACCCCTGGACAATACTCTGAAAAGAAGGAGGAAGAGTGCTTTGAAAGGTAAGTGAAAAATGGTCTAAGAAACAATAGTTCAGCTGTATCTTTAAAAGAAGTTAATACATTGTCCGGAGAAAGGGCAAATCACGAAAACAAACAGAAATAGCATGTAACTTTCTGCTTCCCCCAAATTTCAATCAGCGACCTGTTTTGAGCAGCTTAACTGCACTTCAAGAACTCATTTGAACCAAGAGAGTTTGGCCCTCTGGATTAGAAACTAATTTCATAGCTATCTGTCTCTCTCTCTCTCTCTCTTTAAAAAAAAAAAAAACCTTTTACTTTGTTTTCCTAAGTCTCTCCAGAATTTGCTGAATTTAAGTTCTCCACTGTCATTCCAGCAGCTTCTATGCAGAAGCTTTCCTCCAGGCTAAGAAATCATCAGAAGGTGCCTAAACATCTTTTCCACTCAAAAATAATGATTGTATTTCCTTTCATTTAAGGTTTCCTTACATTATATGATAAGACACTACTAACCAAGTTACTAATGTCTCACTACTTAGAATGCAGGATGCAGTTTAAAAGCTAAATGCAACTATTGTTTAGCTCATGATTTTTACTTTTTGACTCCTCATTTTTTAAATAGTAAGCATGTGGAGCAGTAATTAATGAAGGCCGTCTAGCAAATTTTAACTAAGAAATGGTAAAATAAATTCAAAAGTTTTGCATTTTATTTTAGTGATTTAATACTTATATGGAAAAAGTTATATAGTTGGGAAATATTTTAAATTGTTTAGAAAAATACTATGAATATTATAAGATAAATAGTTAGATATTAAATAATAAAATATTTGTAAAATAGTATTAAAGACCATGTACCAGAAGAAGGGAATTTTTATCTACTATATCTGCACTTTGTAGGCAAAAGATAAGTTTAATATATTTTTTTATTAAAGATAAAACTCAAATTAAATTAAAACTGCTTCTTGCTTTCATTCTTAGTTCTTAGAAAAAAGAGTTAATTCCAGTTTAAGTGTATAATAAAAATAAATAATCATTGATTTTATAAAACTTCCATATGCTAATATTTCTCATTCTCAAGAATTTTTCAAACTATTTTAAGTATGTTAATAATTTCAATTGTTTCTAAAAGAATTATATGCTAATTACAAAAAACTTACCTATTAATTTAAAAAGGTTTTGGAGAATTTCCTTAGACAGTGTTTCATATATCTGGAAGAATTGAAACTAAATTTCATTTTTTTCCAGTACTGGGGATTGAACTCAGGGACTCATGAATACCAGACAAGTGCTTTGCCACTGAGTAACATTCTCTGCCTATTTTCTTTTTTTTTTAATTTTGAGACAAGTTCTCCCTAAATTGCTCCATTTGGGCTCAAATTTATGATCCTCTTATCTCAGCCTCCTGAGTACCTAGAATTATAGACAGGCACCACATTCAGTGTCATTTCTAAAAAAAAACCAAAAAACTCTAAACTTTGTTATTGTTATTCTTTTTTAAATTGTTCATTCATTTAAAATATTAATTAAATCTTACTATGTTCCAGAAAGTAGGTTAGACAATGAAAAAAATTAAAGGGATTTAAATTTTATTTTATAGGTAGAGCAAGGAAGACACCGATTAGTAGACATTTGAGGAAATACCTAAAGGAGATGAGGGAACAAACCACCTCTCATGAGGGAGAGGAGAAACAAGGGTCAGTTGTAGCTTGAGGGAAAATGCCAAAGGGGATATAGTAGGACAGAAGTATTATAAAGATTGGTAAATTTGGTGAGGCTGTGTGTGAGTGAGTGTGTGTGTGTCTGTGTGTGTGTGTGTGTGTGTGCATTTTATTTGAGCAAAACAAGAAAAGATTGCAGGATTTTGACCTAATTTGACATAATAAGATCATTCTGGCTTTAAGGTGGATAATTTTCTTGAGGAAAGCAAAGGCAAAAGAAGTTAGGAGATTATCACAATAATTAGGTGAGAGATGATGGGGACTTGTGCCACAATAGCAAGCATGAAGGTGGTAAAAATTAGTTGGAATGTGGATATATATTCTTTATAGCTTTTTGATAGCTTTTGATCACAAATTGAAATGTGAAGGAGAGACTTACTCCAGGATTTTGGCTTGAGCCATTAGAATTGAGAGGCTATAATCACTCATAATGGAAAGCCCCGAACATCCAGATTGAAGAAGTATACTTTTAATTCCGGGAAGTGTTGATCTTGAGAAGCCCAATCAGACTTCCAAGTGGAGATGTTCAGGAGACAATTGAATAAATAAGTTTGATAGATAGGACCTTAAAATATAAATTTAATATATGTTTGGAGATTATCATCATGTTGATGTTTTAAAACCCAGCGACCTGGCTCAGATAACAGAAAGAGGTAGAAAAAATGGGGAAAGCTTATGACCTAGGCACTACCGCCCGGTAGAAGGTGGACAGATGTGGAAAGGCTCAGAGGGTGGATGAGAAGATTTAGTGTAAGGTAGGAAGATGACTGGCAGAGTGGAGTATCCTGGAAGACAAGTGAAGAAAGCATTTTACGAGAGAAGGAATGATCAACCAGGTCACATACTATTGACAGATCAAGTAGTGTGAAGACTGAGAATCGGAAACAATAATTTAGCAAGGGAAAGTCATGGGTGACTCTAACAATAGCAGGTTTGGTAGAAAAGTGTGTGCCTCATTGGCATGAACTCAAGAAATGAAATAGAGCAGCAGTTTGAAGCAGAAGTCAAGTTAAGAAAGCATTTTCTTTTTAAGATGAGAGAAATGGTCACAGGTTTGTACTCTGATGGGAAAGATACAATGTAGGGGGAAAACATAATGACTCCATAAAAAGCAAGGAGAATTCTGTTTAAATTATTGTTCTTGTGCTGGTCTGAGAGGATGGGATCTGTTTAGTGGACAGGTTGATTTACTCAGGAGTACAAGTGGAGCCAGTTCACCCTTAATGCCAGGAGGCAGACATGCTCTATCCAGATAGGAATGCATGTGAGAGCCCATGAAGAAAGTGTGAAGAAAAAAGAAGAAAAATGTAGTCTGAAACAGACATCTGTGAGTATGCTTTGGATGAACTAGAAGAATAGAGTGTAGTTACCAGGCGGCACCTTCTCAGGGGGTCTTCTCGAAGCTTGTGGTCCTGCACCAGCAAAGAGATCAGTCAGTGTGCCTCTCTTCTTCATGCCTTTCTCTAGCTTAGATAAGAGTTTTAGGTTAATTACTAAATCATTATAATTAATATATGTTTCCGTGATAAGTACTATATACTGTGGAAATAAAAATAATTTAGACACAGTACTTATTTGCCCTGAAAGAGCTCATACTTTGCTGTGTTTGGGGGCATCTATAAACTGATTAACAAATTCTGATAATTTCTACCCTGGTAGTATACAGTTTGCTTATGACTTACTTTCCACTGAGTGGGACTCAGTCTTTTGTATGCCAGTTGGCTATAACAAAGTAAAATTAAAAATTAAAAAAAGATCAGGGAATGGCTTGTTCACTTTGATCCTGGGCACATCAGTTTGAAATGTATCTCTGATATTTGTAAATGAACATTAAGTATTTGCTGGAGATTGTTGGAATTACAAAAGATCAGAGCTGGGATGGGACACATGACTCAGACCTTTAATTTTATCTGTGAAGGAACTGGGTCTGTGGGAGAAGCAAACTGTTTGGGAGGACATGCCTGGGTACATTTAGTTTGGACTCTTTTGGCTTTACCTTCCACCACTTTCAGACCAGGACTTCACTCAACCCAAGGCTCTGGAGTAACTCGTACTTGATATGCTAACTGGACCTGATCCTGGGCTTTTCTATTTTGTAATTCTTTCTACCCTTCCTTAGGGTAAGAATAAAAATTGCTCTGGTCTATTTTCAAGATTAAGCCTGAAAAGGAATACAGCAACAAGGAACTGAGAAACAGACCAAAGAACAAAAAGCAGGTGATCCTTCAGCCTCGAATCATTATAGGATATTTAAATCTTCCCCAGAGATCTGTCTTTTCTTACTATAGCATATGAATTAATGAAGAAATGCTGTTATCATCAAACATTATACAAAATATAGTTGAATATAGAAAGTTCCTCAACTTTGAAAAGATTAACTCTATGGGCTAAGGCAGAGAATCTGCTTACACGCCCACTCTCTTTCCTTTTATTTTCTTCTTGTACTTACTTCAGACATAGAGAACTAATTCAGTGAAAAGAAGCACTATTGGTAATACCTAGTACCTAGTACTAGTCAGTGGTACCTAGTCAATAGCTTTCTCCTTGAATTTTGAAAATAGTTAATATTGATTCAGTTTGAGTAAACAATACATATAGAATAAAAACATGTTTTTCTAAAGCATATTACAAAATGTACAATTCATCTTATTAGCAAATTAGTTAGTGAATCAACATTAGAGTGTCTAGTATGTGCCCTGAATTGTATTAAAAGCTAAGTAATACGTACAATATATACTACCAAAAATAAAAAAAATGATATGTAATAATCTTAAATTGATAAAGAATAGCTCTTAAAATTTTCTATTTGTATACTTGCATAGGAATCTTTGATTTCTATTGGTTGAGTCACGTACTGCTTGTTAACGCAAGGAAATGGACAGAAGTTGGATATATAGGTATACACTTTATACACACTCAAATGTATAAAAATTGAGAAAAGATTTAGTGGTGGTACTACTACCCTAATAACTTAATTTTGGGATGGAGGGTGTTATGGCTTGTGTCTAGAGTTTCCCAAAGCCTCATGCAGTCATAGGTGGTTGGATCTAGTGTATGTGATTCTGGGTGCAATCTATGGTGTAATGCTAGGCTCATGGGCACCAGGATTAAGACTGTAAATGCTACCCACTCTAAGTAGCCTGCATAAGGTAGAAAAGCTGTGTTCGTCCCTTGCTGGATTTGCTACCTTCTGCTTAGCATGCACGGTTCCTCCTCTGTGGTGCCTGTTTGCCATGCCACTCTGCCTTGGAGCCAATTGATTATGGACTGAAAGAAACCTCTATGAACTGTGAGCTAAATAAACCTTTTCTCCTTTAATTTTGGGTGTTGGGTATATTGTCCCAGAAACCAAAAAAGTAACTAAGACAGCGGGCCACTGGAATTTAGAGATGACAAGACCAGACTAGAGAACAAAAAATCCCTTCTTAATGATTATCAATGACTATATGCGATGTTTATTGTTATTATTTATTTTTGGCTTGAGTTTTCTTATTTACAGGAAAAAACAAAACAAGAGAATTGGAAAACCACATCCGTTTTGTGGCATTCTTCTTGCTTTTTCTTAGTGGTGAACAATCTTTCCTATTTCTCCATTCCTTTAATTGGTCCTTGGAGAGTCCTCTCAAACCTTTACAATGACATTCAGTGAACATTTCTGAGTGGTGCCAAGCCAGAATCTCTGTGATAGCTCACAAATTACAGATTGAACTAAAGCTGTATTACTTACTTTTGCAATGTTTAATGCATGAGTTTTCTTATTTGGTATGGCTAAGCTGATGACATACAGACTTTTTTTTTTCTTCTCAAGGCTTCGTGAATTTTTGTGAATATTGCTTAAAATATGTTCTTTAAAAGTGATTACACGGCAAACCTTTCCTTCTATTGTTTCCTCTGCACATGGTTTGAAGCTGAATGATTACACACAAATGGCATATTTCTGAAAAAATAGAAATAGTCTGCAGAGATGGATTTAAGATGCTTAAAAGTCACTGAGTCTGCTTTGACAGCTCTACAAAAAGAGAAGCGAATTTTAGAATATGTGCAGATCACTCACAAATGAAGTAAAAAGCATATTTGATGCTTAGATTAAATCAGCTTCAAAATATTTTTGGTATTGTCTAGATAGAGCTTTATATATAGGAGAAAACCTTAATAAATTTTTGCAAAAGAAGAAGGAAAAAATTTTTCTGAAGTTATTCATGGTAATTGTGGGGTTTTTTTTGTTTCTCTGAATTTACAAATGTTTAAATCTGGTGTGCATAACATATAGTTATTTTTACTTTGAAAACATGTATTGGCTCATGACATAATACATTTTCATCTCCCTTGTACTTCATATTTTAGCATTTATTATTTTACCTGCAATTTTTAATGTTTACAATCTTTTTATAATGACTTGAAATAAGAGCTCCTAAAGGCCATAAAATAAATATAATTACTTGAAATAAGAGCTCCTGGTCTATTCTGTTCAGTATTGTAGCCTCAGCAGCCAAAAGTGAAGCTAGTAAAAAGAGAGACAGCCTAGACAATTAATGGTGGATTCTCCCTTGCAAAAAGGAATCTTGGAGCTGGGCATGGTGGTACACTCCTGTGATCCCAGCACTTAGGAGACTGAGGCAGGAGAATCACTGTGAGTTCGCTGCGAGTTGGGCTACAGAGTGAGTTCAGGAGTAGCCTGAACTACAAAGGGAGACCCTGCCTCAAAAAAATGAAATAAAATAAAGGAATTTTGCGGAAAAAGGCAAGAAATGCTGCACAGGTAAAATAGCACACCTCTAAGATCCAAGGATTTTGTGCCTGCCACACAAGTGCAAAGTCTTGAGTTTGATCCCCTGGTATGGGGAACCGCACCCAGCAAAAAAACACTCCTCCATATTAGATATATTTGTTCCTAAAATCAACTTCATATGTAGACACACATACAGATCCACATGTGCACTTTTCTGATTTACAATTTCAGAAATTATCTCAGTTGCAACAACAACAACAAATACTGTCACTTCTAAGTATTGCATTTATCTCCAACATGACCTTTGCCTTGAGGCTGGGCCCAGATATGGCTCCACATAGTTGTACAATGTATGAATTACAAATTTAACTCTCTTTAAAGTCCACATGGTTAAAAAGAACAAGGAATCTTTGCGTGGGCAGAGGAGGCACTCTCCTGGTGTCAAGCAGAAGGCTCTGCCTTATGCACTGCTTTCCATGACCACAAGTGAAGTAAGTGGAGAGGTATTTCTTTTCCAGAAGCTGCACTGTAGGGGCCGCGTGTCTGAGGGTCTCCTAGTACAGGATGAATCATTAGGCCTTGACATTGAGCAGTGAGGCTGTTTTTCAGAGTTAGGCTTTCTTTTTTTTCCTGGACAGTACAGATCCCTTAAAGTAGTTCATCTGCTACATCATTAAACTTCTTTTCCACTCTTCTCCCTGCCCAGGCCAGTCATGGTCTTTGAATATGAAGTAAGATTCAAACTCTCGCCCTTGTTTCCCTTTGCACTTTCTGTTCCTTAGCAACTGGCTTCAGAACTCTGCTCATTTCCTTAATTTTTTCCACACTGGCTTTGGTCTTTGCCTATTTCTTAGAAGTACAGGTAAGAAGATATTTATAGCCCTTACCCCAGGCTCAAGGGTGTTTGTACCAGACTCTTACTATTTCTGTCAAGGTGGAGCATAGTGCAGGAGAGGTTTTGAAGAGACTTGTCAAATTGTGTCATTCCATTTCCCTGGCTCTTCCTGATTCACAACTCAATTTTTACCAAGTCCTTCCTTCACACACCTAAGTTTTGTTTGTTCCTTTTTTGACTTGGAACTACCTATTAGTCTTATACAAATTCTAAAAAATGCACAATTCATCTGACCCTTAGTAGTCTTAGGTGTCTTACTCTAGGCAAAAGACCACTTGTAAGGAAGATACTTGTTTTTCACAACATACACTGCCCTAATGAGTTTCCCTAATTGCAACACTTACTGAAGGATTCAGCACAATTTAATTCATAATACTTGTCTTCTGTGCATCTCTCAAATTTCAGAATTTTGTGTGTATATGGGTTGCAAGATATGAAATTTAAAAAATAAGTATAAAGGCATATCAATGTGATTTTTACAGATAAATATGATTTATTTAGGAGAGCAAAAAAGTGAAAAAAGTGTTACTATAAGCAGTAAGATATTTTAATAGAGCAAAAATATTATTTAGAAATAAATTCTTCCATATATTCAAACAGTCTCCAGTTAATGGAATAGTAGGAAAATAGACTACATTTGCAACAGCAAAAAATAAAAATCTGTACATGAATTTAACAAAAAATAGGTTAAAATGGTATGGAAAACTATTAAATACTCCTAAAAGATCTAAAAAGTAAACTTGAAGTGGAGAAAGATACATTTTCATCCTGCATAAGAAGACTCAGCATCTTAAGAACAGCCATCCTCCTTAACTTATAAAATATAAAGCACCTCCTTTCCCTACATGATATCAGTTTTATTACTGTTGTCTTCCTACCTTAGTAGACACACCAATTGTAAACTTTATTTGGGAGAATAGACCGGCAAGAGTAACTCATGAAATCACAAAAGAGAAAGGCATTACAAGAAAGAATACAAAAATTAAGAGACATTATTATAAAAATCTCAATAATTAAAACATGTATGTTGGTGTTTATTGGAACCAATGGAACTGGATGTACATGGAATGTAAAAGTAAAAAGCTAAATGGCACAAGTAGGGAGAGAAGAGTTCATTGGACTTGTATATAAGTAGGTTGGAGACAATTTTCTTAGATGACTTGACTTAAAATCCAGGAGAATTAAAAAAAATACTGTTACATTTGTGTACATATACACAAAATATTTTGCATTGCAATAAATCAAGTGCCTAAGACAAAAAGAGGCATAAATATTTCTATCTTATACTATAAAGGAGCAATTACTCTGATATAAAAACAGCTTTTAAAAATTATGAAAATAAACAACAAAACAAAAAGTGTAGATGGCCCTCAAATTTATAAAAATAAACCTAATGTTGCTAATAATTCAAAGATAAATTAAGACTACAATGCTATTATACTCCGAAATAAAAAAAACACATTCTACTGAAAAGAATGAAACAGCCACTGCAATACATTACTGGAGGGAATGTAAAATCTCATACGCATTAATCCTGTGATGAGGAAATATCTTCTATAAATTAACCTACAGACACACTAGCAAATCAAACATAAACAAGAAACTATGTATGTTTAAGGCTACTCATTACAGCATTGTTTGTAACAGCAAAAGAGTGGGAACAACTCACCTGCCCACTAGGAAGTATCTTATAACTAAATTATCTATCTGTCATCTATTTATCTATCTATCTATCTGTCTGTCTTCTGTCTATCCATCTCATTATACTATGTTAATTTTTTCTTTTGGATAAAAAGTTATTTTTATGATAATGAAGCTCATTTTGGTAATTAGTTCTTTTTGTGATCATTTAAAGAAATATCCGAGGGGCCGGGGATTTAGTTCAGTGGTTCCGCCACGTGCTTCGCAAAGACCCGGTACCAAAAAAGAAAAAAGAAAAGAAAAGAAATAAATATCTGACTATTTCAAGATTATAAGTATTCTTTTAGGTGTTCCCCTAGAGACTTTTAGCATTCACGTTTAAGTTTATAAGCCTACTCAAAATATTTGACGAATTATGTGAATAGAGTTGATTCACTTTTTCTCACATAAATACCCCTGACTCAGTGTTATGTACGGGAGAGGTTTTTTTTTTCCTCCCTGAAATGAAAGGGCTTTCTAAATGGCCTCTACTCCTCCAGGTTTGCCTCCTCTAGAGTCTGTTCTCTGTGCAGTGTGATTCCTATGTTTTCTATTGTGTCCAAGTTCATAACCCTCCTATGCCTTCCAATCATGCTCAGTAAAATTAAGATTGCCAGAACCTACCGGAGCCTACGTTATCTGGTTTATTTATAGTCTGGCTCCATCTCTGACTTTGTGTTCTGCCACTTTCCCTTTCCTCATTCTGCAACAGACAGACAGACAGACACACACACACACACACACACACACAAACACACAAACACACAGGCACAATTTAGAACAAAAGTACTATGATAGCAGGTAATTTTTAAAAAAATTCCTGCTTCTCAACCCTAGAATAGCATCAGTAGATGGCATACTAATATAGTGTATAATTTTCAATATGATATATAAAAGTATATAATGTAATATAGTGTAGCAACCCATACATGTAATATTGCCTATACCTAGAATATAATAGTAGAGTAATTATTCATTATGTGTTAATTTATTGAATACATGGTAAAATAAATATTGATATCAATAATATTGAAAGAAATGTAAAAATATGGAGATAATGGATTGAAAATACACAACTATTTTTTCTTCCACTTGTAATTATTTTGTGCTGTAATATTGCTGCATCTCACATACATTTTTTTTCTTTTCTTTTTTTTTTTTTTTTTTTTTTTT
>NW_022900926.1:45240430-45260586 GCF_012274545.1 Fukomys damarensis
TTTTTTTTTTTTTTTTTTTTTTTTTTTTTTTTTGGTACTGGGGATCAAACTCGGGATCTTGTGCTTGTGAGACAGGGGGCAGAACCACTGAGCTAAATCCCCAACTCCCCCATACAGGTTTTTTGCAGTTCTTCAGATAGTGAAATGCAAAAAGATTAGGGCTTAGATCTTAATTCCATTATGTAACATCTCTGGGCTAGATGGGCCTTGATTTCCTATATAAGGAAAATTAAACTATCTTCCTGGCTGTGTCATCACTGTTAGAATTACAATCAACTTGTAGAAAAAAATACCAAAATATCTGATGTGTAGTGTAATCACAAAAACTTTAACAATTTTAATCATTTTATGGTTTTCCATTTATAATTTAAGTGAGGGCAGCATGTTAAAAAATAAAAACCTGTTACCTCTACAGTTGCTAGCAGGATGTTTTGCACATATCAAGACAAAAAAATGTTTGTTGAATAAATGAATAGATGCAGAGAGTCTCTTAAAAATGGATTACAACAGGAGCCTGTTCCCTTCTTTCATACTCTGTTCCTCATTGATTTAGTGATTAATAAAAGAATTAATCTGTCCCTGAACTAATTGCATAATTCTGTGGAGAACCATACTCATTTGGCCTACAAAATATTTTTGACTTCTTATTTCTTCTAACTGGACTTTGGGATTTCTCAGGATGCACAATTGTATATTTCAATGAATTTTCCAATAGGCACAATAGTTTTCCCCCTTCCCTTTTCACTTCTAAAACCTCACAAGCTGTTAAAATGTCCATCCCTTCTGCTCCATTTCCTCACCAAAATCCTATCACATGCCATATGAATTTTTAACCCTAACACCTGTCTACCCACATGGTTCCACAGGGGTGGAGTAGAAAATATGTCGGAAAACAATAAGCCCACATATATTCACGTGCGACTGCCCACGGGCTCTGTAAATATGGTTTGTCTACCCTGGTAGCCTTCTGTGCATTTAACCACATTGACCAGAAGGACATAAATCAATTGTGTAACTATGATCCCTTTTCCACTTTTCTTAGTTCCTGGACAATGTTTTTGTTTTGCTGCAATTTTTGTAGTTTCAGAAACCTTGGATTAATTGCTTTTGCCTCCTCATGCAGGTGTCGAGCAGTCCTCCAGACTGTGGAGAAAGCCAGTCTGCTAGCTCTGCTTTAGCTTTGGTGTGGCTTAGTGTGACAGAAAAGAGCAGAAAAGAAGTGTGTTATTGCCAATTTTTTTAAATTCATTAACTACACAAATGCCTGATAATATAATTTTCTTATTCTTGGGTTTTGGATAGGGAAACTGTTAAAGAAAGCTTCTGTATGAAGGCTTAGCTGTGTGGATATTTGAAGTTCTATGTACAGGAATGAGTTAATGTTCCTGTAGGCTACCTGGAATAATCGACAAGCTTCTATTTCAGGCATCTTTTATTATCTGTACTTCCTTACACTAACTTTGTCTTTTGCATCTTGTAATCCAGCTGGGAACCTAGGGGAAACGTTGTATGAAAGTAGCCCAGGACGGTGGGGAGGAGAATTTTATTAGACACTGCATAGAATTCCTGGTATAGAACAATAAAAAGGCTAAGTTATAGTTAGCTTTGTCATTGGTTTAAGACTTTCTGTAAACAACCCGTTTATATTGCTGGCACCCAGGGCACATTATTCTGACCCCCTTGATATACTCTTGACCCAAATGCCAGGGCTGATGCCTCCAAAAATATTGTGATATATTACTGGAAGTCTATTTCACTAATGAAAACATGAAGATTTTTATCAGAAAAAAACAAAGACCTATCTTGTTCTGACTCTATGGTAAGTATTTTGTTCCAGGAATTGCATTTCTGTTTTTTCCCCTTGCTCGTTTTTTTCTTTCTTCTTGTTTTGGGCAATGCTGTGCTTCAGGGACTTACTAGTAAGCTAAAGGAGGCAATTTATCAATTATTTAAGTACTTGGTCTATATTTTTCCTTGTTTAAGGTCACCAAGAAAGAATAAAACAAAAAACCCCAATAAATTTAGTAGAGCAGCATTTTATGTGGAAGACAATTTTTTAATTACTATTAAGATAATAAAAAATGAGGTCAACTCTGGGGATCCCAATTAAGTCTTTTCCTTTGATGTGATTTAGAGCCATACAACATAGTGCCCAACTCTCATCTTGAATGCTTATTCTGAGAAAACATATTTCTTTCACAAGCTATTTGGGGGCTGTAGTGTGTACAAGATACTACTGATTCTACTAAAACTGGAAAAAACAACTCAAGTGATGTGTCCTGCTGTCTAGGATATACCACATTTCACTGCTTCTTAAGTGCTTTTGATAGTAAGATTTCCCTTTATTTCGTGTATACCAAGGATGAAAAAAATGAAAATTCTGTATAACACAATGCTTTCTTTTTATTCACAATATATATATATATATTATATGCAAAGACTTTTTGACATATAGTCAGACATAGATTTTTAAATTTATCCCATTTGAGCATGCACATCAATAAAATACATAAAATGAAATCAAAATATTCTTAAAATTTTCACTCAGATTCTATTCTTTTTCTTTTAATGTAATACAATTAGATATTAATAAAGAAATAAAGAAACTGTAAAAGCATTTCTATTGAAAAATGAAATTTCTGGACCTGGGATTTAGCTCATTGGTTCCACTGCCTGCCTCACAGGGACCTGTGTTCGATCCCTGGTACCAAAAATCAATGACAAAACACATTTCATAACAAAATAATTAGTAATAATGGTAAATATATTATGCATCATGATCTTAAAAGAATACCTTTTCTATTGATAATCTATCTCAATTAATCTCCTAAGAAAATGATACTTTTTTGCATAAAGCACTTCAATTATTAAGAAAATATCTGGTGCTCACTTTAGCAGCACATATTCTAAAATTAGAACAAAGTATCTGACAGAATTATTTTGAACATTTTTTTCCTATCTCTCAGTAACTATTATACATTTTGACTCTTATTTACACTTTCAGTTTTTCACATGAGAGAGACAATGAAATATTTACATGTGTTCGACTTACTTCATTTAAGAGTATGATCTCAAGATGCATCCATTTAGAAATGTATTGAGTTTATTCCTGTTTTATGGCTGAGTAACATGCCATTATATTAAAAAACACATCCTTTTAATCCATTCCTAGGTTGATGGGCATTTTGGTTTTCAAACATTTTGGTTGGATTTAAATATCTAATCCATAATGGGCATCTGAGAAGAATACACACTTCACCACCTTCTTGATGCCGTCGCATTTGGACGCTTTCTCCAGGCGGCAGGTCAGGTCCACCACAGACACATTGGATATGGGCCCGCCAAGGCCATGTCAGTGAGCTTGCCTTTCAGCTCCGGGATGACCTTCCCCACAGCCTTGGCTGCGCCAGTGGATGCGGGGATGATGTTGTGGGCAGCCCCGCGGCCTTCGGGTCACAGCTTCCCGGAGGGGTGGTCCACAGTCTTCTGGGTGGAGGTGATGAAGTGGACTGTGGTCATGAGCCCCTCATGACGCCGAAGTTGTGGATGACCTTGGCCAGGGGCGCTAAGCAGTTGGTGCAGGAAGCATTGCTGACCATCTTGAGGGAGTTATCGTACTTCGTGTGGTTCATGCCCATCACAAACATGGGGGCATCGGCAGACTGGGCAGAGATGATGACCCTTTTGGCTCCACCCTTCAGGAGAGTCCCCGCCTTCTCCGTGGAGGCAGCACCCCAGTGGACTCCACCACGTGCTCTGCGCCACCTTTGCCCCACTTGATGTTGGCTGGATCTCACTCCTGGAAGATGGAGATGGCCTCGCCGTTGATGACCCACTTCCAGTTCTCAGCCTTGACGGTACCCTTGAACACACCATGGGTGGATGAAGTGCAAACAGCAAATACACATATGAAAAAATGTTCAATATAACTGGTCATTCGAGAGATACAAATTAAAACAATGCTGAAATTTCATCTCATTCCAGATAGAATGACTCTTATCAAGAAATCAACCAATAAAGGACGGGGATTTAGCTCAGTGGTTCCACCGCTTGCTTTGCAAGCGAACGAACCAATAAATGCTGGCGGGGCTGTGGAGAAAAATGAATCCTTTCCATTGTTGGTGAGAGTGTAGACTGGTGTATCTATTGTGGAAATCAGTGTGGAGATTCTTTAAAAAAACTAGAATTAGCAGTCCCAGTTGACCCAGCTATTTTTCTTCTTGAGGTCTTCCCAAAAGAATTAAAAGCAGCACACCACAGTGACATATGCACACTCATGTTTATTGCAGCACAGTTTGTAACATTCTGTATCATTTTCAAATGGAGAGTTTTTAATATCTGCATTTTTCCAAGTGACTTTTTTTTTGTTACTAAGAGTATTTTAGTCTATGTTAAAATGAACACAATGACTGATACCCACAATTTAAAGGAGAAAAGGTTTAATTTGGCTGGAGATTCAAGCAGTATTAGTCTGTGGTTGGCTGGCTCCAAGGCAGAAACATCATGAAGGAGGGGCATAGTAGAACAAAGCTGCTTCATTCATTGTGATGGAGAAGCAAAGCGAAGGAATAGCACCAGGAAGGAAGAAGTTAGGGCCTAGGTATATACCCCAAGGCCATGTCTCTTTAGCCTCCACAGACACACCCAGAAGTGAGCTCCACTAGTTTCTCGGGCTGATCCCAAAGCCAATAAAGTTGACACTATCAAATTTAACTGTCACAACACTTGCTCCTAAGTGAAACCTCCTGTCTTAGCTAATTTTCTCATTGCTGAGACGAAATACCTGATACCCACAGCTGAAGGAGGAAAGGTTTATTTGGCTCACAGTTTGCAGAGGTTTCAGTTCATAGTTGGCATGGGAGAGGGACATAACAGAGGAGAAACAGTTCATGGCAAGCAGAGGCAGAAAGCAACAAGGAACAGATATCAACCCTTTTTTTGTAGCTTATGTCTTATATAGACTACCTGTCCTTAGGGTGGGGCACCCTTAATCCTGCTGAGAAACATGCCAATCAGTGGACTAATTTAGTAATCACACACCTTTAATCCCAGCATCACATAGCCTACATTCAGCCACCTCTGGAAAAGTCTCACCTATGGCCACATGAGGCTTGGAGTGCATCTAGACATAAGCCATAACACCTCTTAATCTTGACCTTTACTGGTTGTATCTTTTTTTTTTTTTTTTTTTTTTTATTGAGACAGAGTCTCACTATGTAGTTGAGACTGACTGGAACTCACTATGTAGCCCAGGCTGGTCTCAAACTCACAGTGATCCTCCTGCCTCAACCTCCCGAATCCTGGGATTACAGGCATGCACCACCATGCCAGGCTTACTGTCTGCATTCTTATCAACACTCTGATCTTCTGAGCTCCAACCAGAATCACCCATCAAGCTTTTCTTACATTTTAAGGTGTCTCTAGCCTGCATCTCCAATAAACTCCTCTCAAAAACCAGATCCTAAGGCTTCTAAACCATGTGATGAGGTATAGTCACAGCAAAAACCCCACTTACCTTGAACCAATTTTCTGTTTTAGTCATCTTTCCTATTGCTGATACAATAGCAACACCCACTCCTTAAAGAAGGAGAGGTTTAATTTGGCTCACATTTTAGTTTTAAGTGGATTCAGATCATGGTTGCCTGGCTCCACATCAGAAATATCATGGTAGAAGTGTGTGATGGAGTAAAGCTGCTTAGCTCATGGTGGCCTGGAAGTGGATCAAGTGAACAGTGCCAGAGAGGAAGAGGCGATAGACCAGAGATAGGCCCAAAAGACATGCTTCCAGGACCCATCCAGAAGCACTTACATTTTGAGCTCCACCAGTCCCCTGGGGTAGATCCAAATCCAATTAAATTGACTTTATCAAGCTTAATAGTCACAAAGAGTTTAGTGCTGTAGCATTCATAAAGAAACACACCAGTATTATGAGAATTTGGATGAAATTTTGTAATAGAGTTTCCTGGAAAGTGCCACACAAACAAAGGCAATTTTAGGCAACTCACACGAATGACTGCAACTTCTACTTTAAGAAACCAGAAAAAGAAAAAGAAATAAAAATTAAAAGAAAGCAGAAGAAAGGAAATAATAAAAATCAGAGTGGAAAGCAATGAAATACAATACAAAAATATAGTAAAGTATTGAAATTGAGTTGTTTTCTTGAGATCAATAATATTTTTAAAAAACCGAGCCAGAATGAGCAAAAAAAAAGTAGAAAAGTCATAATGTTATGAATACAAAAGAAATATCACTAAAGATGTACAGATACTTAAAGAAGAATAAGGAAATATTATAAATAACTCTATTCCAATGCATTTGACATATTTGGTGAAATTGACAAATTCCTTAGAGTATATGTACTACCAAAGTTTGCTAAGGCTGGGTGTTTAGCTCAGTGGTGCCACTGCCTGCCTCAGAAGTACAAGGTCCCGTAGTTTGATCCCCTGTGTCCAAAAATAAAAAAAAGTTTGCTCAAGAAGAGATACATAACATAAACACATCTTTATTTTTTCTTATTAAAGAGAGATAATTTTGAAGCTAAGAACCTTCTCCTAATGAAAACTGCAGACACAGATGACTTTACTAATAAATACTACTACACTCTTTTTTGGTACCAATCAAACTCAGGATCTTGTGCTTCTGAGGCAGGTGGTGGCACCACTGAGCTAATCCCTGACCCTATACTACTACACATTTATTACCAGTATTATACAAACTCTTCTATAAAATTTAAGAGGAGAAAGCACAACCTGATCACTTCCATGCAGTCAGCATTATCTTGATACAAAAATTATACATCCATGAGAAGTAAAGCAAACTATGGGCCAATATCTTTCATGGATGTAAGATGCAAAGATTCTAAAGAACTGGTTAACACACTGAATTAAGTAATGCATGACAAAGATAATACATCATAAGTAGTAATGTAAAGTTGACATGTATCAAATAAAATCAACCAATATAATGTAAGTTAAGCAACAATAGAGAAAATCCTTTTAATTTTCTGTTATGACTTAGATTTAAAATGTCCCCCCAAATCTTTCTATGTTCAGAAGTGGGGTGTTTGGAAAGTGTTTGGATCGTGGGAGCACTATGCTAATCAGTGGACCAGTTTATCTGTAAATTCATAGCAGGATGTACTGCTAGAAGGTGAGGTCTGGTCAGAAGTGGGTCACTGGGACGTAACCTGGAAGGGCGTATTCTTGTCCCATGTTCCTCCCTGTTCTCTCTGCTTCTTGACTGCCATAGCTTGAGCAGCTTTTCTCTGCTACACCATTTTTTCCTGGGAGTCAGCCAACTATGGACCTAACCCACTAAAATTTTGGACCAAAAATAAATCTTTTCCTTTAATTTGCAGGTGTTGATATTTTGTTCCAAGTGACTAATGCATCATCTTAACAGGTACAAACAATGTTTAATAAAATCTAACATAAGCTAAAATTCTTGATATAAAAGGTATGAAAGAGAACTGGCCAAACCTAATAAGATCATACACCCTACTTGTATGTAAAATGCAATTCTAACTTCATATTGTGAAAAATGAAATGCTTTTTTTTCTAACATTGATAACTGAACATGTATAAAGGTCTCATTCCTTCTATTCAACATTGTATTCGATACTATTGACCAAGCATTTTTGATAATTTTTCCTGAAGAAAATATCCCTTTTAGTATGGGTTTTAAGAGACTACCTTGATGAAATATATCTGATCTTACAAACATATTTAAAATTTTTTTCAAAATATCTAGTTCCTGTATAGCCTTAAAACTGGCCATCTTCATCTATATTTATTGCTGTTTCACACTGCTGGAATGACTGCCTGAGTTCTTCCTCCTGCCAGAGCAGCAGCAGGATTAACTAGATTCTCATAGAAGAACAAGCCCAAATGTTAACTGCACATGCAAGGAATCTAGGTTATGTACGCCTTGTGAAAATATAGTGTCTTATGGATTGAAGTGAGCTGAGGTAGTGGTGCTAACACAAGGGAATGGCTCTATGTGCAGTTAAACATTAGCAGAGAGCTTTGATAGCACAGATCCTATAATAAGTCAGTAGTGTGTAGACTCAATGACTGACAAGTGACAATTAAGCTGCATGTAGGGCCAGGCTTAGGTCAGAATCGGACACTTATTTTAGTCCATATGTGGCCCTTCTATGTCTATGATTTCAGTTACTGCTTCTGTCCATGCCTCTTTTCTACACTGTGCATTTGTCTCAGTCAGAGCTTTGGTAAGCCCGTCCACAGGCTAACTGCAGCTCAAATCTGTAATAACCCAATGTCATTGGAGAGCTTTGAAAAGGAGGAAAGAGTCAGTGAGACAGCAAAAGACTCTAAGTCTGCCAACAGCAACAACTACACTGCATTTAAAAGAAAATACCAAGTCCTATTTAAATTATGGATTAATTGCAACAGGTGATTCGCATTCTCAAAGCCTATTTTGTATAATATGTGGCATCCAATGAAGCTATGAAACCCTCAAAATGGCTCTCTCATATGGAGACCAAGGACAGTGCACTAAAAGATAAGCCTTTGAGGCTGGGGATTTACCTCAGTGGTTCTGTGGCCTGCCTTGCAAGCGCAAGGACCCGAGTTCAATCCCTGGTATTAAAAAAAAAAAAAAAAAAAAAAGAGATAAGCCTTTGGTCTTTTTCAAAAGGAAAACATGTGAACACAAAAAAACAGAAGTAATTATTGAAGGCCACCATTTCATCAAACGCATGTTCTCCAAGAGCATTATTCTTAGTGGCTAACTGCATTGCTAAAGTTAAGAAGACTTTACTCTTGGTGGAGAGTTGGTCCTGCTTGCTGCTAATGACATCTGTTGTGAACTTTTAAGAGATGATGCCGCTCAAAAGGTGACATGTGTCCCTCTTTTGGCTAGTACCATAACTACCTGAAGTGATGAAACAACAGGAGATTTTTGAGGTATAGTTGTTGAGATTAATTTGTTACTTGTGGGCCGGGTGTGGTGGCGCATGCCTGTAATCCCAGCAGTCGGGAGGCTGGGGCAGGAGGACCACTGTGAGTTAGTTCGAAACCAGCCTGGGCTACATAGTGAGTTCCAGTTCGGTCTCAACTACATAGTGAGACCCTGTCTCAAAAAACCAAAAAAAAAAAAAAAAGTTACTTGTGGTAGGTAGGCAGAGGTTAACGAGTCTGCTATGTTGACAATATGACAACGCTTATTTTATGCAATGTATTTTTCAAGAGGATGTGCATGAAAGCATGTTTTGCTCACTTTTGTTGTCAACCAACACAACTACCACAGGACTACTTAAGTGTTTGTATGACAACCTATCAGAAAAACAGAACTGATCATTTTGTATCCATGTATGCATGGACACAGTGGCTGCCATGACCACACAGCTTTCTGGTTTCACTAATCATGTAAAAGAAATCACTTCTGAATATGAGTCCACACTATATCAACCATAGAGAAATGCTGATAAGTCAAAAAAGTGTCCTCTAAACGTAACAGTTTTTCAGGATGTGATTAAAATTATCAACCACATTAAGCACAGATGTGAATTATTAACCACAGATGTGAGTTAAAGTACCTGCCCTTAACTCACACCTGTTTGTGCAGCTCAGTGAGGAAAGGGATACAGAGTATGGTTTTTTTTTATATGCACAAGTGAGTTGGTTTTCTAAGAATAAATCACTGGCCAATAATTTACAAGGCTAATTTATAAGAGTCACCAGAGCCACTCCAGAGATTCCATTTAGAAAAACAGTCACCACTCACATCACACTTCAGTGACACAGAATGTGTTGCAAAATTTGCTTACTCACATGACATATTGAACCTACTCAACAAACGTAATCTGTCATTTCAGGGAAGGCTGATTGTGTTCAAGTCAGTAGATAAAATGCATTTCAAACCAAATTGGAGACAGAGTGGCAATGAGTGAACATTTGAATTTTTGACATGTTTCAAACATTAACAAAAAAATTGAAAGAGACTGAGTCAGGGACTTCTTTCTGCCATTATCTGCCTCAGCTTTCCAGAGAATTAAAGCATTCCTTCTCAACCACTAAAGAAGCCCAAACTGGGAAGGAATAGATTTTTCAAACCATTTCTGAATAGGCCAGGTGAATCAACCTTGTCAGTACTAGAATACAATCAGCGACTAGAGATCCAAGAGATGGTAAATTTAAAAGTATATTTGAGACCTTTTCAAGTCATACTTTCTGAGTTAAAGTCAGAGCAAAATATCCTGAGATTGCCACAGAAGCACTGAAAAGCCTAATTTCATTTCCAACATATTATTTTTGTGAAGCAGTATGTTCTGCAGTGGCAGAAACCAAAACAACATTATAGGACAGATGGGACTTAAGCAACACACTTTGGGTGTCACTGTCTCCCATCACACTCAGAAGGGATGGTCTGGTTGGAGGAAAGCAAGCTCAGGGCTCTCACTGATTCTGCATTACAGTGAATTATGTAATTATTTCATTATATTATAATATAATATTAATAGAAATAAGGTACACAAAATATGCAATATGCTTGAATCATCCATCTCCCCCTAATCCTGATCTGTGGAAAAATTGTCTTCCACGAAAGAGATCCCTAGTGCCAAAAAGTTTGGAGAACACTGTTATAGAGAGATTGAAGTTGAAATTAACTCAGTGCATCAGGTGGATCTCAATATGAGATTGAAGTTGAAATTAACTCAGTGTGTCAGGTGGATCTCAATATGGTCTCAATTTACAACTTCTACAACAAACTCATTAATTCTCCTATATAAATTTTTACTTTTGCACATTAATTTGTTTGGAACTAAAACTATGTGCACATGACTTTTCTTTTCCCTGACTCATTTCTGGCTTTCCTGTGTCTCTTTGCATTAGCTTTTCTTGTTTGAAATATAACTTTTCTATGTGAAGTCATCCAAGGGTACTCCAGACCACAGAGAGACCTTGTCTCCTTTACTCCTCCTGCAGTGCACTGGGTCAATACTATTGATCTGTTGATAGAACTGCTTCAATGTGTCATGCATATGTATTTCTATAATAAGAATGGATAAGCTGTTGTGGTAAGTGAGTGACTTGAAAACCTAGATTAACAAAATAGAAGATTAGGCCTTGATCATATATAGCTGGAGAGGAATATTTTGAGGATGGCCTGCCAGAAAGGAGTTCAGACGCCCAGGCACTTTTCCTTGATAGCTTCCCCAAGCCATGCCACCCAGTTAAGTAGCCACCACCCTGCATGTGACTGCTGAGCATTTGAAGCTAGTTCTAAATGATACGTGCTAGGAGTTTTGAAGCAGTTTTGAAAAGTTGACACAAAGGAATATAACATATTGATAGTTCTTATTAAAAACTGAATGTGGAAGTGACAAGATTTTTACATATTGGTTTAAATAAAACATTGTTAAAATTAATTTTATCTTTATATTTTTTTTTCATGTGGCTGTTAGTAAACAGAATTTCATGTGCAATATTTCTTTTTAGTTTCTTTCTTTCTTTCTTTTTTTTTTTTCCGAGGCAGGGTCTTGCTATGTAATTCAGGCTGGACTTGAACTCTCATTCACCCCAGGCAGGGCTTGAACTTGTAGAGATCTTCCTGCCTCAGCTCCCCAAGTACTGGCATTAGAGGCATGCATGTCCAAGAACAAAAGAAAACTAATGACCACATAAGCAGTCTTTCTGGAAATACATATATTTCATATACATGCATGTGTATTTGTATATGGGTACAGGTTTGCACATGTGTATATATATGTGAATAATTGTCTTGCCACCCTTATTGGAGGTTAGGTCCTTGAATATTAACATTTTGGATCCCTTCTGTACAGATCTGGGGTCATTGAAGTACAGAATTTCACTAAATATTTTTGACTGACTTGCATATTAATGAAAGATGAATGCAAAGATGACATATGGTAGATCCTGAATACACTGACCTCAGTAGAGTGTGTGAATGTGTATATGAGTGTAAGTTGGAAGGTGTTGGTTGAAAGTAGGAAGTAAAATACAATTCAAGGAATAATTGGAAATTAAATGGAGGAAAAAGTTTTTGCAAGACAATGAATATCAGGCACAGGAATGTACTCTTGAAACTATAGAATGCAATATGATTTAATAACTGGAGATGTTAAGGATATTATTTGGAAAAAATGGACACTGTGAGCATTAATATCTTAAAGTGCTTTGGACCACTGAGGCATGAAAGAAAGATATTGATGATGTAATTAGGTCAAGTCAAGTTTATTTAAAATACGATAGAAAGAAAAAGAAAAAGAAGGATGGTATTTTCTCTCCTACACATTTTGTTGTTCTTAGTTTTTTAAAACAAAGGCATCAACTTTTTTGAGATGGCATACTAGATGCTTCTGTTTATTTATTCTTCACATACAGATTATGTTTTATTTTCTAGCCAGTCTACTATGCTAGCAGACTAGCCAATGTTTTTTCAAAGTCAACACAGGGTAGGTGAAATGTTTACTACATTGCAGCCCTCAGTAACAAGAGAATTCTATTTTTTCATTTTTTCATTTCGTGTGCTGAGCCACAAAGCGAAACTGTTGGATTCAGTTTCTTGTCAAGCCAATTGTTTCAAACTTGGGGACCATACACCTAAGAAAAGATGTACCCCCCAACCCTGAGCCTGGAATTCCTGTGTGGTTGGTGGAAGCACAAGTGACAGGCACACCAGCGTGGTCTACACTCATTTGTCGGGAAAAAAGATGTCATCTTTTGTCTTTTGAGGAAGTCTGAAGTGGAGACAATGGGACATCTACCACTAACTTAGCAGTGGCAGTCATGAGTGTGGGCTGGATCTTGTACGTTTGTGCATGTTAATAAAGGGTGTTCTGTAGGGCACAGTGGACACGAGGAAGGACCTAGCAGGCTGAAGCAGATATGGACGTAGATTAACACCTATTGTTACCACACATGACTGTACATCAAGCACAAAAGTATGATTTATTTTGTATCTTTTTGTCATCAAAATATAGGCTTTCATATTATTTTAAAATGGTACCTTTTACTAATATAAGCACTGAAGCATCTATTTTTTTCATTTGATCTCTACATTTATATTTTGAGGTAAATGAAATATTATTATTTCAATTTAACAGGGTAATAAAATAGGATCCAAACAGAAAAATGAGTTGCTCTTGTTCTTACCTTGTGGTTATTGGCAGTAGATATAAAACTGCTGATATGATGCAGAAGAAAAGAAACAGGTGAAGTAAAATCTTTATTCAGATTTCTAAGTTCCCAAAAGATCTACTAAGTCACCATTCTTAGTAGTAGAGTCTGGAATTTGCATTTGTGGTAACTATCCCTGGTACTTAAAAAAACTTTTATTAATTTTATTGGTACAATTATGTATACAATACAATGACATTCATTGTTGGAAATTTGTACCTTTACATAATCTATCTTGGTTCTTACTTTTCCCCAGTCCCTTGCCCTCCCTTCAACCTCTCCCTCCCTCCCAACCTACATTATTTTTCCATTATTTTTCATTTTCTCATATTGATTCCATTCCCTTCTTTCCTTTCTACTACCCTTCCAGTTTCCCCTTCCTCTTTGTCCCTTTTCTTCCTGTTTCACGTTATCTATTATACCTTTTAGTCCTTAATTACACTTTCAGTTTCTCACACTAGAGAAACTATTCAGTATTTATATGTATGGTATGTCCTATTTATATCACTTAAGAGTATCACCTCAATGTACATCCATTTAGCTATAAATGTTTCTAATTTATATCATTTTTATGGCTGAGTAGTATTTCATTTTATATATTAAAAAAAAAAACCAACACATTTTCTTTATCCAGTCTCCAATTGGTGGACAATTGGGCTGCTTCCAAGTTTTAGCTACTACAAATTTTGCTTCTATGAATGTGGGTGCAGACATATTGCTGTGGTATGTATGATTCTTTTCATTATTTAGGGAAGATACCCAGCAGGGGAATAACTGGACCAAATGGGACTTCCAATCCTAGTTCTTTGAGGTATCTCCATACAACCTTTCACACTGCTTGCACCAGTCTACACTTCCACCACCAGTGGAGCACTGTTCCTCTTTTCCTGGAGTTCCACCATCACTTTTTATTAGTTGACTTCTATAGCAGCCTTTCTTTCTGGGGTGAGGTGGAATCTCAGTGTTGTTTTTATTTACTTTTTGCTTTTTGTTGTTTTTTTTTTTTTGGTACCCGGGATCAAACTCGGGACATTGCGCTTGTGAGGTGGGTGGTGGAACCACTGAGCTAAATCCCCGGCCCCTATATTTACATTTCTTGAATGACCAGTACTGTTAAACACTTTTTTTCATATATTTATTTGCTATTTCTACTTATTTGTTTAAGAAATGTCTGTATCCTTGGTACTTTTATGAATACTTAAGTTTGAAAACCATTGAACTCAATTTTGCCTTAGACTTCAACTACAGCTATTCTAGTACTTTAACACTGTGCCTTATTTTCATTGCATTTAAAATACTCTTATGGCATGTGTCTACACGTGCCTCCAAAACCTTATGCACTCGTAGGTGGGGCTTTTGAGAAGTGGCTAGATCATGAGTATATGACACTGAACTAAGGGTACACTAAATAGACTAGTCTACTGATTGGTTTAACATGGTTCTGGGTGTGGATAATGGAAAGCCCCACTCTGGCTGTGGCACCAACAAATAGACTTATAGCCTGGATGAAATATAAAGGGAGAGAAAGTAGGCAGGTTTGCTGCTGTTTTCTGTCTGCCCTGCCACAGACTATTTTTCCTCTGCTATGCCACACTGTCTTGACTAAAACCTCTATAGCTGTGAGCCAAATTAAATCTTTCTTCCTCTAACTTGTGGCTATCAGGTATCTTGTCCCTTCAATGAGAAGATAACTAAGACAAATACAAATAATAAAAAACACAACTTGGACCACTTTTCTTAATGTGGAAGAAGAAACCAAGTAGAAAAAAATATGTCTGAAAAGTGTTAATAGGGCCTGCCCTATTAAGTGACAAGAAAATTGAAAATTTTTTGTTATCCTTGTGAGAATAAAGAAAAGAAATATTGGTAAAAACAAAGAAATATTTTTAAAGAAAATAAGCTTGGCTATGGTTCATGCAAACTTATTTGGTTGATCTAAGAATCCTGAAAAACATAGGCACCAAGCTTAGAAAGAAACATAAAACTTATAAGGTTCAGAGTTCAGGTTGTTTCTAGAAAAAATATAACTGTGATTGCCTTCTTGGTTAAATTAAAAAAAAAAATTCAATTCCCTTGGCAATCCTAAAGCAGGACATGAATAACTTTCAAAAGAAAAAAAAAAACCTTTGTTGTTTGCATAGCACAGCTTTCCATTCAGTTGGAAAAAATTACTAAAATTTCCCTTGAAAAGCAGAGATTGAAATGCTCTGAAAAATTCAAAGAACTTTTTTGAAAATATCAGCTTCAAAACAAAATTTCGCAAGGTTTTTATAAGACCAAAACACCAAAACCCTAATGGGTGTTTTCTCATCTCTGGCCCATATGTTGTTAGCTCATGTGATGCTATGAATATTTTCAGGGAAATAATTTACGAATCATGGACCCAGATTTTTCAATTGGTTTTTGTAGCACAGCTTTCCATTCAGTTGGAAAAAATTACTAAAATTTCCCTTGAAAAGCAGTAATTGAAATGCTCTGAAAAATTCAAAGAACTTTTTTGAAAATATCAGCTTCAAAACAAAATTTCGCAAGGTTTTTATAAGACCAAAACACCAAAACCCTAATGGGTGTTTTCTCATCTCTGGCCCATATGTTGTTAGCTCATGTGATGCTATGAATATTTTCAGGGAAATAATTTACGAATCATGGACCCAGATTTTTCAGTATCTTAGCTTCATGCTGGGATTAGGTCAAACAATAAGAGACACACTTCTGTCAGGCAGAGAAATGAACAGGAAGAATAAAACTTTCATTTGTCCATATATCTGGCCATGCACTGTGCTAAGCACTTAAAAAATAAGAGACAAGTAAAGCAAGATTCACATTTTAAATGTTAACAGTTTCATATTCATAAACTATAGAAAATAAGTTTTGATGCTATGGAATCTTAGTATCTATTTTTTTCTTTACTACCCTTTAGGTTCTGAAAGTATGAATTGTCAACTTGACTGGGGTTTTTAGGAATGAACATTTTTCTGTAATATTGATTATTATAATATTGATTAGTGGTTGGCTTAGATTTGCTTATCTTCAGTATGAAGAATTTATGATGATTGTTGATTTTTATCCTGGCAAAGTATGTGAGGAAGGTTTATCCTTTTTAGCATTTCCTCCAAACTTAGGGAAGTTACTGAGAAGATATTTAAATCTTATTAGTTCAATTTTGTTGGCTAGCTTGATGATAAAGAGGTATGTTAATGAAAAGAATTGGTTTGATTGATTGAGGAATATAAGAGAACTGATATAGAAAATAAAGTATACAAAAGTGGTAGAATACTTCTTGGTATCTCCTGAATGACATATCCATTCATTTCAGGAAAGTGATAATAAAAGTTGCTAGGTTGGATATTGGTTCTACCTGTTAATTGTTTAAAATATAAATTTAATTCAAATATGAATTTTAATTGTGTAATTATGTTTACTTTATAGAATACTTGATAAGTGAACAGAATGAGTATTTGCTTTGCTGGTAGCAAGCAAACTCAACTCAAAAGCAGATCACACACCTAGAATTTGATTCAAGAAACTAGGCCTCAGAAGCCACTTAGCATAAAAAGATACTTTTGTCTGGTTCTTCTGCTAGTAATGCACACATGAATGAAGGCCATTTTACAAGACAGACCCAAACAAATTAAGGAGCCATAATTGAAAAGGATGAAAGTAGCATGCATATTTTGTCTATAATTGTCCTTAAAATTTGATGTTGCCCTCAAAAGTTCTCTGTGCATATTTACCTACTATAAAGCAAACTTGGCCAGCAATGAAATTACATAAGACATGAAAAACAGACAACAAAAATAATACAGAACCATGTTTTCACTAGATTCCACAAACAATTGTTTTCTAATTGTGTTTCGCACTTGAGCCGGGCTTGATTTGAAATAACCAGACAGACTCCATGAAGATTATTTCCTCAAGTTACTTTACAACAAAAAGGTAAAAAAGTTTTAAAAACCTTGAATACTTCCCTTTAATGTGTATAAATTATTGTTGACTCTAAAAAGTCCTGCAAAGAATAAAAGTCATTTTATTTTTGTTTAACCTACAATTTCTTAAACTCCTATGATAAGCAAATCCTCCTTGCTCTTTTGGGCAGATAGCATCATTTATGGATGCTTGTTAACGAGATAAAACTAAACAAGACAACAAAACAAAACACTGGGATAGCCTCTTCTAGTGGGTTTTAAATGCTGGTTAATCAAAGCGGAATAAATGTGCTCGATTTAGGAAGCAATCTTGTATGCCTTCTTCAAGTCACATCTATTACTATGCCATTTAAGGTATGGACTTAAACAGAGCAAATTTCTAGCTAAGCTGGTCTGAGTAAATAGTAACCTTTACCTGTCCAGAAATCTGGCCCACTGAAGGTTTACAAAGCTACACAGTATTGAGTTACTTGTGTTTTAGAAGCATCTGCTGAGCGGAAACAGCTTCCTCCTGCAAACCTAACCCACCAGTTATTTTCAACTCTCTATTGAATTTATGCTGATCACAGTGAAAGGCAAGTCAATGGGCAGAATATTGATTCCTTTAGCTATTAAAATCTCTTCATAGGACACTGTGTTTATTTTCTCTTATCATTACTTTTTGTCTGTATATTCTGTTTTCCCTCTCAGAAATTTATTTATATTTTAAAATGCAAAGCCTAAAATCTCAAGTAAAGGTCCTAACATAGGATTTCAGGCAAAATAATAGGTTACAGATAATACCCTGGGAGTTGGGTTTAGGTAGCTCTTACTGAGTGTTTACATAGCTTTTTAAAGTTGATTTTGCTTTCCATAGCTTTCTCCCTTCATCTAATGCCTAATCTAAAAATATTTAAAAACACTACTGGTCATGGAGGTCCATGGTCCCTTACCAAATGACAAAATACTTTTGGAAAGGGTAGGGGATATCACATCAAAGAAAAAATAGTGCCCCCAAACAGTACAAGTGAAAATCTTACTTTAAACTAAACTAGTAACTATTGTCCATACAAATACATAGCAAGTTGTCATGTTAAAAATACAAATACTCTAAGAAATTTAATGGATCAAAATTTGACAATTTCCTTAAGTAGACAGACTACAATAAAATTGTAGTTCTGAGCTAAGTTCCATCATTAAAAAAAAAAAATCCCATTGATGTTTTCCTCTGAGTTTTCTGTCATCCTTTCTTCAGGTCACTTATTTAACCCCTTCATTTTCACAGTTTGTATTTTGTTCAAGCCTTATTGTTCTGCATATGAATCCTTCTATAAGTTGTACCCAAAGTATCGTGAGACGTGATATTTCTTTTTTGACCCCAGAGTTTTGGGCATTTTCATAGATAATTTATAATACCATTTTTGGCCAGGGGTATGCTGTTCAGAATAGATCCACCCTGAAATAGATATCAGTTTAATCCATGGTACTTGGCAACCAGATTTCTGCCATAGTCCCTGACAGCTTTGAAAGCAAACCTTGCCATTCAGCTCAGCGATTTGCAGAATGTGTTGTAATCCAGTGATAATTAAAGCTGTGGGGCCTCCAAAGACATCGGTAAGTGGGGTTTAAGTCTTCTGTCACATCAAAATAATCTCCAACAAAGATTAACCTTTGTTCCCTCAGATCAGTTATTGTTCTTATTATCTTCTAAAGACACGTTTGTCTCAGTACTTCGTTCCCCCATGTCCAGCACCTGGGAGTCATACAGGTGTCTATGACTAGGGTGCTTGGCCACTTCTTATAGAATCCAAACATGAATAAAGAACAATCTGCATCCTTTGAAATGAATAACTACACTATTTGGTTTTCAAATAATTGTGTAATTTTCTTTTTTATAGAGTGCTGTAAGTTGTGATTGCATACATTTTTGTTGTTGTTGTTCTGGGGATTGAACTCGGGTCCTTGTGATTGTGAGGCAGGCGGTGGAACCACTGAGCTAAATCCCGGCCATACATATTTCTAAGTGCTTCAGCCATGTTGTATTTGCATTTCCCCTTTTGATCAGAATGGTGCTTTTTGCACTTTCACTAATATTCAGATCTATCTTCTTATGGAATCTCTTGGCCCTTTTTGTTTAAAACTTTATAACTTCTATCCAAGCAATCCATCACTTCAGCTCCAGCTTACTGAGTCTCTTTTTGTTTGTTTCCTTTTTTTTTTTTTTTGGCACAGGTTCTCACCTATGTGGCTTGGGCTGCATTTGAACTCACTAGGTTGCCCACATTGGACTCAAATTCATAGTGATCCTTCTGCCTCAGCCTCCTAAGTGTTGGGCTTACAGGATGCACCAATGTTTACTTGCTTTGTTGTGATACTAGGGTTTAACCCTGCACCTTGCATAGGCTAAACACGCACTATATCACTTAGGTACACCCCAGTGTCTTTTTAAGACTTGTTATTTTGTCTTTCATTCACTCGATAGGTATTTAAGCAATTGCTTTATGCTCAGAACCATACCAGTCACTGGTGATACATGAATAAGACATGCTCTTTCCCTGAAAGACCAGTAGACACAGAAGTGAACAAAAGTAATATTTTCCTTGCTCTTAAGGATGTCCTTCCCTGCTTAGGGTTCTGGTATATCTGGCTGAGTTCTATCACACTGCAAGCTCTACCCATGACTCAATCATGATTTATATAACTGATTTCTCAACCCTTTCATGCTTCATACTTGGTGGCTGACACTCAACACTGACAATTTCTCAGAATTTCTCTAGATTGATTTCTGCTAGATAGGGTAGCAGCAGGCAGGCCTCCCTGTCTTGCCTTAAGGCTTTTGGTTTGTACTAGTTGCAAAATTATAAGTAGAGAAATAAATGTGTAACGTTGATGTAATGGCATCAAACAGGGTTTTGGTGGCTAATGAATATCTGTTTAAGTTGATTTAGGTATGCCAGTGTGAGATTTCTGATGGTTTTGAAGTAGCTCTTGTGCATAAAATTGACTTTGATATTTCCTTAGTCTTAAATTAATACTAAGCTTATCATGGTAAAGCTCAAAGTTTTGTTTTGCTTAACCTTTTTTTTTT
>NW_022900926.1:45263916-45270875 GCF_012274545.1 Fukomys damarensis
TTTGTGTTTTCTCCTGTTTTTTCATGAATTCCTATCAGTCTTATGTTATTTTTCTTTGTATCGTCTAGGAGTTGTTGGATTGATTTCTCATGATCCCTTACTGTTTTTAATAGACCTCTTTTTTCACGGTCACTGACTGCTATCCTATCTTCTATATCTGAAATTCTATCTTCGCAATCTTTTATTCTGTTTCGTACACTTTCAATAGAGTTTTTAATCTCCTGGATATCTGTTTGAATCTGTTTTATGGATTCCATTTCTTTCCTCTGTTGGGCATTCATTGTTTCCATGTCTTTCTTATGCTGAGTCTTCATGGCTTCTATCACAGTCTTGAGCTCTTCTATTTTTTTGTCAGTTTCTGCTCTAGAGTCTCGAATCATGACTTCTATTTTGCTCATCATCTCTCTGGATAGCTGGGAAATTATTTCTGATTTGAATTTTTCTAGAGCCTGATTGATCAATTTTGTTACCTCCTGTGCTATGGGTCCAGGGAGTCCTGTTGGTTCACTATCAGACTTTTTATCCTCATTTGTCCTACTATTTGCTATTGGTGAACTGGATATCTGTTTTTGTGTCTTGCTTGCTTAACCTTTTTGATTTTCATACCCTGTGAATTTTAGCAATCCTTTTTTAAGGAGGCTTTTGATCAATTCTAACTCAAGTTAGAACAGAATAAATGTCCTTAATAATCAATATATATTCAAATTTCATTAAATTTTCTAAAATATTTAATAGTGTATTTATAAATTTAATATATTCAATGTTCACTTATAAGGACTTCAGATTTGAGCTAACAACTAAAACCTTTCTAAGTATTGAAAACTGATATAGCTCACAATTAAAATTTTAAATGCAGTGAATGACATTCTCTTAATTATTTCAAGAATGTGTACAAAACTTTCAACTTGAAATTAGAAAGCTGAAGTCAGTTATGTAGTTACATATCTAATTAAACACCTACATTTACACTATTCAATTGGAAGACTGATTTTTTTCTCTCTCTCTTTTTCTTTTTTTGGCAGTACTGGAGATGACCCAGGGGCCTTTGCAAGGACGCTACCATTGAGCTGTATCTTTAGCCCTTTTTATGTTTGAAACAAGGTCTCCATTATCTTGCCAGTTTGCCTCAAACTTGTGATCTTTCTGCCTCAACTTATCCCCAGAGTAGATAGAATTACAGTTGTGCACCACCATGCCCAGCACAAGGCTGAATCTTAAAGATATTTATTTAAATAGGATGGGCATGATAGCACAGAACTATAATGCCAGTATTGTGAGATTTAGGCAGAAGGATCAAAAGTTCAAGCTCAATCTAGGCAACTTAGTGAGACACTGTCTCAAAATAAAACTAAACAGTTTGGGAATGTAGCTCAGTGCAGAGACCCTCAGTTCAAGATGAGTAAAGAAAGAAAGATTTTATATTACCGTTTAAGTACCAAGTCTGCATAACAAGATTTGGACAATGGAATTAACATGATTTGGATTTACTTAATAAATCTACTTAAAGGTTTCTTAGAGTTAAAAGATACTTACTAATGGGGGAACAAATTTATCTTTCTGAGAAAACTGTGGTTTACAAATCCAAGAAGTGGTCAGATCAGAAAACGATGGCAATCTCACCTATATACAAGGTAGTTCTTATTACAATTTTGTCAGCTCTGTTGAATATTTTTTGTAGTCTCTATAACAATAAAATCATTTTGTGCTACAAAAAGTTTGGTAAGATAGTCAATAATCTTGAGCTATCTTATTTGTCAATATCTTTCTGCCTGAACTGAATAAAGAAAAGTTTATATTTTCCTTCAATGCTGATTTGAACCCGAATCCTCACTAAACAAATCTGATAGTTCATATCTTTGTACAAATCTTTGTCTTTTTAATTAAAAGACTAATTATAGCAAAATGCCATGACATAAAACTTATCATCTTAACTATTTTTAAATGTATAATTCAGTGACATTAAGTACTTTCATATTGCTTATCATCATCACCTCCATTCATCCACAAAGCTTTTTCTTGTCTTACAAAATGAAAATTTTGTACCTATCAAACAATAACTTTCCATTTCCTCTCCCTCAACGATTTTAACCATCACTCTACTTTCTGTCTCTATGAGTTTGACTACTCTAAGTACATTATTTAGACTGAATTATTTCATACATGTTCCTTTGTGACTGGTTCATTTCAGTTAGCATAATGTTCTTATGTTTTACATATGTGTCAAAATTTCCTTCCTTTTAATAAAAATATTGTGTTGTGTATGTATAGCTATCCATTCATCTGTTTATAGACACTTCTACTTTTGCTTACTGTGAGGAATTATCATGTACAAATATTTCTTTGAGTCTCTCCTTTTAATTCTTTTGGGTTTGTACCGAGGAGCGGAATCCTATGGGAATTCTATTTTAGTTTTTATTTACAAATGTTTGTACTTTTAAACCTTTAATTTTATGTTCTGATTAGTTAGAGAGAACTATGCTCCTTCATAGCATCCCCCCAAAGCTACTGTTGATTAAAAGAAACTAATTCTCATAATTGACGATTAAATTCATTTAATATTTTATTTATTAGCTTATTAATAATTAATTCAATACAACTGTCCAATAAAAAGAATGCATTGACTGGATTTTTCCCATTTCCCATAGCTTTGCCTCTATTTAGCTGTGGGAAACAGGCTTAGAGTCTTGCAGCTTACAACAGAGTCTACGGACCAGTAGATCTGACAGTTTTTGGCCCCCGACCAGGTCTAGTAGAGCTCTAGTGATGTGAATCTGCATTTAACAGGATCACTGGGTCATCATTGTGCATGTTGAAATGTGTGGAAAACATTTTCCTGGATGATTCCTCACAGACCTTTTTATTCTTTTTTTGTTTTGGTACCAGGGATGGAACTCATGACCTTTCACTTGTGAGGTAGGCAAAGTGCCCCTGAGAGAAATCCCTGGCAGCCCTTTCTATTTTTGAAAACCTGCAAGTTTTAGAGTGCAGAAATTATCTCATTGTTATACAATTTTAGTCTTCCCACTGGGTAGGTGACAGATTTCAATGGATTAAGACTAAAAGATAGTCCTTAGTGACAGATCGTGGCATCAGTAAACACTGGAACATTCTAGGAAAAAGGATATCCAAGCAATCAATTAAATAATATTAAACTAGCTGTTAAGGACCTGGAAAAACACAGAAATGAAGGTAAAATATCTGGTAAAGAAACTGCCAATATACAATAAAATTCTCAAGGTTGAGGATCCTGTCTTGTTTAATTTTGTATCCTTGGAGCCTTGTACTCTATTTTGCACATAGTAGATTTTCAATACATATTTGTTCAATCAGTATTTGCAAAGCTAATGAACATGTAACCGCTATGAACTCTGCCATATGTGGTACTGTCAACTCTTTTGAAGGCTGGGACCTTTGAGAGACCACATCATGGTAGTTATATCTGGCTACACTTTTACCCAAAGCAGCTTTTCCAGGGGAGTCTGGGGAATTTTAAGTTCTGATAATGTGAAACTGGATTCTAAATAGAATGCAGTAGGCTTTGGTCTTTGGGAAATCACTTTCTAAAACAGGCCAAAAGACTGAAAAGAAAGGTGACCTAGATTTAAGAAAATCCAATACATAAATATCAGACTGCCAAAAGAGATAAATGTTACTGTCATGAAACTGCTTCAAATTTCTGTCCTCAAACTTCATTTTAAAATAGTTGTATTTAAAAATGTTCTTTTCTATAGGAAGAACACAAAACCTTTCAGGAAACTGCTTTGGGAACTCTGTATTAGTACAGGCTAGGGGATTCAATTTATTACTTGTTCTCAAAGAACACATACATATGTGTGTGTGTGTGTGTGTGTGTGTGTATGTGTGTGTGTGTATGACATGGAGTTCAAGGTCACTTAGCTATTAATTCCAATGAAAGAAAAAACATAGCAGGTGCTTATAACATTTCCTTTAAACAAGGAAAAAAGAGTAATTTTTTAAAGGTTCCAATGTTAGATGTTAAAAGTAAGCTTAGACAGAAGAAATACTCATGGGCAAAGAAATGGCTAGGATTGGAAAAGGTTTTTAATTGATTCAGGTAGTAAATGAACAAAGAAAGCATCTTTTTATTAAGCTGGAAAGAGGCTAAAAATTGCCTGTAAGACAAAGTATAACACCTCAGGGATTATTGATACCAGAACACTCAAATCTTGAGGAATCTCGGTAATTTTTAATTTAAAATGTGAAGACTGACTTAAAATTACGAACATGGATTGAAACCTCAACTGGGGAAAACTTGCAATGTCTTTTTAAAACATCTGAATGTAAAATTTCATGCATCAGGCTCCACTTACAGCATTCTAGGGCCTCTCCAGCCCACATTTCCAAAACTTTCCAAACTCCTGCTACAAACTAGTTCTAAAGGTTTCTAAAACATATGGTCAGGTCCAATCCCTGTAATTCCCTACCTCTTCTCATATCCAATTTTCTATGTTAGGGAGGTTTCTCATTCTTGTGAAAAATATAACTGAGAAAAGCAATTTGGAGGAGGAACACTTTATTTTGGCTCATGATTTCAGAGGTTTCAGTCCATGTTCAGCTGGTTCTGTTGCTGTGGGCCTAAGGTAGGGGCAGAACATCATGATAGAAGTGTATAGTAGAGTGAAACTGTTCACTGTTCATCCCATCAGATGGGAAGGAGAGAGAGAGAGAGAGAGAGAGAGAGAGAGAGAGAGAGAGAGAGAGAGAATCCAGAAAGGAAGGGAATGGGGTCAAGATATAATCCCAAAGATTATGTTCTCATGACCCGCTCTCTTCAATTAGATCTCACCTCCTAAGTTTCTATTACCTCTCCATAATGCCATCAAATTATGAATAAATTAATTTACTGATGAAGTTGGAGCTCTCATGATCTGATCACTCCTCAAAAGCTCCATCTTTGGCCTTGATACACTGGGAATAAGCCTTTTGGGGGACATTCAAACAATAGACATAAGTGTAAAGAGAAAAAAATCTAAGAAAGTGAATACACTAGATTTAAAGATTTGTTTTTTTAAAAAAAAGGCAAATAGGAAGATAAAAAGTCTTTTAATATCAGGCTAAATGTGATTCTTTAAATAATTAAAAATAAACAGTATAGAAAGGTATGTCCCAGTGAGTCAAGTGAAAGATGATTTCTAGGTTTAATTTGCATACCACAGCACACACAGAAAAGATTACCACATGGAGGCAGGGAAATACACGACATCATGTTCGGAGATTTGAAGAAATATTCTAAAGTTTCAAGATGAGAACGTTTATTTGTGATGTAATAAATAACATGATCACAAAGTAAGAGCTTAATAAGATGGTTCATTTACCTTCTTTCTTCCAAATGCTGGCTGGCTGTTGATGCCTAGGGCAACCATGGGAGCCACATGTTGAAGACAACACAGATCTCACAAAGCCTGCATCTCTGACTGAATATTTGGAACAGAATTATCTTCTTTCTTCCTCATTTCTATCACTATTCTACACCAATTATGATTTTACAGAAATGAAAAATTGACATTCTCGTTTGTTTACAATTTATCTGCTAATTTTAATGTACTCTATAACAAGACAGATTTATTTTTATTTTAAAAATTTTATGTTAAATCTGTGAATAAAATATCAAACAAACAGCACTAGGTGAAAATATTGAATCTACAGTTAGGTTAGGTGTTCTGGGAGATATGATTGTGATTAGGAACAGATTTTAATACTTTCAGAATTGAAGATTATGTATTTGAATCCCTTGTTCTATGGTTATGGTTACAAATGAGAGGAAATTAGCTATTAAGTGGCTTGCTTAAAAGCTTGGGTATGTGAGGGCTACTTTTTTCCCATTAAGTTCATTGCTATATTTAAGCAAACAATACAGTTACATTTGTCATTGGGATCGTGTACTTTTACATGATATGTCTTGGTTGTTATTTTTTTCCCCATACTCCTGTCCTTCCTTCACCCCCTTCACCTTTCCCTATTTACAAATACTTTGTTTCCATTTTTCCTTTTTTCCCCCACATCTTTTCTTTTCCCTTATTTCCTCTCCCCTCTCCTTCCCACTTCCCATTAACCATTTTCTTCCTATTTTACACTATCAATTATACCATTTGAACCTTGTTTACACTTTAGCTTTTCACACCAGAGAAACTATTTGGTATTTACTCAAGTGTGTCCTATTTATTTCACTTAAGAGCATAGCCTCAATGTGCATCTATTTAGCTACAAATGTCCCTAGTTTCTCATTCTTTATGGCTGGGTAGTATTCCATTTTATAAAAAAACCCACATCTTTATCCAGTCTCCAGTTGATGGACATTTGGGTTGTTTCTAAATTTTAGCTATTACAAACTGTGCTTCTATAAACATGGGTGAACATATATAGCCGTGGTATGATTCTTTTAATTCTTTTTGAAAGATACCCAGCAGAGGGATAACTGGGTCAAATGGGACCTCTAATCCTAGTTCTTTGAGCTATCTCCCTATTGATTTCCACAGTGGTTGCACCAGTCTGCACTCCCACCAACAACGGAGAAGGGTCCCTTTCTCTGCAAGGGGTGTTTTTGCATGTACATGGAATTTGGGTGACTCTTTATATCTTGGCTGGTGCACTTTACATTATTTTAAACTGTTGTTCAATCTAGACTAATTTTATTTTGTATTAATATGCTGTGGTAGAAAAAGTAATTTAGTCAACATCTTTTAAAAATGATTTTCTATAATTAAAATGTAATTGGTATCTTTTAAAATCTTCCTTAGCTATATCTAAATTAAATTCCTTAATTAAATTCCTTAATTTAATTTGTCAAACAAAATTTGCCAAATATTCTTTTTAAAATAACTTTCATTGGTACATTTAAGGTATACAATATAATGACATTCATCACTGGAAATTTGTACCTTTACATAATCCATCTTGGTTCTGTTGCTAAATTTTCCTTTTAGTGTGTGCTTTAGGAT
>NW_022900926.1:45270919-45280559 GCF_012274545.1 Fukomys damarensis
TCCCCACAGGATAAGCACAGGATAAAGGTATGAAGTTTGCATAATTTAGCAAGTTGTAACATCTGGAACACAGGAGGCATGTCAGAGCAATGTTAACATAAGCCTGATGTGGGACTCTAAATTAGGATCCTTATGTTCATAGTGTCTAATATCAATACTGATTCTTAATCTTTGGGAAAAAACTGAGCTTGTAGGTTGGGGGAGAATTATTTTAATACTGGGGGAAGAAACATGGGGTAGAACAAAGGCTTGTTTCTGTAAACATGGTGTTATGGCTTGAGTCTAGATGGCCTCCAAAGCCTCATGTGACCATAAGGACTTTTCGGAGGTGGCTTGATGTATAGTGTGTGATACTGGGATTGATTCATGGTGCAGTTCTAGCATTAAGGGTAATAGGATTAAGGGTGTGAGTGCTACCTGTCCTAAGGTAGCCTGAATAAGGTACAAGGTACAGAAAGAGGTTTCTTACTTGCTTGCTTTTGTTATCTTCTGCCTACCATTTACTCTTTCTCCTGTGTGATGCCCTTCTACCCGGCCACCCTCCCTTGAAGCCAGGCAACTGTGCATTGAAACCTCTACAAACCATGAGCCAAACAAATCTTTCCTTCTTTAACTTTGAGTGTCATGTATTTTTGTCCCAGCAATTAAAAAAGTAACTATAAGAAAATGAAAAAAATAGAAATAAAGTATTTGTAAATAGGGAAGGGAGGAGGGGGTGAAGGGAGGTCAGGGGTAAGGGGAAAAAATGAGAACCAAGACCTGTCATGTAAAGGTACAAGACCCCAATGATGAATGTAACTGTACTGTATACCTAAAATGTACCAATAAACTCAATGAGAGAGAGAAAAAAAGTAACTAAAACCTATAAACTCTTTCAATCTATTCTGTATGATTGACTTCATTTTCTCCTTTTTGTGCTTCTTTCTTTGGCCATGGTCCTCAGTGTCTCTCCCTTTTTAAAACAACTCACACAATGATAGCCTTTCCAAAACAACTGCCTTTTCTTGGATATGAACGAAGTTAAGAATACAGTTTATTATCCTTTGAGTTTTCATCCACAACCCTAACAGCTGACTCTGTAAGGCTGTTTTGTTTTTTGTTTGTTTTGTAGCAGGGATCGGACTCAGACCTTGGGCTTGCAAGGCAGGTGTGGCACCACTGAGCTAAATCCCCAGCCCCTTCAACACTACATTTTTTACATTATCATGGAGACTTTGTTTCAAGATGATTTGCAAGTACATAACCTAACTGAAAAGAATGAATTTGTGTGTTCTGCTGGGGATATAGTGAAAAAGTGACATGACTATAGGTTATGGAAACATTTGATTTTTTTCCTTTTGTATGTCAGATGGGTATCCAAGACAAAGTTTTTGGTCCTATTGCTTTTCAGTGTGTTCCTTAGAGAATTGACACAGTTGGAGACACCATATTTCTTCTGTTATAGTTATCAGAAAAAAATACTGCCAAAACCACACCTTGTTAAAATGCTGCATCTGGGAGGATGCCTGGCACTGTAGCATTTATTAAGAAGCACCCATTCCAGTGGCTAGACTCCTTACTGTGATCGTGTTGTCAGATCTGAGTCAGGGTGCAGCTGAGCCACGTGTACAGCAAGAGGAGGGAAACTCTATTTACACCCAAGTGGAAAATGGCTCTATGAAACACTTCCACATTATAAGTTCACTTTTGCACATATTTTAATTCTTGATAACACTTCCAAGGATTTAATTTCTTTAGACCTTAAGAGGTCCTTGAGGACAAAAATAGTGTGGCTTCTCAGGCAATTATTTAAAGACCAGTGGCCCGAAATAAGGTCATCAGGAAGACATTCCTGTGCAAAAGACCATATGTGCTTGTCACAATAGCACATCAGGTGCTTTTTCAAATGCTGTAATTTGGCAAATTGGATCTTCAATTAGGTGAAAAATTCACCTTAAAAGTGGTACTTTTATACAAATATTGATTGCTTTCTTTTGTAGTTTTTCCTCTTGAAGAGTTTGTTGAATTTGTTTAATGCTCTACTCTTTGTTTTCTTAGCTTTACAGAAAGTGTGTGATTTTGCTGTGTTCTTCTGATTGCTTTGCTCACAAAAGCAGAACCTTCCTGGAACTGCTCAATACATTTCACTGTCAGCCCCCCTTCTCAGTGTAACCAGAAGATCTTGGAAACATACTTCCTCTTTCCTATTTACAACATGTGGCTGAAGTCACTGAGAAACAATGAACTTCTACCTGTTTAAATTTTATATTGTTAAAGACAATGACATATTTTTAAAACAGAGCCATTTTCTTCCTTTTCAAGTGACATTAAATAATCAAATGATGCATGATTTCTTTGATTAAGTCCTTTAGAGACATTCATGTTTGCCTTCATGCTTACCTTTCAAGTAAATGTATACACATGGGACATATTTCATGATAAAATTTAATTACAGGTGGTAAAATTATAAAGAACCTACTATAATTGTAGGTGGTATGGTGAGCGACATTTCTAGTTAAGATGATCTATACAATACATTTAATGATAAAATGTTTAAATCCTATATGTAGTTAATAAATACAGGATGGTTAATATTCACAATTATTCTCCTTGCTCTGGGTTTGAATAAAAGGAAGGCATATTTAGCAGTTGTATATAGTAATAAGTGATCAGGATTATTATTAAGACCAGTACCAACTCTCCTCATAAAGTTGTAGGAATTAGTCAAACTTTTCACCCTTACTTACAATTATCAGTCACAAATGTGTAAGACTTTTGAGTTTCTTATGTTGCCACACTACTATTCCCCAAATTCTGTGAATGTCCTTATTTCTTCCAATTTTGGAGTTTGACTTTGTACCTTCTGTACAATATTACTCTTTGCCCAACTGACTTCCTTTTATTCATAGCCTCACCTCCTGATGCTATCACTTCACTGTTTCATTTGACGCCCCTCCCAGGTACCACATCCTACAGTTCTTCCAGGAAGGGACTTTGTCTTAGGGGCTACCATGCTTTAGGTCCATTGAGCCTCACTGCCTCTTTCAGACATTACAGCTCCACCATCTAATTCAATCCTGGAATTTTGAGATGCATTTCCCTTTCTATAATGTACTCTTTCCCTCTGCACTGTAGTCACTCTACTTCAATTATTGAAGACTCTATAATTCATTAGAGTTTTCTATAAAATTCTGTAATTTTCAGAACACGCTCATAGAGTATCCAGCCATAATCCTAGAAATGCACTGCCTTTGTGAATAGCTGATACACTCACTTTCTTGACTTCTCAGTTGTAGAAACTCTTCATCTCTGGTGGCACTCATGTTTTGTTTGGTTCACAACTTGCATCTTATTTACAGACACAAATTCTATTTTTTCAAAACCACTATGTCATCTCCTGGACATAATATTTATCTCCTCCCTGCTTGCATGTTCAATTTTGTTTATCCAATATTTGTACCTGTATGATCTATAATCTATCAACCATTGAGTTGTCTTCATGTCGGCTGTCTTCTTTTCCCATTTTTTTCTCAGGTTTCTTTTTAATTGAGTTTATTGGTACATTCCAGGTATACAGTACAGTTACATTCATTATTGGGATCTTGTACCTTTACATGACAGGTCTTGGCTCTCATTTTTTCCCCGTGTTCCTGCCCTCTCTTCACCCCCTCCTCCCCTCCCCATTTACAAACACTGCATTTCCACTTTTTCATTTTCTCGTATTTTTTCTTTTCCCTTATTACCTTTCCCCTACCCTTTCCACTTTTCCTACACCTTTAGCCCTTTTCTTCTTATTTCACATTGTTAATTACCCCATTAGGATCTTGTGTACTATTATAGCTTTTCACACCAGATAATCCATTCAGTATTTACACATGTGTGACTTATTTATTTCACTTAGGAGTATATCCTCAATATGTATCCATTTTCCTATGAATGAATCTAATTTCTCATTCTTTATGGCTGAGTAGTATTTCATTTATAGAAAAACCACATCTTCTTTATCCAGTTTCCAACTAATGGGCAAATGGGCTGTTTTCAAATTTTATCTATTACAAACTGTGGCGCTATAATCATAGGTGTGCATATATCACTGTGATATGATTCTTTTAATTCTTTTGGAAAGATACCCAGCAGAGGGATGGCTGGGTCAAATGGAACCTTTAGTCCAAGATCTTTGAGGTATCTCCATATTAGGAAATATTACCTATGCTTTCTCTTTTTTAGTGAATCCATTCACTAAAATGCTTTGTTTAATAGCTACTATATAACATATACTCTAAAAATGTTTTAAGTATTATGAATAAGACAGTATAAAGAATTTAAAAGGATTCTTTTGTCAAATTTAAGTCAAATTTCATCAACACTATTATATAACAATAATATTGTTATATAGATGTTATGTGGATAAATTGTCTATCAATAATGTCTTTTTCTGACTTTGATGTTATTCTATATATTTCTGCTTTTCTTTTACTGTGCCAATCTGCCATTGTTTACTATGATGGCCATCCATCTTTATCTGCATTATGTATTTTTTTTGTTTTTCATACACATTTACATAGTTTGTTAGGTTCTTTGAACAATCTAACAGATATAAAGATATACAGATACTTTGGTGGAATACTTTTGCACAGGATATGAAGAATATAACTCCCTCCTTTTTCAGGAAGAAAATCCTTCATGAGATTTTTAGATGCCTATCTCTAAAGAAGTGACAGAAAGCACTGCATTATGTGCCTGGGTTAGAAATATAACTTATGCTCCACTTTCCATAATTCCTTGCCTGTCTGAGGTAATATCGGCATGATACAGTAAAAGATGGACAGAAAATCATTGTACAGTGAAGCTGAACATAAAACCAAAATAGAGGCTGTCAAGCCTTATATACTTAGAAGTGCAGGTTTCATCAGTAACATGCAATATCATACTTCTTTGTAAGAGCTACTCCCGGAAAATACTAGAGGTCCATAACTCTTCACTTTCAGGATCTTGGTGCTTTAATTCAATTCCAGATCTGCTCAGAGGCCTAGTGTTATCAAAGAGAATTCTTATATGGTTTTGATTCATTCATTTTATAAATGTAATACATCTTGGGGTCTTTTCCCTCAAGTCTTCCATGTATCTTGACTCAAAGCACTGATGATTAATGTTTTTCATGGCCCTTGGAAAAAAAATTTGCTTTGACCAAGATAATATTAGGAAACCCTAATGGTTCATATGTAATATACTAGTTAAGACATGATTGGTCTCTAATAAAGCACATGTGAAGATTCCACTTTTCTATAAAAGCTTATTTTCTTGAACACATAACAACCTAACATAGGTGTTCCTAATTTTTGGAGAAGGGAAGTTTCTCCTAGTGGTGATTCAGGAACTTCTATTATTTTATGACTTTTTTATCTCCTGGGCCCTCAAGATCTGCTACCTTCAGGAGACAAATGAAGAGAGTGAAGGAAGGGATAGCATATCAACTCTTCACCATCTGGAAGAGGCATACACTCTTTCTGCCAATATTGTAAATATCTGGTCATAAAAGGTACAAGTAAAAAAAAGAAGCAGCTGCATAATCCTTTTGTATACAAGGGCTCTGAGAAAAATTTTCCCTGGATGGGCAGCAGAGTCTCATGACTGTTTTATATGACAGAAATGGATGCAGAAATTTTTGGTGAATCAGTACTCACTTCTTCTGTAGTACTCACTTCTTCCGTATGATCCTCCTGGAATTTTTCTTGAGCATAAATGGATATGTCAGAAAAGAGGAAATGTATTTATGTTCACTCATATGCATTTGCCTTTTGGTTAATACAACCTATTTGAAACTGTATCTTTTCTCTGACTTCAAACTTTAATATCGTATGCCATGGAGACTTGGTGGGTATCCTCCACTCTAGGTGGACCACTCGCAAAGGTGGTGCTTTATGGATCTGTGTTGTTCTTTGATGTTCCAATGAATTCTATTTTTGTTTTGTTTTGAAGCTTGCTCTTAAGCTTCAAAAACCTGTAGGATTGAGATTTGGGGAGAAGAAGAAAATACTTTATTTGTGTTAAGGTTTAGCTTTGGTCATCTGTGTCATTACATCAGATTCCCAGAAGCTCATCTCTACCTGTCTCCTCTAGGCTAGATTACTGAAAATCTCTTTTTGCTGGTCACTGGATAAATTGCTGTCAGAACTTTATTTTTAATGTTCATTTGCTATTCTAGCTTACCATTTCATGTTACCACTTCCATGTGCTAAATGCCTGATAAAGAAAATAATTTAAATTTCCTATTATCAAATAATATGTATGTTCATCCAAAGAAATAAAGTATTTCAACAAAGATGGCATTAAAATGAATTTTAGACCTCATTATTTTATTTATCTTTCATTGAATAACCAAAGTTGAGTTTTTTCCTGGGTTTACTATGCGCACTTATTTGAAATCTTTCTGAATTTTCTTTCATGGACACTCTATCAAATATGATTTATTTTTACTCATTCTCAAGAAAGACAACCCAGTGTGATGGTACACACCTGTAATCCCAGAACTCTGGGATATTGATGAAGGAAGATTGCAAATTCAAGCCCAGCCTGGGCAACTTAAGCAATTTAGACAAAATATGTCTCATGATAAAGAATAGTAAAATAATAAATGTATTTTAGTGAGGTTCTGGATTCAATCACTAGTAACACACACACACACACACACACACACACACAAACATGTAGCATGTAAACAAAGGATCCAAAAATGTATTTTCATATATATACAACATGAAATTGCTGTCATTATTAAATCATAACTGTGTTCATTCTTAAATTATCTTAATTTTGAGAGTTTTTCCTCCCTCTCATCCCAATGCCAGAGAGCTAAGGCTGATAATAATCTGAAAATATATAAGAAGTTCTGTAGATGGCTCTATAATAACAACTAATTTTGGAGTATTTGGGATAGAAGCTAGGGGTTTTGCACTAACACCTGTTATTTTTGTTATTATTATTATTCATTTTAAGACAGGAGCTCATTAAGTTGCTAAATTGCCCCACTCAAACTTGTAACCCTTCTACCTTAGCCTTTTAAAGTTCTGGTATTACAGGCATACACCACAATGTTCAGCTAAAACTAATGTTGTAAGACTAGTAGGAATCACAAACTAACAGCCAGCATCATACTAAATGGCAAAGAACTAAAAACATCCTTACTAAAATCAGGACAAGATAAAGATGTCCACTACCACCACTTTTATGCAACACAGTACTTAAAACCTTATCTAGAACAATCAGGCAAGAAAAAGAAACAAAAAATATACATTTAAGAAAGGAAGAACTTGGGCTGGGGATTTAGCTCCGTGGTTCTACTGCCTGCCTTGCAAGCACAAGGATAGAACTAAAAACATCCTTACTAAAATCAGGACAAGATAAAGATGTCCACTACCACCACTTTTATGCAACACAGTACTTAAAACCTTATCTAGAACAATCAGGCAAGAAAAAGAAACAAAAAATATACATTTAAGAAAGGAAGAACTTGGGCTGGGGATTTAGCTCCGTGGTTCTACTGCCTGCCTTGCAAGCACAAGGATCCGAGTTCAAAGTAACAGCCAGCATCATACTAAATGGCAAAGAACTAAAAACATCCTTACTAAAATCAGGAAAAGATAAAGATGTCCACTACCACCACTTTATGCAACACAGTACTTAAAACCTTATCCAGAACAATCAGGCAAGAAAAAGAAACAAAAAATATACATTTAAGAAGGGAAGAACTTGGGCTGGGGATTTAGCTCCGTGGTTCTACTGCCTGCCTTGCAAGCACAAGGATCCGAGTTCAATCCCCAGCACCAAAAAAAAAAAAAGAAAAAGAAAAGAAAGGAAGACCTCAAATTATCAAATCTGAAGATGACATGATACTCTACATAGCAGACTCAAAAAAATTCCCCTAAAACTCTTAGAATTAATTACCAACTTCAGTAATGCAGCAAGATACAAGATCAAAACTCAAGTAGGAAATTATGAAAGCAATACCATTTACAGTAGCTTCAAGAAAAATGAAATACCCAGGAATTAATCTAACCAAGGAATTAACCTAACCAAGGAAGTGAAAGACCTATACAGAGAAAACTACAGTCCTCTTGAAAAGGAGATTAAAGAGGACATCTGATAATGGAAATATGTCTTCTGCCTGGATAGGCAGAATCAATATTGTCAAACTGGCCATACTCCCAAAACTTTATACAGATTTAATATAGTCCCAATCAAAATACCAACAGCATACATTACAGAACTAGAAAAAACATTCCTAAAATTCATATGGAACCAGAAAAGACCAGAATAGTAAAATTATTATTATTTTTTTGTAGTAAAAGTAATTTTGGACAAGAGCAAAGCAGGAGGCCTACAATATCTGACTTCAAGGTATATTACAAAGCAATAATGATGAAAATGGAACAGTACTGGAACAAAAAAGAGATATATGGATCAATGGAACAGAATTGAGGACGCAGACACTTTCCCAGATACATTCAGCCATTTGATCTTTGACAAAGGGGCCAAAATCATACACTGAGGAAAAACAGCCTATTCAACAACTGATGCTGGGAAAACTTGGGTCTCGTTTGCAGAAAGAAAATGGAAACTGGATCCTCATCTCTCACTGTATAGTAAATAAAAATAAAAAATAAATCAAAGATCTAAACATTTAACAAAAAAGTTAAACCTACTGAGAAATAAAACAGGTAAAACACTTGAAGATATAGGCGTAGAAAATGATTTTCTAAACAGAACCTCGATTGCACAAGAAATAAGAGCAACAATCAACAAATGGGAATATGTCAGACTGTAAAACTTCTGTACAGCAAAATAATTAATTAGTAGAGTGAAGAGACAATGTACAGAATAGGAAGAAATGTCCAGCTACTCATCAGACAGAAAACTAATATCTAGAATATATAACGAAATAAAAAATTAAACCACCTAAAATTAAATACCCAGTCAGTAATGGACAAGAGAAATGAACATATTTTCCCTGGAGGAAGAAGTACAAATGGCCAACAAATTTGTGAAAAATGCTATCTTTGGACATTAGAAAAATGCACAGTAAAACAATGCTCAGATTCCATCTTACTGTAGAAAGAATGGCAATCATTAGGAAACCAAACAATAACAAATACTGGAATGGCTGTAGTGTACATTGTTGCTGGGAATGTAAATTAGTACAACCATTATGGAAATTACTACTAAAATTAAAAATTCCATATTATCCAGTGATTCCATTTCTAGATACGTACTCCAAAGAGCTTATGATGTCACACCGTAGTGATACATGAATACCAATGTTTATAACAGCATAATTCTTAATAGCTAAATCTCAGAAACAACCTGTACACCCTTCAACAGAAGCTTGCATAAGAAAATGTGCATGCATATATCATGATAAACTACTAAGCTATAAAGAAAGAAATTGAACATAGGAAAATAGATACATATTGAAGATATACTCCTAAGTGAAATAAATAAGTCACACATGTGTAAATACCAAATAGTTTCCCTGGTGTAAATAATCTGCAACAATGCATAAGATTCTAATAAGATTGCTGACATATAGAAATGGGAACAAAGGAGCTAAAAGTGTAGTGAAGGTGGGATGGGTAGGGGAAGAGTAAAAAGGGAAAAGAAAAAA
>NW_022900926.1:45280572-45296929 GCF_012274545.1 Fukomys damarensis
AGGGGGTGAAGGGAGGGCAGAGGTAAGGGGAAAAAATGAGAATCAAGACTTGTCATGTAGAGGTACAAGATCCCAACAAAGAATGTAACTGTACTGTATCCCTAAAATGTACCAATAAACTCAATTAAAGCTGAAAAAAAGAAAAGAAAGAAATTGAAGACATTTGTAGAAAAATGGATGCACCTGGAAAATGTAACATGAGTGAACTATATCAGACATAAGTTTAAATATCATATGGTGTCTCTCATTTGAGTAAGACAAAGTAGAAACAAAGGGAATGATAAAGGGTGAATGCAAGAGGACACGATGATGGAAGTCTTGCAATAGGGAGGGGCCCAAGAGAACCAGGATGAGGAAAGGGAATAAGTAAAATAAAAATAAATAGAATAAGTAGAATAAAAACGTAGCATAAAATCATTAGAAATAAAAATAAGTAGAATAGAAATGTCCCACGTACAGAAACCTAATAAGCTCAACTTTGGTGCAAACATTATATTCGATACCATGAGCTAAGATTGTTAGAACGAAGAAGAATGAAAATCAGGATATGGGAATTAGACGAGGAGCGGGTGAGGCAAGGAGAAAGGGGTTGTAAGAAGAAACAAGTTGTAGCATGTACACAGGTATCCGTTCCCCAGTGTGATTGTCAACTGCATGAACGGCACACGTGCTAATTATATTAAAAAGTAAAAAAAAAAAAAAAAAAAAAAAAAAAAAGAAAAGAATACTGCTACGAATCAAAGCACTATGAAAATTTGGCTTAGTTATGACAGAATGTCCATTCCTTGTACCCTGGCTATTAGCTCTTATTAAGTGTCAGCAGAGAGGGACATTTGATCCACATTTTATCTATGTTTGTTTTTTTACCTTTAATGATGAAATGACTGTTTCATTACAGAAAATACAAACTAAGTAGGAGAACACTGGGTTCCTATGGTGTCTGAGTGGCTCCCTAGTGAAGGGGTGTTACTGCTACCTGCAGTGTTTGTGACCGGTGTCTAATTTGTTGCCATAGTTTCCCTTGGCACCTGGGCTAGAAGAAAAAGAAATCCCTGCCTTGGGTATCCTTTACTTGCTATGTTTAGACTATTAAAGAATTCATGTGCTATATGTGCCAGTTTAACTAAACCATTGTACCCAGATATTTGGTTAAACACTACTCTGAAAGTTTTCAATTAAGTTATTTTTTGATGGCACTAACATTAAATTAGTGGATTTTAAGTAAAACAGACTATCACCCCTAATGTGAATGGTGATTATCCAATTAGTTAAAGATCTTAGTAGGTCAGAAACTGACAAGAAGAAATTGGGTCAGCTGGTGCCTTTGGACTAGAACTGTAGCCCTACTGTGGGCATTCAGCTGGCAGACTGTCTCAACAGATTGGGATTTGTGAAGCCTTCACACTCTGAGCAATCTCTCAAAATAGATATTTTATGTGTTCTCTTTCTCTGGAGAGTTTCAAATATTACTCTACAATACGTCAAATTAAATGATCAAAACTCTGTTTTGAAGCTATTCATTTATTTACTCTTGAGATGTAAATGGACTGTCAAAGGAATAGACAATGTGTAGGTAAAAGCATATAATTTTGAAATGTTAATTAAGTTTAAAGCTGCATTTATAGCAATATAATAAATATGAAAAATAAATAATAAATATGGCAATAATTCTAGCACTTGGTGACCTAATTTTTAAGGAAAAATTTAAAAACAATGATTTTCAAACAGCTATAAAAGTTGGTTTACATAAAATACAAAAAGTTTGTTTTGACACTAAGTGTAGTGTTTTTCAAGGAAACCTTACCACATCTGTGTTGCTCTCTCCTCTCGTTCAAACTCTAAATTATCACTCTGAAGTTGACCACCATAATTTAGGAGTCTGTGTGGTCATATGTGTATGAGAGAAAATCATCTGTAATAGATTTTTTATGAGAATTAAATTCTTCTCACTGATTTAATTGGAAAATGAGACAGACATGAATCTGTATTGCTATTTGTCCATTTTAAATTTATAAAATAAAAACTATATGAGTGTGTAATAAAACTGTCAATATGCTTAAGGAACTCTCCTGCAAAATAATATCATTTACTTGTTTATTTTTGATCTCTTTAATATCTTACCTATTTAATTTCTGCTTCTAGATTTTCTGATCTCTGTTGCCTTCATTTTCCAAACTGTAGGGTTATAAAACTTCCCACACACTTCTAGTCCTGAAGAATATATCAGTGTTACGGTTGGATTGGGTTATGAATTGGCAGGGAAAAAGGGCTAAAGTGTTGAGTGTACTGAAGGCAGAAATGAGAATATATAATGGTACAGTTAAACAAGGAGAAGTCAGGCAGAAGAGGAGAAAATTAAACAATTCAGTACATATAGGTGGGTAGCATGATTTGCCCAGAATAAAATCCAATATCTTCTCAGCACATACACTTATTTATTTTATTTTGGATACTTACATGTAAGGAGTCATCATCACATGTTCATTTTTAAAATTTGCAATTCTATATTTGCATATTGACAAATGAAAGTATTTCAATAAATATTTCAAAAATAACTGTAAGGAGCTAAAGGTGTAGGGAAGGTGGGATGGGTAGGGGAAGGGTAATAAGGGAAAAGAAAAAAAATGTGAGATAATGAAAAGGTGGAAATAAAGTGTTTGTAGATGGGGAGGGGAGGAGGGGATGAAGGGAGGGCAGGGACAAGGGGAAAGAATGAGAACCAAGACTGTCATGTAGAGGTACATGATCCCAACAATGAATGTAACTGTACTGTATCCCTAAAATGTACCAATAAACTCAATTAAAGCTGAAAGAGAATAACTGCATGGATAGTTGTAAAAGTGTTTTCTATTTGTAATTTACATTATTATGCTTATGAAATGCCCAGTCTTACTAGCATTGTTTTTCAAGCTCTGTGTGAACAAGATCTAGTAAAACTATAGCAGCAATTTCACATTTTTTTCCAGTTCAGGCTGAGGTGGCCTTAGCGCTTCTTAGCTGTCCTCCCCTTCTTTTGTAAATACCATTACCTTCTCCCACCACTGTCTTTTCTGCAGTAGTCTGACTGTAGTTTGACATACATGGAAATAGCCCATGTAGTCACCTTTCTTTTCCAAGGGCCCTCTTAGTCTTTTTCAACTACTTCCAGAAATTTATGAACCAGAGCAAGGAGACTTACAGCCCTAAAATAATGTAGTTATATTAGGAATATTATGTAGTCTAACTTTTATATAGTCATGTAAAATGAGCAATGAGAAAGAGTCAAGAAAGCAAAAATAGGGGCCCAGGGTTTAGCTCAGGGGTTCCGCTGCCTGCCTCACAAGCTCAAGGTCCCGAGTTTGATCCCCGGTACTAGAAACACACACACAAAATAGAAAGCAAAAACATTTCCAGGAACAAAAACGAACTTCTTGTTTGCCTTACCAGGTGTGAATTATAAGTTATGAAGAATGGTAGGGGTTATAATATTGGCCTGTTTTAGATTTCCAGCGATTATTAGCATTTGTATTAATATTAAGTATTTGTTTATTTTCTTTATCAAAAGGTAGTTTTCACAGAACTGACTTTGAGTGGTTCTTATTAGTGTTGAGATATATTATGACTAGGGCTGGGGATTTTTTTCAGTGGTTCCATTGCCTGCCTTGCAAGCACAAGGACCAGAATTTGATACCCAGTACCAAAAAAAAAAAAAAAAAAAAAATACATTATGACTAGATGGATTTAAATATGGAAAAAAAAACACTGCTAAAAATTTAGTTGTGATTATACTCTCTCATTAATTAAAGGCTATTAAACTGTGTATGTTGGTGCTCTCTCAGAGTTTTTATTAGTAAAACTGAGTAAGTTAGATTCCTCAGAGAGTCAGTCAATAGTTAATATCAGAAGTTACTAAGTAAATTATTGCAATCATATTTTTGCTGATAGAGAATTGTAGGGAATATTTTACTACCTATTAAATTTTTATTAGTACATTTAAAATACACCTTGGAAATTATTTTATAAGTTCTTCTTTTCAGTAATAAAATCTCAGACTTGTTACAAGTGATGGACAGAAATTATAATGTAATCTCTGAGGATTGAACCGGTTTTGAGCGCATTTCCTCCTTGGAAAGGGAAGGTAGCATCACACCCTCTGCCTCCTCTAAGTCTGTGTGAACTCCTGCTAGGTCTGGTTCATCCTGCACTGTATTTTCTGCTAACCCCCCACAGAGGAGCAGGTTTCCAAGCAACCAGTAGCTATCTGAGTGTGTCTGTGGCAGCAGTACCTCCTGATACCTGCTGTCAGGATGTCTCCTGTTAAATTGTAAGGATTGGGCATCAGTGTGGTTACCATAGTCACTCCTGGCAATGGCCTGAGGTTGCTGAACTGAGAACACAATGCTGAGTTACTAAGGAAATAAATGAAATGTGCCATTTTAGGTATCATAATTTTAAACTAAACAAAGTTTTGATGAATATGGTGAGATTTATACTATGAAGTCTTCATGAAAATGAGGGTAATATTAATATAGATACCAAATTGGGTGAACTGTCATTCTGTCTATGATATAACATTTACCAAGTGTCATGTTTAAATTTTCATGATCAGTAGTTTGTGTACCTAAGGAAGTCACTCTAGGCAATCATCATAGGTGTATTATGTATTTTTGAATACCATTCTTAAATTCAAATTATTTTAACTTGAATATGTCTTATTTTTTATATGTTTAGTAGTTTTGCCTTCACTTAGTAAGATTCATGAATATGTGCATATGTGAAGTTAGTAGTTTGGTACTTAATAGGAGTGACTAATGAGAATAGTAATAATAGCAGGAATAGTTACTATTTTTGCCTGGATTATTATATATTGGATCCTATGGTAAGAACTTGTTTAATCTTCACAAAGTTTTCATGAACAGAGTCTACCTCTTCCCTTTAAATGTGGGGAAAGTGGAGAAGAAAAGTAGTTTAAAGCCAGAAAGCTAGTAAGAACAAATTTGAGACTTTTAACCCACATCTGTCTGAACTTAAGCAAATGTGATTGTGAAGGAAAGAAGTATATAGAAACCGGGGGTATAAAAATTGTTTTTTGATGTAGTATCTTTTGTTTGCATGCTTGGTTCTTAAAGTTTATATAGCATCAATTTATTGAGTTGCCTGCATGTATGATATAATTTAAGTTCAATAAAAATCCCTAAGTCTAATAAATCCTCTTCTGGGTCCTCATGGTGACATGGAAATCATTTAGTTGCATGTTGACGGCTTCAGAAATTAACTGGATCCACAGTCATCAGGAAAGTGTATCTCTGAGGCTATGTAAGGGCAGGAAAGTTCCCAAGCATGACCTCCCTATAGATGGAGGCTGGAAAGAATGGTAAATGGGCATGGAGAATGTTATGGAGTATAAAAAAAACAAGAAAGGGGAATTTTAAGGGAAATGTGAGATGTTGAAAATACATTATTTACTTCATAATTTTGCAAAAGTGTTAACTTTCAGATGATGTTTATATAAGACAAATTTATTTTTCATTATTATGTTTTATTGATATAAACATATTTATTGTGTAATTCTGACCAACATATTTTATTTTTCTCTTTTATTCTGATTAAACACTTAAGGTGTACCCTCTTAGCAAAGTTCAATCATACAATAAAGTATTATTAACTAGTCACATTATTATACATTAGACCTCCAGCACTTCTTTACCTGCATAACTGTTTGTTTAATCTTGCTCTTATTTTTCCAAAGTATTAGACTCTTCTTGTCTGTTTTTCCATACAAATTTTAGAAACAGTTGTTGGATTTTTATGAAAAAAAGTCCACTTAGATTTTCTTTTTTGAGGATGTAGTGAGAAAATTTTTTTCATTAAGTTCATTGATACTTTTAAGTATACAATAATACAGTTACATTCATCATTGGGATACTATGCTTTTGCATGATGTATCTTAGTTCTCATTTTTTCCTCATTTCCATGCCCTCCCTTCACCCCCTCCACACTTTCCTATTTACAAAGACTTTCTTTCCATTTTTTCCCTTCTTTTCTTTCCCCTACCCTTCCTACTTCTCCTACTCCTTTAGACCTTTTCTTCCACCACTTAAATTTTCAAATCAAATTTTTCATTAATACAGTATACAATTTCAGGAGAATTGATATCTTTACAATATTGAATCATCTATACAATTAATCTGCTATATCTCTTGAGTATTTTCACTTTCTTACTTTATTCAATAGTTTTTTTAGTCACAGCATAAAATAGTTCTATATAAGATTTATATCTAAATGATTATTGCATGGAATTATAATGAAATAAATATTTGTAATGGTATAGAAATTTAAAAACCAATTTTGCTAATGGATATAAGTACAAATTATATGTATTTATGTGATACCATATAATGCTTATAATGCTTTGTTATATATGTACAGTAATTCTCCCATATCTATCAGGGATATATTCTAAAACCCTCAGTATATGCCTGAAATTTTGGATAATACCAAACCCTGTATACTGTAGACTATGTTTTTATTCCCATACATATATTTAAGTTTTATGAAATTTAATCTATAAATAAGTCACAGCAATAGATTACCAATAAGTAATAATCAGAACAGCTGTGACATACTATAATTATGTAAGTGCAGTTTTTCTCTCTATATCAAAATATCTTGCTACACTATATTCACCCTTCCACCTGTGATGGTGTGAGATGGTACAGCACCCATGAGGTCCACTTAGAGGTAATGATATAGGCATTGTGATGAGACACTAAGCTAATATTAGCTTTCTCATAATGTATCAGAAAGGGAATCATCTGTGTCAGGCAATCATGGGTCATTGAACCATGACAATGCCTTCATGGGTAAATATCAGAATGAATTTGATTAGGTACTACTGAAACAATAGAAAGTGAATATGGAATAAGAGGCACTACTGTTCATCTTAGGATGGCTACACAAAGATAGTTTGTAAATATGTTAATCATACATTTATCTTTTTTATGCTGAGAATACTTACAATCTACTGTCATCATTTTTCAGGTGCACAAGATGACGATTGCTTTCTTATATTAATGATATATGTTGTGCATTTATTTTATTAGTATGTGTTTGCAGTACATGCATTTTGCAGTCATCCTGGGGCATTGGCACAGGTACATTATACAGTGTGTTTCTTTGTATAATCCCTTTATTTCCTCCCTCCCTCCATCCTCCTGTAATTCCTCTTTCCCCCTCTTCATTCCGGTTGATATCATTAGTCTTAGTTCATGTTTATGGCATAGACTGTCCACATTCACTGAGGATATTAGGGCCTTATATATGGCATCATTTCACTCAATCTACTCTCCCAAATCCATTCTCCTCACCTCTCATTTTTGGTCCCTTGGACCTCTTCCCATCAGCAAGAGATCCATCCTCTTATCTCCTTCTGTTTCCTTTATTGTTCTCCTAGTTTGTACTTTGTCTCACTCAAATGAGAAATACCATATGGTATTCAAGTTTGTGTGTCTGATTTATCTCACTCAGTATTATATCTTCCAGGTGTACCCATTTTCCTTCTTTATAGCTGAGTAGTATTCCATTATATATAGATACCACATTTTCTTTATCCAATCATCTGTTGATGCACATAAAGGTTTCCAGGATTTTGACACTGTGAGTTGTTTCATTTCAGTATAGTATGATGTCATAAACTCTTTGGGGAACATAGAAGTTGGATCACTGGGCTATATGAATTTTTAAATTTTAGTTCTTTGAGGAACTTTCATAATGGTTGTACTAGTTTACACTGCCAGAAACAATGTAGGAGGGTTTTTTTCCACTACAGCCATGCCAGCATACTTTACTGCTTGATTTCTTAATGATTGCCATTCTTTCTACAATAAAATAGAATAATAGCATTGTTTTAATTTGCATTTTTCTTTTCTTTTTCCCTACTGAGGATCAAACTCAGGACATTGCACTTGCAAGGCAGGCATGGTGCCATTGAGCTAAATCCCTGGCCCCTAATTTGCATTTGTATATTGCCCAAAGATAGTAGCATTTTTTGGTGTATTTGTTGACAATTTGTTCTTCTTCCTCCAGGAAGAATCTGTTAATTTCTCTTATTGATTTCTGACTGGGTTGAACTTTTTTTTTAGTTCTTTATCTATTCTAGATGTTAGTCCTCTGTGTGATGAATAGCTGGCAATTTTTTCCTATTCTTGTACATTGTCTCTTCACTCTACTAATTGATGCTTTTGCTGCACAGAGATTTATTGTCTGAGATATTCCCATTTGCTGATTGCTGCTCTTATTTCTTGTGCAGCTGAGGTTCTGCTTAGAAAATCTTCTATACTTTCCCTTAGATTTAATATTTTTGTTTGAATGTTTTAATCATTACTCAATATTTAATTTAAATTAATACACAGTGAGAGAAAGGATCTAGTTTCTGTTTTCTGCAAACAGACATCCAGTTTGTTTTCCCAGCATCACTTGTTGAAGAGGCTATTTTTCCTCCTGTGTATGCTTTTGACCCCTTTGTCAAATACCAAAGAGATCAGTGTCTTTGGGGAAGTTTCCGTTCTGCTGTTTTTTGTCACTATTGCTTTGCAGTATAGCTTGAAGCCAGGTATTGTAAGGCCTTCTGCTTTGCTCTTTTTGCCCATTGCTTATACTATTTGGGGTTTCCTCTGTTTCCATATGAATTTCAGGATTGTTTTTTCTAGTTCTGAAATTTATGCTGTTGGTATTTTGATTGGGACTATATTGAAACTGTATAAAGTTTTGGGAGTATGGCCATTTTGACAATATTGATTCTGCCTATCTAGGAGCAGGAAACATTTTCAAATGTCCTCTCTAATATCCCTTTCTGGAGTACTGTAGTTTTCTCTGTATAGGTCTTTCACTTCTTTGATTAGGTTAATTCTGGGGCATTTCATTATTCTTGAAGCTACTGTAAATGGTATCATATGTGTAATTTTACTATCGACTTATTTATTGGTGTCCAGAACTGTTAATACTATTTATGCTTTGTTATTGTATCCCTTACCCTCCCTTTAACCCCATCCACCCCTCCCTATTTCCAATGACTATGTTTCTGTTTTTTCCTTTTCCTTCTTTCCTTTCCCCTACCTCTCTCACTTTCCCCTTCCCCTTTGGGCATTTTCCTTCTATTTCACAGCATCTATTATACAGTTTCATCCTCATTTACCATGAAAAGTCTTCTAGATTTATTAACCAAATTTCATAGAGTAGCTAGATACAAGGTCAACACACCAAATCAATAGCCTTCCTGTTCATGAACATCAGATTCACTGAGGAACAACTCCTAGCATCCAAAAAAATGAAATATCTAGGAATCAACATAAAGAAAGAATAAAAGACCACTACTCTGAAAGCTACTTTTGTTTATTTTGAGGAATGTCCACACTGATTTCCATAGTGGTTGTTCTAGTTTACTTTCTGCAAAACAATGTAAAAAATTTCCTTTTTCTCCACATCTTCAACAGCATTTATTTGTATTTAATTTCTTGTGATATATTTTAATTTCTTGATGATGGCCATTTTCTGAAATAAGATGATATCTCAGTGTAGTTTTAATTTGCATTTCTATAATGACCATCATTGTTGAGCATTTTTCCCTGTGTTATTTTTCCATATATTTATTGGTCATTTGTACTTTTGAGAAGTTTCTGTTCATTTCAGTTGTCCATTTTTTGACTGGGTCTTATTTGGGGAGATGGAGTTTTGCCAGCTATTCCTTGGACAGAGGACTAACGTCCACAATATATAAAGAACTAAAAAATAAAAAAAAAACTTTGTAAGACTAGCATACAGAAAGGATCGTCCCAAATGATATCATGTCTCAAATAACACAGTATGTCTCCCAGCCAGTGCACAAAGAAGATTAAAATAGTCAGTCTCTTCCAGAAATTAGTAAAAGCTATTTCCACGAAACTTTACAATATATTCAAGGAAAAAGAGATTCCATCTGCAGGTATCAGTCCATGTCAACATCACTACAAAAAAAATGCTCTCTAAGTCAGAATTTTGTAAAGATCACTTTTTCAAAGAATGATTCTTCAGAAACCTGCTGGCATGCACAGCGTAGCATGGTCATGCACTACCATTAAGCGTTTATGTGACATTGGTGGCTTCAAATACCCAGAAGCAGGATTGTTACCCCCCCCTTCTCATTTATCTGAGGAAAGTCTCCATTTTTGTAATGTCATTGGTGGGGATGTCATAAACAACTTGGGAAAATGTACAGTAGGCTCTTAAGAATGCCTTCCAACTGGTGCTAAAAACTAAAGGAAGTGAGCTTTTATATCACAAACAGTTGTTCATATGGTAGTTTCTAAGGTTATGATGGATGAGCAACATGGGGCTTCTGTCTGAGGAGCTGCAAGAGGCAGGTAGAGGCTCATAATGAGGACAGAATCTGCCTTCTGGGGCTCCCTACCTCCTCACCCCATCTGCCTGTAAAGTGGTACTCTGGGAAGGAGACTTCCTGTCCTTTACACTGTAGGCCTTGCTGCTAGGCAACAAATATATGTGCTGAAGAAGAACCTTGCAAGACAAAGTCTGTGATATCATTTGGCCGTTGTGCAGACTCAGATGTCACAAGGAACACCATAGCCATCTCCACAGCAGTCCTCAATGCTCCAGAAAGCAGGAAAAGCTCACTTCTACTTGTGAACAGATGTTTCTAGCAAAGGGCATGACCTCCCGATTCCCTTGAACAACTCTCTTCAAAATCATACACTGAAGTGATTCTTGAATTGCGTCACCCTTTAACAGACAGAAAGCTCTACTCAGGAACCACAGCAGTTTTCAACACCACCATCTTAGCATTTGTGTAGAGCAGGATGCTACTCCTGGGTCCTGGCCACTTTGAGCACCACAGGGGTTCACATATAGGCCAGAGCCATGCGTCCTGACCTCCTCCCTTCCACCAAGGCCCTGCGAAGAGTGGAGGTGAGCCCAACTTCTCTCCTTTATTCATCCCTGAAAAAGTATCAGCATTGGCTGTATTAAACACAGAACACTGTAAGGTTCTCATATTTCTGCTGGCCATGAGGAAGTGTGGCAGTTGGGCTCACTTTAGGAAAGGGGACATTTATGGAAGGAGAGCCAGGAGAGCCACGGCTTCAGGTGGTGTTCATGCAGGGGGTGGTGCTGGGGCGTCAGGGCCACTGAGCAGCTGTTGTAGTTCTTTGACTTTCCCTGCCTTGTCTTCAGAGATTTTGCATGTAGATTTTATTTCATTTTTCTAAGATTTCTATTCCCATCTTCCAGTCATGCTGCAACTACCAGCTCTCATCTGCCTAGCCCTGTAGCTACCTTAGATTGTCCTCTTGTTCTTTGGTACAAAACACACACTTCACCCTTGATTCTGCACAGGGACTTGAGGACGTTTCTCACCTTGAGGTTCGTGCACTGATCCCACCCCTCTTCTTTGGGCAAGAACCCTACCACCTCCATCCTCATTCAGCCCTGATGGTGGAGCATGTCCTGGCTCAGCAGGACTCCAGTGGGTGAGCAAACAAGAACATCCTCTGCTGGCTGTTACTTCACTTGGTGTTTCAGTCAGTACCTTGGGATGGACCAACTCTCTGAGTTCTGGTCTAGACTGCCAAGTCCCTCCTGGCAGACTATGGAAAACAACTGCCAGCTAATGATCTTGCCCACTTTTCCAGCTTTTGTTTTCATGCATTGATTCAAAAGGTGATGTTCTTCATGGCCTCATAGGCTGCCTTTAACTTTGTTTTATGTGTATTAGAGCAGTTTGGCCAACTGCAGGGGTTCTCATCTGTACCAGAGTGAAGTGGAGGCCACTGAAGGTGATGCTGGTCATCTGCTGCCCCCATTTACCCTGCTTAATGAGGTAGGAGAGCTCCATGAAGGTGCCCTACAGGTTGTTGCAGTTCTCAGAGTAGATGGCAAAGCCTTCCTAATGTTGCAGAAAACAGGATTCTATTTCACTTAAGTGAGGTTCCTCTTTGTTGTACCATTTCTCAAGGTCTTTAAGGAACTGTCTTTGGGTTTGTAGATATCTTCAATGTGTTTCCAAAAATAGTGGCTAGCTGTGCAATAGTGGACATTCCCATTGCTTTATGATACTGTTGAATGAAGTCCTCACAGATGTCCTTGAGGTGTTTGAAGTAACTGCTGGTATTCACGATCTCCTCACTGAGGTCTGTCTACAGGCAGTGCGCATTCTCAGAGTGCTCCTGTTGGATCAACAGGCATCTCTTCCCACTTGTTGCTTGTTACTCGTCACTGTGAGTGCTTCAGGAATTCTCTCACACCTCTTTCTGACTGACAGGCACCAAATTCCCTGTCCTTATTTTGGTCCCTCTGCCAGTCCTTGTTAGAGTCTTGCAGGAGGAAATGGATAACATCATAGGCCTGGAATCCCAGTTCTAGGAAATCCATGGTTGCTCTGTTCTGTTGGGCTCTGTGTAGACTATGCTGCTGCATCTGGTCAGCTCGTTGATGGCCAGCTCTCCTTGCTGGGCTGTAATTACCCCAGGTTGGGTGGCTGAGTTTTTCAGAGCTGAAGTCTTCCTCACTGTCACTGGCATTGGCTGAGGACTCAGTACTTCTACCTGAAGAAGCTAGATGGGAACCAGCATTCCATCCACGTGCTCTTTTCCCTTTGTGCCTAGTTGCCTCATCAATGAAGACCCAGCTCTTGCCCCAAATGTATCACCAATTTCCTTCTATAGTAGGCTTATTTTCCAGAGGTTTATTAATTTTATAGATCTTTTCAAAGATTTAGCTTTTGGCTTCACTGATTTTCTGATGTTTTTCAATTCTCAATATTTTAGAAAAATTTTGTTTTTTATTACTTCCTTCCTTTGTGCCTGCAATGAGTTTAACTTACTCTTTTTTCAGTTTATTAAAGTAGAAACTTAGATTATTGATTCGAGACTTCTCTTGTTCTCTTAATTATGTTACACATTTTTTTCCTAAGCATGACTTCAGTGTATTTCACACATGCTGATATAGTTTTAATTTTTATTTAATTAAAAATATCCCATAGCTTATCTTGTATTTTCCACTTTGATCTATGAACTATTTAGAAAAGTGGTATAATTTTCAAACATATAACAATTTTCTACTTGTATTTGTTTTTAATTACTAATTTAATTCTGCCATAGTTACAGAACATGCTTTTCTGATTTAATTTCATTTTACTACATTTTATTTGTTGTACTGTGGACTAAACCCAAGGCCTCATGAAAGTTAAACAAATACTCTGCCACTGAGCAACATTTCAACCATTGCTTCCATTTTTCTGAAGCTTTAAAAATCATAAATAGGTGTTTTATTTTGTCAAATGCTTTTATCTGCAACAGCTATATTTTTGTATGAATTTTTTCTTTGTTAACTGTTAATATGGTGGATTATATTGATTCATATTTGAATATTAATTGAAATTTTCACATCTAGATCAGCTCTGTTTGGTCATGGTGTATAATTACTTTTAAATGTTAGTGAATTATATTTGTTAATATTCTGTGAAGGATTTTTGTGTTTGCATTCATAAACAATCTTTTTTTCTTTTTTGGTATCAGGGATCAAACTCAGGACCTTGCACTTGCAAAGCAGGCATGGTGCCAATGAGCTAAATCCCTATGACCTCCTAAATAATCTTGATAGATACAAATAGGTATATAGTTTGTTTTTCAAACTCTTCCTGGTTTGGACTTCAGAGTAACTAGCTCCAAAAACTAAATTGTGACGTAATACTTTTTTCTCCTCTTTTTGAGAAGTAATTGTGTAGAATTAATGTAAATATTGTACATTTCACAGTGAAAACATCTGAGTCTGGATATTTCTTTCTTTTTCTTGTTTTGAATTTTAAACTTATTGTTGTGGAAGGAATTGGTGACACTCATAGAGATGCAGAATGGAAGTAAAATAAGAAAAAGTTTATTTCACTATCAAAAGGCTGACCTCACCCAAAAGCAGTGCCAGAGATCAGCCTCCAACTGGGTCACAGCTTCTTCCTTTATAGGGTTTTACAGCCATGACATCATTCAGGTGGTTACATTTCATTCTCTCAGTTCACATTACTGATATACAAATCATGGCCACAAGATAGTTAACTTTCAACCCAGATGTAGCAATTCTTTGTAGCTAGGGGAGTTTACCTTCAAAATTCACCTAGTAATCTATCCTAGCTCAAAGGAAGCTATTCAGGGTGAGGAAAGAAAATGTTAACAATGGTTCTTTTCATCCAGAGCTCAGGGTCTTGATGTTCCCTGTTTTCTCATGATGAGATCAGGTGCCTCATTCAGTGGCTAATGCCTCTGATGTCTGTTAATTCTGGACTCAAACTACTGTTAGAGTCAAATTGCCATTAGAGACAGCTGAAGCCATTCTACATTGTGGCATTTTGTAGGTTTTGCTATTTACAAGAGTTTTCTCTATCATTATGACTTCAACTTTTTTTAAGGAAATTTCTTTAGGGATATTCATTTTATCCATTTCTTGTTGGGTGAGTGGTGGTAGTATGTGTGTTTGTGTATATGTGTGCACTTTGAAGTATTGCTCATATAATCTAGGATGTATATGTGGAGTTCTTCATGGTATTTCTTTTTTATCACAATGTTCTCTGTAGGGTCTGAGTGTGTTCTATATCATTCGTGATGTTAGAAATTTGTGTCTTCTATTTTGAATTTGTCAGTCTTGTTAGGGGTTGTCAGAATTTTATTGATCTTTTCACTAAATCATTTCTTTGTTTTATTAATTTTGTTTTTCTCTTTTGAAATTCCATGATTTTTTCTTTTATCTTTATTTTTTTCCTTCTTCTGCTTGTTATTGGGTTGTTTTTCTCTTCTTTTTCTAGGTTCTTTCTATGGCTTATATCTAGATGTTCCCTCAAAGCCTCGTGCATTTGTAGGTGGAACTTTTGGGAGATGACTGGATCAAGGGCGTGTGATACTGGATTAGTCCACGGATTGATTTAGCATGGTTTTGAGTGTGACTTCCTGAGCTTATTGAAGATGGAAGACCTATCTTGAGTGTGAGTGGCACCAACGAATAGGTTTATAACCTGAATGGAATAAAAAAGGAAAGTGAAAGAAAGGCTACTGCTTCCTGTGTGCCATGCTATGAACAGTTTCTCCTCTGTGATGCCCCTTTTGGAATGCCACCCGCCCATGGAATCAGCGACTAAGGACTGAAATCTCTACAAACTGAGAGCTAAAATAAGCCTCTCCTCTTCTAATGTGTGGATGTTGGATATTTTATCCTATCAATTTAACTGACACTGTTCTTGAGATAAGATTAAGATTATTTCAGATTTATTTTCTTTTCTAACAACTGCATTTAGTTGTATAAATTTAGCTTTCTACACCACTTTAGCTGTACTTCAGGAATTTTGAAATGTTATATTTTCATCATAGTTTAATTCAACGTATTTTAAAACACTTTTACTTGAGTCTTCTCTTACTTTCATATTATTTATGAATGTGTTCTCAAGTTTCACATGTTTAGAGATTTCTTATTTTAAGAACTTTATTATTGAATTCTATTTTGATCCTTTTTGATCAGAGAACACACTGTATGATTTTACTTTTTAAAATTTGTTAATTTTTGTTTGCTTGTCTGGGATGGAATCTGTTTTAGTGTATGTTCCAAGGATCCTTATGAAGAATGTGCATTCTGTCTTGATGGAAGGAACAATTTACAACTGTCAAACAGATTCTTTTGATATATTGGATTTTCTCCATTCTTCCATCTTTTGTTTAGTTGTTCTAGCAGTTGCTGAGAGAGCTACTGAAAAATATATCTAAGAAAAATTCTGGATTTCAAAATTTCTCCTTTTAGTTCTAGTAGTTTTTCCTTCACATATTTTGCTGCTTATTTATATGTATATATGCATATATATACATATGTGTATGATTCTTTTGATATATTGGATTTTCTCCATTCTTCCATCTTTTGTTTAGTTGTTCTAGCAGTTGCTGAGAGAGCTACTGAAAAATATATCTAAGAAAAATTCTGGATTTCAAAATTTCTCCTTTTAGTTCTAGTAGTTTTTCCTTCACATATTTTGCTGCTTATTTATATGTATATATGCATATATATACATATGTGTATGGTGTATGTAATTTATAGTTATTTTTTGGTTTTTTTAAGTGTTTCTCACTGCTTTTAAGATTTTTTCTTTTGCATTTTGTTTCTCAAAGTTTGACTATGATGTATCTTATTGTGCGCATAAATTGGGCTATATTGTTTTGAATTTATTAAACTACTTGCATCTGTAAGTTGATTTCTTTTGCCGTATTTTTAAAAAGTCTATCTCTATTTCTTTTATCAACTTTAATTTTAACTTTTAAATTATTTATATGTTGAATTTCTCATATAAGAGAAGCCATGT
>NW_022900926.1:45297102-45353108 GCF_012274545.1 Fukomys damarensis
TTATTTATTTTCCTCATTGAGATTATTGGTACACTTTAGTTATACAGTACAGTTACATTCATCATTGGGATCTTGTACCTTTACATGACAGGTTCTCATTTTTTCTCCTTGTCCTTGCCCTCCCTTCACTCCTACTCCCCTCCCCTTCTACAAACACTTAATTTCCAGTTTTTAAATTTTCTCACATTTTTCCCCTTATTAGCTTTCCCCTACCCTTCCCACTTTCCCTACACCATTATCCCCTTTCTTCCTATTTCACATTATTTATTATATGATTAGGATTTTATGTACTATTATAGTTTATTCACACCAGAGAAACTATTTGGTATTTACACATGTGTGACTTATGTATTTCACTTAGGAGTATATCCTCAATATGTATCCATTTTCCTATAAATGAATTTAATTTCTCATTCTTTATGGCTGAGTAGTATTCCATTTTATAGAAAAACCACATCTTCTTTATCCAGTTTCCAACTGATGGGCAAATGGACTGTTTCCAACTTTTAGGTATTACAAACTGTGCTGCTATAAACATAGGTGTGCATATATCTCTCTGATATGATTCTTTTAATTCTTTTGGAAAGATACCCAGGAGAGGGATGACTGGATCAAATAGAATCTCTAATCTCAGCTCTTTGAGGTATCTCCATATTGATTTCCATAGTGGTTGCACCAGTCTGCACTCCCACCAACAATGGAGAAGGGTTCTTTTCTCCCCACAACCCCACAAACATTTGTTATTGTTTTATTTCTTCATAGCAGCCATTCTTTGTTGAGTGAGGTGGAATCTCAGTGTTCTTTTTGGTGTGAGGTGGAATCTGCATCTCCTGAATGACCAGTGATGTGGAACATTTTTTCATATATTTACGTGCTGCTTTTACTTCTTTGCCTGAGAAATGTCTGTTCATTTAACATGCCCATTTTTGAATCGGGTCTTTATATTTGAAGGGGCTGATTGCTTTGACTTCTTTATATATTCAAGATAATAGTCCTTTGTCTGAGGAGAAGTTGGTAAAATTTTTTTCCCACATTGTAGGTTGTCTTTTAGTTCTGTTGCTGGTTTCTTTTGCAGTGCAGAAGCTTTTCAGTAAGATGAAGTCCCAGTTGTTGATTATTTCTGCTAGTTCCCGTGCTACTGAGGATTTCTTCATGAAATCTTTTCCTATGCCAATGTCTTCAAGAGTTCGGCCTAATTTACCTTCCAGCAAGTTTAGTGTTTCTGTTTTAATACTTAGATCTTTAATCCACTTGGATTTTAGATTAGTGCATGGTGAAAGATAAGGGTCCAGTTTTAACCTTCAGCAGGTTGAGATCCAGTTTTTCCAACACCATTTATTAAAGAAACTATCTTTCCTCCAGTGAGGATGGTCAGCTTCTTTGTCAAAGATGACATAGCTGAGCACTTCTGGATTTGTTTTTGTGTCTTCCAATTGTTGCACTGATCCTCACATCTCTTTATTTGCCAGTACCATGCTGTTTTTTTTTTTTTTTTTTCACAGTGGTGTTGTAGTATAGTTTCAAATTGGGGATTATTATACCTTCTGCCATGTCTCTGTTGCCTAGGATGGTTTTTGCTGTTCTAGTTCTTTTATGGTTCCAAGTGAATTTTTGGATTATTTTTTCTAGTTGTGTGAAATATTGTGTTGGAATTTCAATGGGCATTGCACATTGAGTCTGTATAGCAGTTTTGGTAGTATGGCCATTTTCACTATGTTGATTCTTCTTACCCAGAAGCAGGGAATATCTTTCCATTTTCTTATATCCTCTTTGATCTCTTTTTTCACAGTGCTATAGTTTTCAGTGTAGAGGTCTTTTGCTTCTTTCATTAGATTGATTCCTAGATACTTCAATTTTTGGGATGCTATTGTAAAAGGAATTGTTTCCCTTTTTTTCTGTCTCAGTGAGTCTGTTATTTTTTACAAGAAGACTATTTATTTTTGGGTGTTCACCTTGTATCCAGCTACTCTACAGAATCTGTCAATTAAGTCTAGAAGTCTTTTGGTGGAGTATTTTGGGTCTTCAATGTAGAGTATCAAATCATCAGCAAATAATGACAGTGTAACTTCTTCCTTTCCTATCTTTATTGCTTTGATTTCCTTCTCTTGTCTAATTACTGTGGCTAATGTTTTCAGAACTATATCCAAGAGGAGTTGTGATAGTGGGCATCCTTGTCTTGTTCCTGATTTTATTGTGAAGGTTTTCAGTTTTTGGCTATTTAATGTGATGTTGGCTGTTGGATTTTCATAGGTAGCCTTTATTAAGTTGAGATATAGACCATCCGTTCCAAGTTTTTGCAGAGTTTTTATCATGAATAGGTGTTGAATTTTGTCAAATGCTTTTTCTGCATCTATCAAGAGGATCATATGGTTTTTGTCCTTGACTCTGTTAATATAGTGTGTTACATTTATTGACTTATGTCTGTTGAACCATCCTTGCATCCCTGGAATAAATCTGACTTGTTCAGGATGTATGATCTACTTGATGATCCTCTGTATTCTGTTTGCTAGTACCTTATGAAGGATTTTTGCATCTATATTCATTAAGGAGATTGGCCTGTAGTTCCCTATTTTAGTTGCATCTTTCCCTGGTTTGGGCATCAGAGTGATGCTTGCTTCCACAAATGAATTTGAAATTATTGCTTCCCTTTCAATATCATTGAAGTTTGAAGAGTAAAGGCAGTAGTTCTTCTCTAAATGACATGTGAAATTCAGCAGTGAATCCTTCAGGATCTGGGCTTTTCTTTCTTGGTAAAGTTTTAAATACATTTTTGATTTCACTGATTAAAATTGGGGTGTTTAAATGTTTTTATCTTCCTTGTTCAACTTTGATAATTCATAAGTATCTAAAAATCTGCCCATTTCTTCTGTGTTTTCCATTTTATTAGAGTACAGGTTCTCCAAGTAGGTATTAATGATCCTCTGGATTTCTGTTGGAGCTGTTGTGACTTCACCTTTTTCTCCTTAATTGCATGGATCTGAGCCTTTTGTTTCCTTTTTTTTTGATAAGGTTAGCTAAGGGTTCATCAATTTTATTTATTCTTTTAAAAAACCAACTCTTTGATTCATTTATTTTTTTGTATCATTTCCATTGCATTGATTTCTGCTCTAATCCTTGTAGTTTCCTCTGGTTCAAGCTTTGGGTTTTTCTTGCTCTTCTTTTTCTAGAACTCTAAGATTTATCATTAGGTTGTTTACCTGAGCTTGCTCTGTTTTCCTAGCATAAGCATTCAGTGCTATGAGTTTGCCAAATAGAACTGCTTTCATTGTGTCCTATAGATTCCTGTATGTTCTATTGGCACTTTCATTTATTTGTAAGAACTGTCTAATTTCTTCTTTAATTTCCTCTGTGATCCATTGATTGTTCAGGAGAGTGTTGTTCAATTTCCATGTGTTTGTGAAATTTCTATTGTTTCCCATGCTATTGATCTCCAGTTTGATTGCACTCTGATCTGAAAATATACAGGGGACAATCTCAGTTATTTTGCATTTATTCAGACCTGTTCTGTGAGCTATTATGTGGTCTATCTTGGAGAATGCCCCACGTGCAGCTGAAAAGAATGTATATTCTGATTTTGTAGGGTGGAACACTCTATAGACATCTATTAACTCCATGCATTCAAAAGCTTGGTTGAGTTCTAGTATTTTGTTGTTGATTTTCTGCCTAGATGGTCTGTCTATTTGTGATATTGGGGTATTTAGAACCCCCACTACAATTGTATTAGTGCTTATTTGGTTTTTCATGTTGCTTAATATTTGTTTTATATAGTTGGGGCATCAATATTTGGTGCATATATGTTTATGATTGTCATCTCTTCCTCTTGAATTGTTCTCTTTGCAAGGATGGAGTGGTCTTCTTTGTCTGTCTTAATCAGTTTTGGTTTGAAATTAACTTAGTCTGCAATCAAGATAGCCACCCCTGCTTTTTCCTGGGCTCCTGTCATGTGGAGAATTGTTTTCCAATCTTTCACTTTCAGTCTATGGGATTGTTTTTTGCTCTAGATTTCTTTCTTGCATACAACATATTGTTGGATTTTGCTTCATAATCCATTCTGCCAGTCTATTTCTCTTGATTGGTGACTTGAGGCCATTGACATTGATGGTTATGACTGATATGCAGTGACTTATTATTATTTGTTATTGTCCTTTTGTTGACTCTTTTTACTTTTTCTACCCTCTCCTTTTAGTTTCTTGTCTTGCCTATTTGATTTGGTCTGTTGGGCCTCATGGTGTTGTGACCTTCATTGTCTTTTTCTAGTATATTGTTTAGAATTCCTTGTAGTGCTGCTTTGGTGTTCATGAAGTTGCTCAGGTGTTCTTTGTCTTGGAAGTATCTTATTTCCCCATCCATTTTGAAAGAGAGTTTTGCAGGATACATCAATCTAGGTTGGAGGTTGTTTTCTTTTAGGACTTGAAATACTTCACTCCAGGCTCTCCTTGACCTGAGGGTTTGTGTTGAAAAGTCTGCTGTGATTCTAATGGGCTTTCCTTTGCATGTGATTTGTTTCTTTTCCCTTATTGCTTGTAGTATTTTGTTCTTCTGTTGGATTTCTGGGATCTTGATTATTATATGTCTAGGTGTAGATTTTTTTTTTTGATTGTGGGTAGTTGGAGTTCTATATGCCTCACTTATCTGTAGTCTAATTCCTCACTTTTGTTTGGGAAGTTTTCTGTCATTAATTCTGTGAAGAGCTTTTTTATGTCATTTGTATTTTCTCCTGCTACTTCATGAATTCCTATCAGTCTTATGTTATTCTTCTTTGCATCATGTAGGAATCGTTGGATCGATTTCTCATGATCCCTTACTGTTTTTAAGAGACATGTCTTTTCAAGGTCACTGACTGCAATCCTATCTTCTCTATCTGAGATTCTATCTTCTCATTCTTTTATTCTGTTGTGTACACTTTTGATAGAGTTTTTAATCTCCTGGATATCTGTTTTTAATCTGTTTTATGGATTCTATTTCTTTCCTCTGTCGGGCATTCCTTGTTTCCATTTCTTTCTTATATTGGGCCTTCATGGCTTCTGTTGTGGTCCTGAGCTCATCTATTTTTTTTTTTTTGTCAGTTTCTGTTCTAGAGTGTCGTATCATGACTTCCATTTTGCTCACCATCTCTGTGGTTACCTGGGAAATTATTTGTTTTGAATTTTTCTAGAGCCTGATTGATCTGTTTTGATACTTTCTGTGCTATGGGTTCAGGGTATTCTCCTGGTTCACTCTCAGACCTTTCATCCTCATTTGCCCTTTTTCCCTACTGTTTGCAATTGGTGAGCTGGAAGTCTGTCTTTGTGTCTTGCTTAAGTGTTTTCTCATTTTTATTTTTGTTGTTGGGTTGTCCTTGGTTTAATTTCTGGGTTATTACTTAAATCTTCCTGATATAGGTGCAGTTTAGCCCTTGAGTCTCTAATGACCCACAGACATTTTCATTTTCATAATATCAGAGAAAACAACTCATTAAATCAATCACAATCCTTTATCTCAATTGATACAATCAGCAACACAAGAAAATCAAGCACAACTTGCAAATTCACCATTTGTTGTAGTCTTTAATCTATCACCTTAAACCATGTGAATTAAATTAAAATCAAGAAGCAGCCCAAAATATGTTTGCAGTGGATACACTTTTCAATATATCATCTTTATCATTTAGGATGAGGGCTTAGATAGTGTTAGAATCAGAGGAGTAGATAAGTGAAAGAGTTGGAGAAGGTTTCAAGTGAATCCAGAGGATTCATACAATCTGTAGGAATTATTAGAATAACCATACAATCTTTAGGAAATATTAAATTCAACAGGGATAGACAGAGTGCAAGAATAAGGATAAGACTATATCCCGTTCACAATAATAGGGGTCACTTTCCCTTGAAAGTATTGACCCATGAGTGAGGTAAAATGACATAAGAAAAGAACATAAAGAAAAAAGAAAAAAAAAACCATAAAAGAAGAAGTCTGAGTTAGGGCAGGATCAGGAACAGAAAGGGAGATAAGGGATAATAGGGTGGAGCAAGAGACTGAGTTGGAGAAAGAGGACAGAAAAAAGAAAGAATTTGCAGAGTGGAATGAGGAAAATGAAAGAAAAAATGAATTTGAAGGGCCTCTTTCAGACTATATCTCTGCTGTCATAATATATCATGTGCACAGCCATGTGCAGAACTAAGTCCCCTGATCTTAACTAGTCAATGGCAGATCCCCACGACTCAGACTGACCTCAGGCCACAAGGCCCAGATTGAGTTCCCCAACCTGCAGTGTTGAACTCCACACAGTTTTACTACAGGTTTTCCCCGCCCTTTCTTTAAAGATGTTCAAAGTTGGGAGCTCTGGAAAATACCCTTTATGATCACCTATACCTCTGCAGAGTGGATCCAAGGACTGGCACAATCAAGAGATCTGGGGGATGGTGTTTCTGGGGTGCCCACATGGCTACCTTCCTTGTTGGAGCTGGTGGTGGCACAGGCAGTGAAGGGCATGGCTACCTGGTCCCAGCAAATGGGCCCAAGTAGGCTGGAGGGAGGTCAGATTTCAGAGCGGCCTTTCCAAATCACCTTCCTCATTGGGGCTGGTGGTGTGCAGGCAGGGGAGGGCATGGCTACCCAGTTCCCCCATATGGGCCCTTGTAGTATTTAACCTGAGTCTGATTTATTTCATTTAGCATTATGGTCTTCAGGTTAATCAGTTTTCCTAAAAATGACTCAAATTTAGGTTCTTTTTTATGGCCAAGTATTTTTTTTAATTTATTCATCTGTCAATGGGCACATATGCCACTGCCATGAGTCCGTGATTTAGCTACTATGAGTTGTGTTTCTATAAACATGGGTAGGTGTATGTCACTGTAAAATAATATCTTTAGCTCTTTTGGTATACCCAGAAGAGGTATACCTGGGAAAATGGAATTTCTATTTTTACATTCCCATGAATAATATAGAAACATTCCTTCCCTCCTGCAACCTCACTGGCATTTGCTATTTCTTGAGTTCTGGATGAAAGCCATTCTTTGTGGAGTAAGAAGCATGGTGCTTTTTTGATTTGCATTTCTCTAATGGTCAAAAATGCAAACATTTTTTCATGTACCTAATGACCACTGTATTTTTATTTTATTGAGAAGTGCCTATTTATTTCAATTGCTTATTTTTTACTGTGTCTTACTTGTAGGGGTTTTAGCTTTTTGAGTTCTTTGCATATTGTGGATATTAGTCCTCTGCCTGAGGGACAGCTGGCAAAATTTATCACACTCTGAAATTGTCTCTTCACTCTGATGGCCATTTTATTTGATATGCCAAAGTTTTTAATTTAATAGGCTATTTGAAGTTGCTTGGAGTTATTTCTTGTGCAGTTAGTGTTTGGTTCATAATGTCTTTGCCTATGTCTTCAAAAATTGTACCTATTTATTTTCCAGAAGATTAAGTATTTCTGTTTTAACATGCACATCTTTCATCCACTTTGATTTTGATTTAACACAGGGTGAGACATATGGGTCATGATTCAATCTTCTCCATGTAGATAGCCAGTTTATCCAACACCAGTTGATAAAGGGGCTATTTTTTCTCCAATGGGTTTTTGGTCCCTTTGTTGAAAATAAGGTGGCTGAAGGTGCCTGGAGTAGTTTCTTCCACAATGGGTAATCTCTCTTGTTCTTTATTTCAGCTAATTGATTCACGTCTCTATTCTCTTTATTTTCTATCATTGAATATTCTATAATTCTATAGTTCTTATATAATGTGTATTTTTTTACATTTTGGTTATATTTTATTTTTTTAAATTGAGTTTATTGGTACATTTTAGGTATACAGTACAGTTACATTCATTATTGGGATCTTGTACCTATACATCACAGGTCTTGGTTTTCATTTTTTCCCCTTGTCCCTACCCTCCCTTTACCCCCTCCTCTCCTCCCCATTTGCAAACACTTTATTTCTATCTTTTCATTTTCTCACATTTTTTTCTTTTCCCTTATTACCTTTCCCCTACCCTTCCCACTTTCCCTACAACTTTAGCCCTTTTCTTCCCATTTCACAATGTCAATTATCTCATTAGGATCTTATGTAGTATTACAGTTTATTCACACCAGAGAAACTATTTGGTATTTACACATGTGTGACTTATTTATTTCCTTAGGAGTATATCCTCAATATGTATCCATTTTCCTATGAATGGATTTAATTTCTCATTCTTTATGGCTGAGTAATATTCCATTTTATAGAAAAACCACATCTTCTTTATCCAGTTTCCAACGGATGGGCAAATGGGCTGTTTCCAAGTTTTAGGTATTACAAACTGTGCTGCTATACACATAGGTGCTCATATAGCACTGTGATATGATTCTTTTAATTCTTTTGCAAAGATACCCAGGAGAGTTATATTTTATTTTCAGTTATATAATTTCCATTTGATTCTTTTACAATAATTTTTTCTTTGTTGAGGCTTTTTATTATTTATTGTGAATTTCTATTTCAAGAATGTTTAAATTGCTTGTTGAAATATTGCATGATGGCTGCTTTGAGTTATTTGTAAGATAATTCTGACATTTCTGTCATTTTGGTATGGTACCAAACTGTCTTTTAAAACTCAAGTTAAGAAATTCTTAGCTACTTGCATAACCAATAATTTTCTACTGAATCCTGTAAAGTTTGGCATTATTTTATGAGGTTGAGAACTCATTTAAACTTCCCATTTTACCTGTCTTTTTCTGACCTTGTACTAGCAGAGGGAGTATGGAAAGCTGTTCCCTATTAATTGCAGGTAGAGTTAGAAACCTGTGTTTTCCACTGAACCCTACTGATGGTGGAACAAGGGAAGTTTTGTTACTGCTCAGCAGGTTTGTGAATTCCAGATCCTCAGCAGGCCTTTGCTAACACATCACTGGGCAACAGAGTTAAGAAAAAGTTCCACTGCTCTGTCCACCTCTGCTGACATCATGGGTGTAAAATCTTAAGACTAGGGATAAAATCCTGACTTTCTTCCAAGCCTTCTTGACATTCTTCCTGCAGGAAGCATAGGAACACTTCTTTACTGGTGGTGTGAAAGAAAGTATGGCTTCCCTACATGGTTTCCACTGGCACTGCAGAGGCGATCATGTGTGAAGAAACTTGTTTATTGAAAATAGAATTTCCTGTCTCAGTATCTGACCTGCTCTGCTTCCACCCCAGCAGTGGAAGAAAGGGTTTCTTGAGCATAAGATATGAAGCTCCTTGTCATCTGGGAAGGTTGAAGGCCTAAGCTCCTAGCTTAGTGTTTCCTGTCCTGGGTGGAGGTAGCCTATAGTTATTTCTCTGGTATTAGGCTGCATTAGAGTAAAAATTATCTGTCTTGTCAGATTTCTCCTTTCTAAGTCCTTTGGATAGAAAAATAAGGCTTCTAATTAGGGTTTATTTTGTTCATGGCCTTTGCCATTTTTCTGGGTTGCTGACTTCTTGGATGTAAGGCATAAAGAAAATTCCAGAGAAGTCACAATCATGTTGCTCCTTGTATACTGGGCTCCCTAGACAGTTTACTGTCTTCTCCTTACTTTTCATAGTCCCCATAAGGTTAGGAATTTTAGTTACACTCAGCAGAAGGATAAGATATACTTAGCAGGAAATGTACATCTAATTCATGCTTTGACTACGATTCTTAAAAAAAAATTTTTCTATTTTTCCAATGGCAAAGGAAAAATTGTACAGGTAAATTAAGTTAAATAGTCAAGGAAGACTTTACTCAAAGCTATTAAAATATGGAAAGTGGCCCACTCAGCATCACTGAAACAAATAAAAAAATATTTTTCTATTTTTCCAATGGCAAAGAAAAAATTGTACAGGTTAAATTAAGTTAAATAGTCAAGGAAGACTTTACTCAAAGCTATAAAAATATGGAAAGAGGACCACTCAGCATCACTGAAAGCTGGAGAGGATTTGTTTGTTTGTTTGAGACAGGGTCTCACTGTGTAGTTTAGCCAGACCTTGAGCTCATTATGTACCCTGGTCTGACCTTGAACTTGCAGTGATCCTCCTGCCTTAGCTACCCAAGTGCTGGATTACAAATGTGTGTCACCATGTCCAGCTCTTTTCCTTTCTGCTAAGTAGTAAGGAAAATAAGTTTATTTTTGCTCATAGTTTTTGAGGATTGAGGTGAAGAGGGCTCGTACTTAGTGTTCATCTGTCTGGAATCATCCCAAGGTAGTGCACTAAATGGAGAGATAAAGGGAATAGGGTGCGTGTGTGTGTGTGTGTGTGTGTGTGTGTGTATCTTCTTTCTCTTCATTACCTTTTTTTTGTTGTTGTGATATAGGAAGTTGAACCCAGAGTCTTCATGATGAACTACATTCCCAGAACTATTAAATTTATATATTTCAAGACAAGATCTTTTTAAATTACTTAAGATAGTCTTGAATTTACAATCCTCCCCCCTCATTTTCCCAGGTTGATGGGATTACAGACGTGGACTACCATGTCTGTTTTTGTTTTTTTTTTTTTACTTTTTTCTTTCCTTCTTCTTATAAAGTTACCATTATTTAGTACTGGGACTATACTCTAATGACTTTATCTAGTTCTAGTCAACTCCCAAAGCCACTAGAGACACTTTAGGAGCTGAAGTGTGTGTGTGTGTGTGTGTGTGTGTGTGTGTGAGCCAACTTATCTTTGACAAAGGGGCCAAACATGTTCACTTGAAGAAAGAAAGCCTCTTTAACAAGTGGTGCTGGAAAAATTGGCTTTCTACATGCCAAAGATTAAAACTAGACCCATGTTTCTCACCATGCACAAAGTGAAAATATATTGCAAGAGAAAATATATTCTTTTCAGGTTATGATACTGAGTACCATTGCTATTCTCTAATAATTTGAGTTATGAAAACATATTTTTTCAGAGTGGCTTTTATATATTCTTTATTAATATGTACTTTGTATTCCATTAAAATAAAAAAATTAAAGAAAAAATATGTGTGCATTGGAGATTTTGGTAGAAAATGTGTGTTTGATGATAGGAATCACTCAAAAAAGAAGAAGAAACAAACTTTCCCTTATTTTTATAACAGGAGATTTTATTGCAATTGAGAGCAAGGTGTGCACTGAATTGAGACTCTCATTTTCCCATAGAAGAGAGGACTAGTTTTCTTTATGATTATATTGTAGAGAGATGATTCTTAGATCTTTGTGAGACACATTCTTAGGTTATAAAACCAGCAACAAACTTTGAAAAGCTTTCTATCTTAAAGGGGTTACAGAAGAACTTATAATTACATGGTTTTTTAAAATGTTCTGTATTAAAGGGAGTCAGAGGCCTAGAGTAAGGAAGAAGCTGGCTGTAAACTTTAGTGGAGGAGAATATTAAGGCTGTCTTTGTTGACTGTAGATGCTGTTAGGTACCATACTCATAGGCATCACTGTACCTGTTCTTCTGTATCCAGTAATCACATTTCATGGCTTACACATAAACAGCATTATCATCCACTGACTTTCTTTTTCACATTTTTTCCAAACCTAAGTGATTCTTTTAATGTTTAACTGATAAGAAACCTGCTATCTGAAATGTGTAGGTAAAAAAAAAAAGCTAATGACAACAGCAAAAAGTGATAAGAGGATATTTGTAAGACATCTTATTGGTCATGCTGTCTGCCTTGTGATTTCTGATTTGGGGCCAACCCTTGGACTTGTATTTTCTGATTGATACATTCTTTGTGAGTGAACTTATGTTGCTAATTATGCTGTTTTACTTTATATTGTCTATATATAATACAGGGAGCAAACCTCTCTTTTATGAGGAATGACTTTAATTTTGCAAGGTCTGTATTGCAGAGCGAGATGCCAACAAGGTAATACACACCACTAATCCTACTGTGTTCCAGAAATTAGGAAAGGAATCTGAGGACAGCTATTGGTAGCCTTCTAAAGCCCTGTACTTTGTTTTTCAAGTGTTTGTTGATAGGATCCATATTCAAGCAGTCAAGTTGTTTTTAAATAGGAGGAAATTTAGTAAATGATGATCATATATTATAAAGTCTTACAAACTACTTCACATAAAAAAGGAAGCAAAGAAACAGAATATGTATATTTGCCTCTTATTGAACTATTCAATATGGATATTGGCAGCCTTAAAAAACAAACATCACACATATCTCAGAGGCCACATTCATCTTTCAGAAGCTAAAAAAGAATTGCATTATTTTTAAATATAGAGTTTGAGTGGTGTCAAAAGTTGCTTTAGATCTCTGCCTTTCTTGGACTTGCTTAAGAAGTGAATGATGTGTGGAAAGGCTTCTTGCACAAAGGCAAGTTTTCATAAACTTGTGCGCTCAAAAGCCAACAGTGCAAAGTGATACATTTGTGTGCTTCAAATGGCTCTCATATAGCAATTATTATAAAGACAGAGGAATCTTTATCATGTGTGGGAGTTATATTACAATATTTAAGAGCAGCCTGGTAACGGGCATTGCTTTATTCTATCACTCTAAAGGACCCCACCAGGGACATGTAACTTAAAGGTGATAACTTAAAAGACCATGGTGTAGTCTTGAAGAAATTTTGCAAAGATAAAGACAAGGGATTCGACTCTTAGTGTAGGTTTCATGACAACCTTGGTGCAAAAACTTGGAAAAAAATCCTTTTATTTCTTTAAACTTGATTTACTTTATTTGAAAAAATAATGCACAGAACTTATGTTAGTATCAGGAAAATGGAAGCCATTTATTTTGTGTTTTAATCATGCTAAAATGATTTTTCTATATGTCAGATCTGGAATCATAATTAAACTCTGATATATTTAATTATGTATATATGGAATAAAAATAAATATCATAATGGGATTTGGTAAATGTAACATTAGCTTATCTCACTGGAAGGCAGTATAGCAAATTAGACAATCTCTGTTAAATTTCTAACTTGCAAAATACCTTAGGTAAGTTGGGAAAAGATGACATATAAATTTAAAGTATTATTGCATAACATTTTATCATATTTCAATCCTAGTACCTACATCATTGGACAGCATTCAAATATTTCACTGTTATAATCCCAAAGATCACATAGCCATAATGTGGTAGAACTAGGATTTTGAACCTAAATGCCCATGGAATCTGAGGACCTTACCCTCAAACAAACGTGGGCCTGACTTACAATCATTTTAACTTCATAATTGTATAAAAGCTTACTCTTATAATTTTTCTGTTTTCATGTTCAGTATTGTGTTTAATACATTTTTTGAAATATTTAGCACTTTATTAAAAAATTTACATTAGATGATTTTGTCCAACTCTTGGCTATCATAAGTGTTCTAAGTATGTTTAAGGTAGATTAGGCTAAGATATTACGTTTGGTTGTTTAAATATATTTAATATATTTTGACTTAAGATATTTTCAACTTACTATATTTTAAAAAACCTTTTTTGGATATAACACCCTTGTGGATCTATATCACGTGCTATCTTCTGGGATATAGATTTTGAGAACAATTAAAAATGAAATATTTAAAGTATCTTTTTTAAAGACTACTAATATTCGGGCAAATGCAGGCAAAAATAAAGCATATTCTAGAACAAGCTGAATTTTAAATGCTACCTCACATGTTGGTTCTTACTTGCAATTGTGTAGCTAAATATAAAAGAAATGCCTTTGTAATATATATATTCAAAGATTTTAACATAGTAATCCTATTTCTTTATAAAAAAGATTAGATTTACAGAATTAGGAAGGACTACCAATTGACATATTCTTCTTTTGGCTTTAGCTTTTTTTTTTTTTTTTTTTTTTTCTTTTTTGGTCATACTGAGGATTGAACCTAGGGCATTTACACTGAGTTATATCCCCAGTATTTTTTTTTATACTGATTTTTAGGCAAGGTCTCACTAAATTGCTAAATTGTACAGGCTAGGCTTGAATTTGTGATCTTCTTGCCTCAATCTCCCAGAGTGTCTGGGTTACTAGTGTATACCACCATGCTCAGCTTGACATCATTTTGTTACTTATTCATTGGCGAATTTGGAGTAAATTTGTGTATGTGTTACATGCTGTTCTTTCTTTATATGATAATCTTTCTTTTATAATTTTAAAGTTCAAGGAACTCAGTTAATTTGGAAACTGCAGTCCTAACTGCTAATGTCAGGCATTATCTCTACATCCTGAATTATAAAAGAAAATGAAGGCATGAAACTATCTTGCTCTTCATGTCAAAGACTTGAGAGCTGTGCGTGTTCTAACATCCAGTAAATGAAGGCACTAGCCAACTCTGGATTGAACCCTCTGAACACGAGCCAAAATAAACTGCTCATCCTTAAGATGCAAGTGTTGGCTATTTTGTCCTAGCAACAGGAAAGTGACTAATGGAGAAAACTGATGCCACAGAATTATGGTCATTCCTGCAACTGTACCTGATCATTTGTAGGAGAAGTTTGGGAGTTTAGAGATTTGAGTTTAGATCTAAAATTTTGTATGAGGCATAATTTAAAAGTAACAGACTAACTTTTCAACAGAGAACTTCAAGACAGCCCAATATTCAGATTGTGACATGGGTACTGCTGGCTGCATCAGAAGGATATACAATAAAAATTAACAGCACAAAGTAAAGATGAAAGCTATGAAAGCTGTGCTGCTAATCCAAAAAGGAAGAACCTGTAAAATTGGGCATAGGGAGAGTTGGTTGCTGAAAGGTTGTGAGGATGTAGCTCACTACAAAAGCCCCTAGGTTCAATTCTAAATACCACCACTCAAATAAAAGGCAAAAACCAAGTACTTTGTATCAGCAAAGGAGGATGCACTTGAAAGCATATCAAGACTTGGCCAGGCCATATCCATTGTTGAAGAGTGTATAAGAGTGAAATCCTTTGAAAGATTTTGCTTTGAGAAGAGAGCTCCAGGGTGCCCTGCCTAGTCAGGGGCACATAGGAAAGTATATCCCCAAGTTAGCTAAGTGACTACTGCAGCTTTGGTCCATGGGGCCAGCTACTGGGCAAGCTGGTGGCAGACCTTAGCATCATTCACATGGTGCAAGTTGTGTGGGCACACAGAATGTAAGAATTATGACGTTATGGAGGTTTCCACATATATATTACAGAAAGACCTGGGAGGCTAGTCAGTGTGGTGTGACAGGGTCATGGCCCCTCCAGAGATATAAAAGGGGGTACTTGTGAAGTTGTAAAAGTGAAACTGAAAATGCAGTGGGGACCCCAGGGAATTGGAGATGCTAAGAATGTGGAGCTGCTGAGGATGCACAGGCAGAAAGCAGAGCCAGTCCAAGTGAGAGGCAACATGGCCAGCAACCAGCAAGCCCTTAAATGTAGGCTTCTCAGTGGTTTTCATTCTTGATTTGGTCCATGGGGATATTTACTCTATGCTTTTATATGTTGGAAGTATTTAATTTTCTTTTTTATTTTAATGGGAGATTATAGCTAAGAGTTTGCCTTGAACTTTAGAAGAGACTTTGGCTTTGGACTTTTCAGTAACGCTGGAATTATTGAGATTTTGGTGACTCTTACAGTTAGACAAAATGTATTTTGTTTAATGAAATGGGCATGAGCCTTTTGCAGACTAGGAGTGAAAGTTTGGTTAAGATCTAAAATGCACCTCCAAATCTCATATTTTCAGAGGTGGGCTTTTGGAAGGTAGATAGACCATGGGATCCTATATCCATCAGTGGATTGATCCACTCATGCATTTATAGCTGAATGTGCTGTTAAGAAGGCAGAGGCTATTGAAAAAGTGTGGGTCTCTGGGATTATGAACAAAATAATTTCTTTTTGTCCCAGCTCCATGCTTTTTCTTCCTTCTTTCCTTTCCTCTTCCCCATTCCTCTTCCTCTTCTTTCCCCTCTTCTTCTTGTACTTCTTTTTCCTTCTCCTCCCTCCCCCCTCCTTCTCTGTCTCTCTCCACACCTATTTCCTGGTTTCCATGAGTTTATTAGCATTCTTCTGCTATGTCAATTCCGCCTTGGTACCAGTCTCATATGTACTGAACCCTCCAAAACCATGAGCCAAAGCAAGCATCTCTTTCTTGTGGACATTGGGGTATTTTGTCCCAGTCATGGGAAAGTGATTAGTACACTTACTTTCCTTCATAGGTAGATGTAACAAAAAAAAAATCACATTTAAAAATGTTTTAAAGTGAAATTCTTTAAAGTGAAGAAATAATCACTAAAAGAACAGTAGCAGTAATAGTAGCAATAGTTTTAGTAATACCTGTGGGATGTCAAAATAATAGTCATTATTTTAAAATATTGAATAAATAAGGACTATGAGAGAGATGCATTATAGAAAATAATGTACCTATTGTGTTATATTTATTTAGTCCTTTAGTATAGCCAGCTGATGTAATTCTATAAGATTATTAAAATCAGTTTGGCTTGACTGGAGATTTGCCAAGAAAAAAAAAATTTCTGTTACTGGAAGCCAATTGGGAAAAGAGGTTTTCTGATTTGATTTACAAAATAATGATCTTTTAATTGATTAAATGTTAATGGAAATTTCTCTCAAACCTTATTCTTTATTAAAAAAATTAATTCACCATATGTTGGAGCTTGTCATGTACCTGAAACATGATTCCCTGTTTCATCTTCAAATTGTTCAAACCCAATGAAGTTTTGTTTTTTCAATTGTTGACATAAGATCCTTTGTACTTCAGGTCCACTTAATTCTTTTATTGTTTTGCTCTAAACTGACTGCTTTCTCTCCAGGTGTAGTGGTGCACTCCTGTAATCCCAGCACTTGGGAGGCTGAGGTGGGAGGATTGTTGTAAATTCGAGACCAGCCTGGGCTACATAGTGAGTTCCAGGTCAGTCTCAACTACATAGTGAGACCCTCTCTCAAAAAACAAAAAAACAAAAATAAACTTATCGCTTTCTTTGTTTAACCTGTCCTCTTGTAGTTAGCCTACACTGACTGAAGAGGTCTTGGCTGGTCTGGAGACAGCTTTACTATATTCTTAATTTGTAGACTGGGAGAGTAGAGTCAATGTATCTGCAAATTACATTTTCTTAAACTTCAAATGACATTGAGAAGATAACATTTGCCTTTCCATAGGCCCCTTTAATTTTAGACAGGTGTCTGGACTAGTATTTCTCAAACTTAGGCTATTTGCTTTAGAATTTATGGGAGTATATGGTCTCTAGAACCTGAACCAGTCTACATTTGCTTGTTGGTGTGGTTAGTTTTGCAGTGCTGAGAATCAAACTTAGGGAGTCACATATATCTAGCTGAGTTCTCTACCACTGAGTGACATCCACAACCCAGAGTCTGAATATGTTTTAAGCCTGCTTTTCTTGTACCTCTTTTTGTGCAAACTAAAATTTGGCAAACACCTGTGTAGGTGATGAAATCATCAATGTATTATGCTTATTTGTAAGACAGTGGCAATGCTTTTGTATATGGTTTACTCATTAAAGTATATTAGAGTAAGATGTCTTCCAGAGTAGCTACCATACTTTATTTATATGTATACAAAGTATGTGCTCAATATATAATTCAGCTATGAGTAGAAAACTAAACCTACTAAGATTTAACACAGACAACCTAATGAGCCAGATGGAAGACTGAATGGTTAAAATGCACATGGAGTTTGACTTATAGCTTTATCCTGCCATGATGATTAGAGGGCTATGAAAATAGTGATGAAACAACAGAGTGAGATTAAACTTTGGAATAAGGACTTCATTTTATAATTGAGAACACTTAGACCTGTCACTGTTGAGAATTAGCCACGTTTTCAGTGCTTGTTAACAACGGTTCTAGGAATGGAGCTAATAGCTTCAAAGTCCTAAATTACTCTTCTTTGGACTGTAACTTCTTGGATTCCTTTCCTTGTTGATGCTTAATGACAAAGTACATATACAATCCTATTTTTACAAAAATGTCATCATTTAGTTTGTTCTGTAACACAGTAAATATGACAATCTGTGTAGCTCTAGTTTAGGAATCTTAAGTGAGGTTATATTACATTTAAATTGATATGAAAGGAAAAAAGTACAGATGAACAAGTGACAACTACTTATAATGCCCTTTCATAAATGTTCAAAGTCTTTTCTTATCAGTTGTGGGGAAAACTGTGTGTTAGTTGAAGTTTCTTTTCCTGGTGTCCCTTACATTCCTATGATACCAATTCTCCTCAGGCATTTCTTCAGAGATGGAGAGTGACAAGCACTCACTGCAGCAAGGGTGAGTTTTGTGTCCTGGTTCTGTCATTCTCTAGTTCTGTGCTTTTTAACTCTTTGTGCCTCAGTTTCCACCATGGTAAGACGGGGATAATAATCCTGCCTGCTCCATAGAGTTGTATGAACTAATAATTTGAAGCTTTTGAAACAGCAACAAATCTGTCGCTGAAAAAAATGCTGCTTTTTATTTCCTACTTCCACATTTCTTTCCTCCAAAAGTTGAAATAATAAGAATTAAGACTAAAAGAAGCTGTTGGTTCTTCTGTGGGGAATTATTTTTGTGGCACTGGGGAATAAACTCAGGGCTTTCTCACTGAGCTACACCCCCATTCTGTTTTTATTTTTTATTTTTATTTTTGGGACAATGTATCATCACTATGATGCTAAGTTGGTAAGGCTAGGCTCCAAGTTGTGCCTCTCAGCTTCCCAAGTTTCTGGGATTATAGGCACATGCCCCCATGCCCAGTTCTAATAGGAACACTTATGCATCATAAAATAATGATTAGAGATGATGCATGTTTCCTGAAGTCAAAAAGGAAGTGTTATTAGAAGCGAATTTTATTGCAGACCATGTGCGATTTGCATAGGTGAATGGTGAGGGTAGGCACAAGATGTCATATAACCTTCCCTTATTTGCACAGTGTAGCAGCTTGTGCTGTTGGGGTGCTTAGCATTGGTGCTTAAAAATTGCTGATCAATTTTCCACAGATAACAAAGTCTCTGATAAAGTTGGTGTTTCTGTGTTTCTTTTTTCTATCCCATTTTCCAGCCAAAGAAATGTCCCGTTCTGTGAATTATTGAAGTCTATAATTGTTTACTTGATAGCGTTAGCAAACATAGATGGAGTACATCTTTCAATTTCACATACAACAAAGGAACCGTTGAGGTAAACTGAAATTTATGTTTAAAGAATGAAGTTAGTCTTTGTGGTGTCAAAATTTTCTAAAAAGCTTAGTTCTAACTCTCAAGCATCAATGACCTCTGCTAATGTTTGAGGACTTTAAAGAGACTGGAGCTCCTAAGAAACACTCAGGTGGAAAAACAAGAGAATTAAAATTGCTGCTGTATTGCCAAAGTTTCCACTACTGAAAAAATATCATCTTCCCCTGTTATTCCTACCCATTGTTCCAAGGCTTGTGAATGCATCAGAGTGCCCTGAACCTTTGCAAAATCTTCTACAGAACTTTTAAATTAGCTTCTCTGTTAATATAACAAGAGGAGCTTATTACAACTTTGTTTAATAATATGATGAATTCATTATTTGATGAACACATCTTTCATATTCACCTAATGAATTGTATTATGTCACGGCATTCTAATTTTAAAACTTAGGTGACAGGCAGACAAGGTATACAAAATATGTGTATTTAAATTGGCAATTGAGAATAAATGTGGAGGCTGTAGCTTGAGAAATGGGCTTCTACAAAATAATAATACGACAAGCCAGACTGCTACATGAGAATAATTATATCATGTCATTTGCATGCAAATATGTTTAAACTAAGGAAATAATTTTAAATTATTCATAGCATAAGGTTGACTTTGTATTGCCATTGTTCCCTACATAAAATATAAATCATGCTTCTAATATAGACGAGAATAGCAGAGGTGAAAATACAGGTTTCTCCTAGATGTACAAAATGCAATTGAATATTCCACATTGAGATTGGTAATTTTCAGTTACATCCTACTGGAATTACTTGGTAATCCATTATATGTAAGTAGTTTAAGCAAAATGTGCCTCTTCCTAACAAATTAACTTTTTTTTCAAAAGACTCTATGTGCAAGGTAATAACTTTATTTATAAACTATAAAACATATAGTATTGTTATGCCTACAGCACTCAGAAATTACTAGGCTATATATTCATTAAAGAGAAGTAATTACTTTCCAGATATCTTGCCTGCAATCTTTTATTGACCTCATAATGCAACTGCTATGCTTAATAGATTGATACAGCTGCTTGTACAATTCTCCTTGCAACATATGAGTATGCCGTGTAAATTCAATAATAATTCAGACAGGCACACCCGCTTAATAAGCATAACAGGCAGAAAAAGGGAGCTTGTCTGAAAGAAAAATATCAGTTGATAACCCTAAGGATATCAAGGAGGGAAACATTTTAAAAAATGCTTTTTATGGTGATTCATTTGTAATTGTTACTGTTCACATTTGGACTCATTGGGAAATAACAGTTTTTTGAGGGTAGTCACTAAAATTATTTGAATTCTGACAGAGAGGATATCTGTAGAGTTTGAATTCATTTTCTTAAATATGCCACAAAAATTTTCATAGATTACTATGGGAATGGGGAAGCAGTAGCAGCAAAGATAATGTGACAATAACTCTCTCCTTCCTTGGGGTCTCTTTTTGCATGCTCTACATTGGGTCACAAGTTTGTCATCCAGTTCGCTTTTCTAGTAAGAAAAAAATAAATATTGACATGAATTGGAAATGAGAATATAAACTTCACTGGAAGAGCAAACAAAACTGAGAAGTCTATTGTGTGAACTAAAATTAGTGGAATTTGGAAATAGAGATTGCTTTCTATTAACCTTGCAAATAGTTGGATTTGTTAAAAATGATAAACTTTTGAATCTCCATGTAATGTAGGTCTCTATGTATATAAACATGTATATATGATTCTAATTGTGTATATTTTATGAGCGCCTCAAGTAAGTAGGGAAGTAAGTAGGGTGAAAAATTACAAGAAAACACTTAAAATCCACTTCAAAGTTATGTGACATAAATTCTCACTTTATAATGAAATAAAACCATCTATTTTTAAAAGAAATATGCTATGGTTTTAGTTTATTTTTCCTTATAGTTCTACTATAAGTACAAGTGATATTCTGAGGCACATGTACCATTCTGATATAACCCATTTTAAATATAAATTATATTTATTTCTGAGAAGTCTTAAAGGGGACAAAATACTCAACAACCAGACTATGTTTTAGTTTTTCTGTCTAAGAAGTGATTCAGGCAACATTTAAAAATAGTATTTATCAAGATGATGTGGTAATTAAACCCACAACTTTGATATTCAGCCACTCTAAAATTAGATTGCAACTGTAGTCTGGAAAAATACTAATCAATGTTTTCTAGTTAGCATTAGTATCGTATTTTCATATCATTTTTATTAATATAATACAAATATGCAGAACAGGGCTACCCCTTTCATTATTTGCAGCTTTGGAATAAAAATGTCAGAGTAAATTTTACTTCCACTAACAGATCGAGACTCGTACACTACATTAGTAAAAGTGAGCAGTAGTGCGGTATTATGCCAAAATGGCAAAAGCAGGCACATACAGCAATGTTCTAAATTACAGATTGGTCTCTTTTTGTCCCCAAAGAGTTAACATAGGGTGTGAGGTACAGCCAGGTATTTTATTAGCTTTTTGGAGTAAAGTTCACCTTTTTGCAACTTCTCTCTATATATTGTCAAAATAGCACATTATACAATTCACTGGAATTGAACTTTTTGCTAAAGACCCATTAGGTTCCCAAGAGATGCCTCACATTAATTGTTTAGCAAAAGCACCCTTAGGCTATCACCAGGGAAGCGCATTAAATGCATAAAAAGAGAAGTTGACAGAGATCCCTGTAGAACACGATGCATCTACCAAACTCCGGACTTGTCCAGGAAGAACCCTATAAGTCAGTGCTCAGACTTTTCATTTGCAATGGAGTGGTTTCCTCCTTTTTTTTTTTCCTTTCGGCACAAATGTACAATTTGCATGGAAGAAAAATAAGCGATGCTAGATTGTTAGAAAACCACTCCTCTGTACTTGTAACTAGAATACATTTCTATTTGTTTCTAAGCATTAGCACAGTATGCAGGCAGGAGAATTGCAAAAGTTAGAGGCAAAGGGTGTAAGCCACCTGATAGTGCCATAAAAAAACAATGGCAAACAGCAGAGGGAGAGGATAAGTTGTGAAGTAAGGGAAGAAAAGTTTTAGGCTAATGGCCAATAGACTGATACAAGAAACAAAGTCAAGTCACAAAATGAGTGACAGTAAATTCTTGCAAAATATGTTTTTATATCTGTCTGCCACATTGCTTCTGAAAATGTTTCTCTTTCTGAATATAGCACAGATTTGTATCACTCTCCTGTTTAATTACAATTGCTGGTTAAACTATTGTACATCTATTATGCACTATTATGTTTGTTTATTTCACATTATTTTGTTTAGAATGTTTCTAAAAGAGAAATGTAAAAAAGCAAACAAAATATGTGCTTGGTTTCTTAAATCTCCACAACTGTTTTTGGGTTTTTTTTTTTTTTTTGGTCTGCTTTACTATGAAAGCTCCACTAGAGGGGGCACTAGTAAAACAAGAAGCAAGAGTTTTAACTTGCATTCTCTTAAGGGGTGAAAATCACTCACCCTTTCTTCCCAGACCTGGACAAAAGCATTTATAGGTGTATATATACAAAGACAATAAATGTGTCGTGTGGGAGGAATCTTTACGGCTTTAACAGACTTGCCCTACGGTTAGTTTTTACAATTTTAAAGTTAGCAAGTTTTAGCCAAATATCAGCCAATCAGCCAAATGAACAAAAATTCTTGGTTAAATAAAGATTGAATTTCATTATATATATTTGATATATGATTGCTAAAAGGTGATGTCTTAAAGAAAGCCTGTTTCATCCACGTGACTTTACAAATGATTCTAATCATTAATAAGGAACTGAATGGTGAAAATTAGTTGTCAGATTGAATTTACTCAAGGCAGAGGAATAGTCTTAGCTTTGGTTTATTGTTTCAGTCACAGAAAAAGAACTAATAGAAAAACATTTCATCTGTGTGTAATCATTTTTAAATGTTAACATTAAAAGTATTGTTTTGATGCTGTATTTAATAACAATTAGTTCTCTTAGTAAATCATATTTATTTATGTAACTTTTGGTATGAAGTTATCAGCTGACAATACTAATGTGGCAGAGGTTCTACAGCTGTGAGGGGAGCTGCATCCTTCGGAAAACAAACATGCCCTTCCTTGTTGGTCCATGAGATTCTGCATCAGTGAAGAAAAGCCTGCCCAGGAACAGCTCAAACCGGTCTGTCCTCTGAAACGCCTACATTTCCTCATATAAATATAATACAGAAGAAAAGTTTAACTATCAAAAATTATAAAATACCAGATTAAATAAAATCATCTGTCTTAAATCCTTACCATAATCCCTGGCAGAATATGTGTTCAATAATTTTGCCAAAAGATAAAGAAAACTTTTTGAGGTGATTATCATTCATTCAAACTATTCACTCCTTATTTCTGAGAATACAATGTCTAGATCATCATGTCTTGCTGCCTTTCTTAGTATTCCTATCTGGTCATTTCCTAACTTATCCTGACAGTGTTTTTCTAGAGCAAACTAGTTACTCCATGCTTGAAGACACTTTCTACCCTGGCACGTGAGAATATTATGGATTGGTATTTCTTAAGCTTTGTTTTTGGTAAGCTGCCAGTACCTCCTGCAAATATTAGAAGTGTGTTTTTGGAAATCAAAGACTAAGTTCCCTTGCTATCTAAATTTCATTGTCACTTAAAAATAGTTCTGAGGAAAATAAACATCATGTGCTGTGTATCAGAGTCATTGGAACATTTGATCTAGAATATGTTCTTAGGAATTATTTAGCACGGATGCCTCAAACAAATGGAACCTGAGTTCTACAAGGGTTTAATGATTGTCCAAGATCATACAGAGAGATTTTTTAAAAATTAATTTTATTGATACATTTAATGTATACAATGTAATGACATGCTTTGTTCACAATTTGTACCTTTACAAATTAACCTTGGTTCTTCTTTTTCCCAGTCCTCTGACCCCACCCCCCTTACCAGAAACAAACACAAACCAAACCAAACAAAAATTGCCCCTCAGAGAGTTTTGACTGGAGCCAAACCTGAAGCTTGTGTCTCCATCCTTCACTCCTCCACATTTTTTAAAAACCTGAAGATGGAGAACTGATCATTTTCTCTTTAGATTTGGAAAATTAAAAGCAGAGATTTTGTGAGTAAGTAGAAGGTACAGCACTTTAGAGATAGTCAGACCCCTTTCTGAATATGGTCAGGTTGCTGATAAAGGTGAGTTGGCCTATGACAGAGTTTTTAATGTCTGTTTATATGCTGCTAGGAAAGTTTTTCATATCTTTTAGTAATTTCTTCCATCTGTGTTTATTAATTCAACTAAGAGCTGAGCTCTTTATGCAAACCATTGCACTAATATGGGTGGACCATAACATCTAGGCTAACAGTAATTTAATGGTATACAACTATTTTTTTCTCCTATATTTTGCTGTTCTGTGACCTCAGGTTTGTTATGGTCGTGAAGAGTTGTGATCATGTTCGGTGCCTGGGGCTGTGCCAGCAACATGGAGAGATCTCATGACATCACTACCCCTTTGATCCTAAAGAAGGGAAGGAAAGGAAAGAGCAAAATACTGCTTTGATCTCTAATTCCCTGTGGCCTACTGGTTCTCATCATCTCTACTTCAGAATGTACCTACTGGCTCCCTTTGGGTGAATTTGGTGAACTATGTCTAGAAATTAGGGGGACTTCATGTTTAACTCCCTTTTTTATGGATTCACAGTGATGAGCCCAGGGCCATTTACTCTCCTGTTTATGTATTCACTAAACATGATATTTTCATAAAGATTCTTCTGTTACAAGGGTTGTACAACTAGTCAGTGAGAAAAGTGTGAATAAAACTTTGTTTGCTTCAGCCAAATTCCAGTGCTTTTTCTTAGTCATAGAATTTCAAAAAAATTACAGACTGTGTTGTTTCAATATTAAACCAACAGTTCACTTCCGAGTCTTTGATTTGATATATTTGGTTTTTGAAATTATGTTTAAAATCAAAGTTTTTGGAACTAGTCTTTAAAGTTTAGATGAAATACCTCACCAACAGTAACAAAACTTATTCAAAGAAATCCTTTCTGTTTTTTAGAGGAAAGACTGTGATTTGCTTAGCAATAGCAAAAGTTTTCTTTCCATATTATAAATTCATCATAAAATGTTGTATTTCCTATAATAAATATTATTTTACTCCCACTTTCCTCATTTAAATTATCTACAACTGTTTTACTTCTTGTTACTTACTAGAGATCCTATTATTTCAAAATAGTGTGCATGCACAGTTTTTTGCACCTAATCAAGACAGCCGGTTTTATATAGAGCAATAAGTACCCTATGCAATTTCAGGGGCAATTCTCAACATCTGTCCTGTCCAATTAGTCCCCAACTAGTTTATGTTGAGAATTTCTATTGATTCACAATTCCTTGGCTGACTTTAGAAGACAGGCAATGGATAACTCAATGCTAAGTAAAATATTTGAAACTGCTTGCTTATCCAGTTAAACAGTTAGACCCCATTGTCACAGGACCTGGAGTGATTGGCTGGAAGAGCATAGTTTGATAGAGGGATGGAGGTAAGAGGTTGAAAATAATACCCGAGGACAGGTAGAATATTGCGTTGAAGCCAGCCAGGGGCATTGTGAAGGCAGTAGGCACCAGGGGATGGGGAAATATCTCTGTCAAAAGGGATTAGGAAGCCAGGAGAACAGAGAAGTGGAGGTCCCTAGATTAACCACAAGACAAAGCAGACTTTAGCTCTCGTTCATCCTGTCATTTATCGTGCAATTTTTAGCACCTACTAAGTATGCAGGATTTTACTAGCCTCTTGACACGGGTGGAGGGTTGGTATTTTCATTCAGTCCTGTAGTATGAAAGGAGGATTGGCTGCAGAATGAAACATCTGAAAAGAAGCTTTATGTTTTAACCCTGCAGGCACAATCTACAGTATCTGTTTGCACCTTTGCCTCGGTCTGTCCCTCTTTCCTCCTTGGCTGCCTTTACAGGGGACACCATTAGCATGAGTGAGCAGCGTTGCGGAAGTGGGGATGGTGAGCTGTTTCTATCCAAAGAATTGTCAACAGGCATGCTCACAGCACCTGTGACTCCATGAGAGCTGACAGGCTAGGAGCCAGCTGTGGCACACACTTGAAAATAATAATAATATCCACTTTGGGGCATGGAATTTTCACCACTGGTGGAATTCTTGCCAAAGGCAAAAAATGAAAACACCCCGTGAAAAACGTCCTCCGTCCACATCCCATCGTATTCATGCACTGTAAGAACTGCAAGAACTCAGTGACCAAGAACAAACAGTGTTCTAGTTATTGCTATTATCGTTTTGCTTTTTAAAGACACTGAAAATTACAGGAACCAGAGAAAGCATAGAAACTGACAGGGTTTGTATGAGTAAATTTGATAACAGAGCTTGGATGTCTCCTAAAGGGCTTCCCTTTTTTTTCTTCTTCTTCTTTTGTACTCCCTTTATTTTTGTCTTCCTCTCTCGTAATTTCCTCCTTTCCTCAGCCATTTTGGAACTTGAAGCAGGAATGGGAAAGTGGAGAGTGAAATGACTGAGACCTGCTGGTGGTATTTGTATAAACCAACACGGGTACCCTCTCACTCTGTCACCATGTGATGTGCTGATGTGCATTGCTGCACTCTGCTTGTCTTATTTATTTTAACCCTAATGCACTGCTCACGTGCTGTGATCCACACCTCAGGCAGGTATATACGCACCGGGTGTGAGCTCCCACCAGACATCTGGCTCTTCGTGTGACTTTTTCACAAGAAGAGAGCAAAGCAACCTGCTACTCAGGTCATGTGTTGTTATTGTGAAAATGGATCTTTTTCTTTGCGAGAGAAGCTTCCCTCTTGGCTTTGAATTTCCGGCTGAGTTTGGGAGCAGCTCATTTGACCTACTTGTTTCTCAGTTTGCATCTCTCTGTATTTAGTATTCTTGGCATCCAAATCGCCATGGATTTGCTTTATAAATATCTACTTCAAGTCTCACTTTATTTCTTATACCTAGGAATAATTTTAACTCTAATTCTTTGGAGCTCATTTTTGAGTTTTTCTTGGGCTTCATAAACCAGAAAATTTAATGGAAAACTCAGTTCTCCATTTTGACCTGTGAAGTTATGATGAAGTTGTCAAAGGACCACAGGAGTAGCTACATTTTCCCACTTTTAGTGCTTCTTTCCTCCCTCCACCTCTTTCTTCTCATATTTCTTTCTATTTTCTCCTCACCTCCATTTTATCTGGTTGTACTAAGATGTCCAGACTTCAATAATTGCTACTTGCCTAATTACCAGGGTATAAATGGTACCATGGATGGAATACTGATTATATGACTTAATACTGAATCATATGACTGTAAACTCTCCATTTTGTTATTTCTCCCTGGTGTGAAATAAAATCTTTACAGAAATAAATTTCTGAAATCTAAAGATGTCCTAAAATGCAAGGCCTGATATTTGGGAATTTCTTGGTTATGAACAGAAAATTGCTCCTTTGAGGAAAAAACTGCAGGTAAAATCAAACAAATTCATAAAATTACTAGTTATAAAACTTAATATTTAAAGTATTGTTAGTGTTTATACACACATAGTTTGGGCTATGCATTTCATTCTTTTAAAATATTTTAAAATATGCATGAAATTTCACCTAGTTATACAATCTCCAAATAATTTAATGAGAATATGGACAATATTTATTGAGGATATAGCACACGATTAGAGATATGATATAACAAGTCACAAAGCACTAAATCCTATAAATAATAAAATTTAGAATAGTAAGACATTTCTAAATATAGAAACCTCTGGGAACTCTAAGATTTATAAAGTTAATATTGTACCAAAAATTGACCTAAATTGACAGGAGGCTATATATAGTCTTTAGTTATTCTTTTTATTGTGAATACTCATATATTTCCTGGTGGAAATGTTAATGTGTTTAGTGATGATCCAACTTCAGGCCTTACTGAGCATTGCACGGCATATAGTATATTACATTTTGAACTTTGCAAAATTCTGAAATTAAAAATACATATGGCCCCATGTTTCAGATAAAGCATTGTAGATCTGTCTGTGGGTTTTATTTCTAAAGTGGATTATAATTCTTATTTGGAGTCTAAAGAAAACAAGGCACATGCAGAAAACTGAAGAATAAAAAAGGAACATTATTTTCCTACGACACACTAAGAAAAATATTTTCATGTGACACAGCATCGTGTAATATGTATCATCATTGTTATAACCAAGATGAATTTTAGATGGATCACCATCAGTAAAAACCTTTGTGAACTATCTTAAAGGAAAGGAAAAGACACATCAAAGCATCCCAAGAGAATTTGACACCTAATTTATTTTTAAAAATTTAATTATATATCAATTTACTTTTGTCCAAAGGTAAAGCTGTTACTGAAACCATTTTCTTTTCTAGTCAAGGAGTTTCTGTGAGACCTTTGAAATTCTCTGGAAAGTGCACATTGCTGTGATCATCCTGGCTTATTTGCTCCGCCACTTGCCAAGGCCATAGGAGCCTTCCCATGATTAATCAGGGTCTCTTCACAAAATCCAATGATGAAAACCTTTGACTGCAGCTCATCTGGGCAAACAAGAGGAGTTTGATCTCTGAGTGCTTTGCTCAGCTTAATACTTCACTGAAGATGCATATCAATACTCAATCCATACTTCTCTCATATGTCTGCAGAAACCTAGGGAATAAGAATTTTCATGATTCTTCAAACCACTGTTTTTAACTTTTGGCTATTCAATAAGTTTAGCACCTATAAAAGCACATGGGTGTCATTACGTGTGGAAACACAACTTTCAAAGGAACATTTTAAATTTGAAGGCACATTATTATTATTAAAGTTCTGCACACTGTGTTCAAGAATCTATTTTATGTGGCTATCTTAATATATTCTTGAATCACTTTTCATTTAATGCTTTTAACATTATGAAAATTCTCCAAATAAAATATTGACAAGATCTTTACATTGTCTAAAGCTCTTTATTAACATGTATATGATATACAGTAAGAATATAAAATACTTATGCATATGTACACATGTTTACTATATATGTAAACTTTTTATTTTGTAGTACAACAATATATAGTAATCTATATACATATGTATAAACACATATACATGACACATGTATATATGTGCATTTACATTCCCATGCTATTTAAGTATTTATGTCATAATGCAGTGTTTTAATTTTTACATTTAATTATTTCATTTAATTTTTGTTAATATGCATTAGCTGTACATATTAATGTGGTGAAGTGTGAAATTTCAGTACCTGAAAACAGAATAATGCACCAATAAAATCCAACCTCCCTTTACCTGTATCCCTTCTTTTCTAAACTCCAGTAATCATTATTCTACGTTCAGGTCAACTTCTTTCCTACCCTTCCATATATGATAAAAAAACATGTGGTAGTTTCCTTCCTGTGTCTAGCTTATTTCATTTAGCATAATGTCCTCTCAGTTCTAATCAATTCACTGGAAATTACAAGACTTTATTCTTCATTATTGCTGAATAATATTCCACTCATTATACACAGTTTACTTTCTTTATTCATCTGTTTTCATTTTCATTTCCAAAATATCTTTGACATTTTCCTTGTCGAGGCTAGTTAATTCTAGGTATACAGAAGAAAGAAAATGGATGAAGCAAATCAGAAAGAAAGGTACTTTCCAGGAATGTCATAGGAGTCTTTGTCAGCAACCAGTAAGTCTCACATCACCTCCCCTCTTTCCATAGTCTCTTACCGTGCCTCTAGGGTAAGCTTCCCCATCATGGCTGTTCCACTGTAGACAACGTGATCCTTCTGCGCCATTCTGCCTGTCTCTCCCCTTGTCTTTGCCTTAAGGCCGTGCTTCATGAATCCAGATCTTCCATATACCTCTTTTTTCCACTCCATGAACAGATGTTCCTTGAACCTCAGCTCAGGATAACTCAATTTATATAGATACTGATGCACTAAAGTTGGAGATGAAGGGTCTGTGCTTGAAGCTCATCATAGCTTATTTTTTCTCCTGGGATATAATAAAACAGAAGGCAAAGGCCTTTAAATAACAGGTATTTATTTTATAGGGCAAAAATAGTTTTTCCAGTTGTTTATTTTCACTGACTGACTCTAAGAGAAAAATGTTTCAGAGAATCAACAGTTTCATTTCCACCATGTTTTTTCCCCCTTGTACTTGAATAGCATATTGTTGGTATTTGTTATTTTGGAGACACAGTGACATCTAATTCTATTAACGGTGGCATCAGTTTTATTTTTCTGAGTTAAAGAGGCATTAGCCTTTCTCTAGGAAATGGGAAATTGTTCCAGGACAAAAAAGTATTCTATTTCCAATCTGAGACTGCCAATGTAATGTGATTTTAGGAAGTTTTAAGTTCATGGAATATTTGCTTGGATTTGCATCCGTTTCCTCAGTTCCATGCTCAACCTATGGTATTAACGTCCTTAGAGTAATAAAGTGTGAAGCCATATTTTAGCACTAATTCATTAGAAATATGATGAGTTAGCTGATAAAGTTCACTTTGGGAGAAAGACAAAGGAATGTGCATCCCAACTGTTAGGATCATTTTTATCAAGAAGTGTCCGTCTTTGACTGAGATTCAAGGTAGTTCAGCTCCAGCTTGAGTTCTTAATGGCTCAGGTATCACAACTTGTTCTCTCCACTTTTTCAATTTGAGCAATCAAAGTAACTGTGCATATAACTTTCCCCTACCTACAACCAACTCCAAGAGCACAGACCCAGATAAAAAAGACACAGAGATGTGGATACATGAAATATGCAATGTGAGGGACTCTCCAGAATCTATATACTACTCCGTGCAAAAACAACTTGTAAGAAATTTTAATAAAGTTTTCTTTTGCAACTCACCAAAACAGTTTGGTGAGTTGGTGGGAATGAAGTTTCTTTCATAAACCTCGAAAAGCAGTGAGGTCACAAGGAATTTATTTTCTTTCATTGGGGGTCATCTAGTTCTGATTCCTTTAAGTGTGGAAGACCAGAAACAGAAAGGAGTCGTCTCATTAGACTGAACATGCAACTGATGTAGAGGTGTGCATGGGAGGGGGTGTAGGCAGTGATAGTCCATGGAGCCTGCTTCAGAGATAATGGCTTGCTAGCCCATTAGTAATTATGGTTGCTATTTAGTTATTTATTTATTCCACCCAGAAGCCAGATTTAAGCAGCCTTACAAAGCTAAGGCAGCTACCTCTTGTGCTCTATTTACTGTGAGTACCGCACAGGTCCCTATTAATCAATGCTAAGAGGTTTATACACTTGTGATCTTGGAGACACTGAGCACCTGGTGAGGTAAATGATCACTCTGTAATTGTCTGCTGCAAGGATGATGGCGTAGGATGCTCAAAGTTATCAATGTGAGATGAGGATTTAAAAAAAATCTTCAGGTAAACATAAAATGGAATTTTAAACTTGCAAAATATTCTGAAATAGAATTTCTGTACTTTTGGTTGAATATATTTGGAATTGCTATAAAGCAGATAATCTCTAGTTTTCATAATCTCTATCTGAAGACATCTTCCTGTGTGTTTTTCCAACATGAAAACTCAGACTGAGGGTAAGTAATTTGTCAGGTATGTGCCCTGAGTCATAGGGAAATTTCCTGCAGTTCAAGTGTTGATCTCAATGTTTGACGGGTTGTGTTGTTTCTACGACTAGATACTATCTTGAAAATAGATTTCACATTTCAATACCTTGGTGTCTGAGGCTTCTCAAGGGCCTTCAGTGAACAACTCCTATCCCCCTGATAATTTTACCAGTTCCTTGTTTCTTGATTAGATATTTTAATGAATGATAGAATTGCTGTAACCCTGGTGTGCTCCATTTGAGAATTTATAAGCTCTTTGTAGAAGTGAAAATACTGACATGCCATGAAAAATCCTTAGCTCTGTCATCCTGCAGACATTAGTTGTAGTGTGGTAAAGGTTTCAAACTTTTCTGGAAGGGCTGATCATCAAAAATATATCATGTTCCCAAATAACTACCTGGAATAACGTGAGCTTGTTTCTCTTTGGCTTCAAGTGTCAATTGATCCCTTAGGAAAGAAATTTCAAGTGATCTGACCTAAAAGTGCTGGAAATCTTAGGAAACAAGCTAAATGTTCCATACTTGCAGACCAGATCCTGCAAAATATCTTAGCTGGTAGAAAATTCTTGGAGCTATCAAATGTTAGAAAATAACTTCCAGTGCAATATTATCTACTGAGAAAGGGGAGCCACAGTGACTCTCAAATCCTGAAAATAGTACACTCTCTTGCCACTGTCTCCTAGGGAACAGCAACAACAACAAAAGCAACCCAAACTACTTGGAGGGGGAAAAAATAACCCTGCAATTATCCAACACCAGACAACTTCTTAAATCCAGCTCACCTAAATTAATTTCTTTCTATACTCTGAGAGCAAAATGAATGCTGCAATCAGTCAAAGTCCTAATGGTCTTTTCTTTTTTTCCCCACATTGTTTCCCTTCCTCCCGCTAACCCTGAAGCAGGGGACTGGAAAGACTTCAGGATCCTCTTCACGCTCTCACTTCACAGGCTAGAAGGTGACAGCTTCGCCAGGGACTAATGCAGTCCGACATAATTGAATGTGGCCTGGAGCAAAGCAGCTGCCTGCAGCCACTCTTGATTGTAGCTGTCATCAGGTAGAGCTGCTGCAGGAAAATGTGCTCCAGTGGACACAGTCCCATCACGCAGCTCCTGGGTGATAGCTTATTTACTCTTACTCTGTGACCACAGTTTTGTAGTTAGTAATTGTCAGTATCACACTGCCTCATGAGTGTAGACGATGAGTCTTTGAATCATCAATAATCTTTCTAGTGATCTCCCCAATTCTCTGTCTCTGTCTGTCTCTCTCTTCCTCTTTTTCTCTCTTTCTCTCTTTCCTCTGGAATTAAATTTTATCCCAGAATTCTGCTTATTTACTACAATTTGATCTGATTCAAAAGTACTATTTTGGGGGTATAGTTTTGTGGAATCTACCTTTCTTTATAATAAAACCACAGAAACAACAATAAATGCCAGCACTTAGTCTCTGTGTTGCAATGTATCAGAAACTTATGAGTCCGAGTTCAATCCCCGGTACCAAAAAACAAAACAAAACATAACAAAACAACAACAACAACAACAACAAAAACTTCTGAGCCAAATCAATTCAGTTTTATGAGAATTAAAAGTATGAAATACCTTTTGATTTCTCTTTTAATGATTACAAGGATTCATTAAATACAAATGAATGGTTCTGAGTACAATGTTTTCTTACAAATAGGTTATTTGGGGGAATCTTGTCAAATTTTATGAAAATAATTTAACTGAAGAGTAAATATTTTGTATGCAAATAAAATACTGTGTAATAAAATATGTATAGTGTATTAAGAATTTATGTATTTTCATATAAAAAAGCAAACTGTGTCATCCTGTAAATTGAGATACATCAATCGAAAAAGGACAAAATGAACATGAGTTGCACTTTATGAATTGTTTTATTTGAATTTTGTGTTTATTCTGTGTTCAATTACATAAATACTTCTGATTTTTGTATCCATTTGGTTTTGAGATAAGAATTACATTCTTCATATAACATACGCTACAGTTACTTTTTACTTCTAACTAAATTCTAATTTCAGATTGTGGTGTGATCTTTATTTTACAGACAATCAGACAGAGATATCACATTTCTAAGAATAATAGAGGTACACACATATCAGCCATAAGTACTAAAATAAGTACTGGATTTTTGACCCAAATTTAAAATGATAAAATACACTTCCTAAGAAAGTTTGTTTTCTCACTATCTGGGCCCATCCAATTATCTGGAATCTCTAATCAAATCTTATTTACATCCATTCTGGTGGTATCAACTCCCATTTTCTACCTCTAGATAAGAAAATCACTTCTATCAAGTACTCACTTCAATTAAGTTGCTCAGGTGATATTTGCATGACCAGGTTCATTTCTAGACCAGCTACTGTTTTACTAGGACACAGTGACCAGTAGAACCAGTGCTTTTGTTCTTTACTAAAAAGCTAAGTCATGGCTAAACCAGCTACTATCTAGTGTTCAGTCCTGTCCTATATCTATGTCCTTAAACTTTGTTGAAAAGATACAGGAAATTGAACCATTATCTGTTAATTTCTATAGCTGTATAATAAATTAGTTTTTTTCCGAATTCTAAATTATCTCTTCAAGGTCTATATACTGAAATATGCTAACTATATTTCTTAAATGTTTTTAGATAACTGCTCATTTCACTAATTTTTGAAATAAAAATAGAACCTAGATACTTTTTTTCTATATTAGAAGTAAAAAATCAAAGAAAAAGTAGGATGAATTCACTGTGTTTATCCTTTACATTTTATTTTTCCTAATGTTCCCAAAAGTCCTTATATATTTTATGTTGCTAGAATAGTACATTAGAAGGTAAACTGTTTCAAGTCTTCACTTACAAATTCAGAACTTCCTGTGGTTCTGCCAGTAATGGCAGAACTATAGTATTTGTGGGCTGTTCTGTTTAAGAAAGTAAATATTATTACAGATGTTGTTGACTGCAAATAAATGTATCCTAATATTTTGCATATTTTTTTCTTCCTAGAGTGAATTGTCCAGTGTTCTTTTCTGAAAGCCACATGTATTTCTATGGGCTAGGATTTATGCCAATTATAATGATCCAGAATTCCAGTATGAAAGGATATTAAATGGGATGAATATTTGGTTTGGGAGAAGATATTATTCTGATGTGCACAGGTCATTTTTATAATTCACAATTTCAACAATTAATCCTTACAACACAGGGAAGTATAGAGGAGAGGCAAGGCATGAACTTTGATACAAGCTACTTGAGTATGTGGAGTACAAAGGCTGGCATGTTGAAATGATGAGTTAAAACCCACTTCTGACTCAGGTGGGAAATCACTGAAAGGGTCTCTTATTTATGTGTGAAACAGAAAAAGGGATATTGCTATGCCCTTCCATCTCAACCCTTTATAAACTTGGTCATTTAAAACCAGCATTAATATGAATATTCAGTCTGTCTCCAGAGCCTTCACTGTGAACCACAGTTAAGAAATTCAGGCTCGTACATTCATTGTGGCATTGTTCACAAAAGCTAAGGTATGGAAGCAATGTAACTGTCCACAAATTGTTTAATGGATAAGAAGATGTAAAGCACATACATACACAGAATGAAAAGCTATTCAGTCTTAAAAAAAGAAGGAAGCCCTGCCATTTTCAAAAATATGAATTAAATTGGGGGGCATTATGTTAAGTGAAATAAGCCAGACACAGACAGACTATGCAGCATAATCTTCCTTGTATATGAAACTCCAAGAATTATGAACTTGAAACAAAAAATAGATTGGTGGTTGCTAGGGGCTGAAATGTGGGAAAATGAAATATTGGTCAAAAATTTCATTTATAAGATTACTATACTCTGGAGGCATGTACAGCATGGTGTCTACAGATAATAATATGTAATAAGTAGGTAAACTTTGCTAAGAGATTAGATCTTAAATATTCTCTCTATACGAGCATACAGAAGGTAATTATAGGAAGTGACAGACTACATTTACTGGCTTGATGGTGGTAACCATTTCACAATCTATATGTATTTCAATGTAACATCCTGTAACCTTAAGTATATACAATTTTTGTCAATCACGTCTAAATAAAACTGGAAATATTAATTTCACTTCATCTGTCAGCAATCATTTTATTATTAACCAACATGATAGCAACAGCGTCTGTACCTGTATTTTAATTTTTTTGACTTATCTCATATTTCTCAGTTACTTTAAACACACTTGGCAATAGGGACATACCCAAGTCCTTTCAAATAGCTAACGTCCCCTCTGTGAAAGGGCAAAAGAGTTACAACCCACGGGTAGAATTGTTCCTATCCTACTTAAGATAGACTTTAAACATATCATTAGTATTGAAAATGGTGTAGAAGAGGCATCGGGCAAAAACAACTTTGCATCTTTGAAAACTAAGACCTCTTTAGGGTGCAGAGCGGGAAACTACGGCTTTCAGGGTGCAGTCGCTGTGCGGCTTCCCACGAGGTGATCGCTCTTTTCAGAGGAGGCTCCGCGGTCCATTGCAGCGAGGGAGAAGCGTGTTTACTCCATTTCCAAGAACGTGAAAAAAAGTGTATTTTTACTAGTCAGCTGTCGGATTGTATTTAGATTTGGGGAATGCTGTGAGAGGACTGAAACCACTTGTTTCTCTCTCTTCCTCTTCTTGTCACAGCGATGAAGTTGGCTCTGGCTCCCCGGAGCCCTTGGTAAAGTACAATGCCCAGGGCTATGGGAGTTGGAGGCCTCAATAACTGATATGAAAGGTCCTTAATTAAGCACTTAGCATTTCAAGGCACTCATCACTGCTCGCCCACAGCCCGAGCTGGCAGTCCATCACCGCCGATAGGCCACCTAGAAGACTAACGTGAGTTGAGTGGAGTCTTTTGTACTAGAGGCAAGGCGCCCCGAGGCACAGGCTGATCCGGTGACCCTCCCAGATACACTTTGTCTGCCGGAAGGAACAGGATATCGGATGTGACAACACTGCAGTAACCAGGAAAGGATTTCCCTCCCCGCAGTCCACCCCACACCCTCCCAAAGATCAGGGATTTGAGAAGAAAGTTAGAGTGAAAGTGGCACTTTCTTGGCTCAGCAGATCAGTACGAATATAACCAAACCCAATGAATGAATAATGATGAATGTATTATGAAGCAAAAGGGGAAAACCCTCCTCGTTGAAAAATGTCAATTATTGTGCAATTAACAGGGGCTTCAAAGAAAGTTAACCAGGAAAGAAACATTTCCTTCTCGCCTCCCTACCAAAGCTCTTAATTTGCTGGGCATGAGAAATGAGAATATAACATAAGTGTTTGAGGGAAGTTTATCTTTATATTAAGGAGCTGGAAGACTTGGCAGCATTAAAATGGAAAGGGTTAATGGAATGAACTATAGATTAAATTGTAAAGCAATCAAAGAAAACCAAACAGTTTATAGCAGACAACCATCTTCTGGTGTTTGGGTCTGTGTCAAGCCATGGATGTGGAAAATTAAAGCCATACTGAGAAGGGAAATGAACCATGTCTAATACATCCCCAGCAATAAAATGTTTTCACTAGGACTGTAAAACTGTGGCTTACATTAGGAAAAAGAAAATCAAACTATATGTCAATTCCACATCATGGGACATGAAGTGTCCACAAAAATTTATATTACTATTTAGAAGTGTTTCATTCTGGTGTTTTATTGTGATTGGATGCGCCCTCCTCAGTATCTTTTGACTGGTATGAAAATGATTTGAACTACTTTTTTAGCATTTATTTTACATCTATTACCTGTTCTATTACTTTTTATTATTTTATTGTGCTTGTGTAGAGGATTCTGAACAGTTTTCATTATAATGTAACATTAAGTCAATTTATTTGTGTATTACATGCTGTATAATTGCACCTTTTTCTAGAACAATTTGGATTTCATTATCTAACAAATCAGCACTGTTACATTCCTAAAAGCTCTTGTTAGAAACCAAGTGCATTTTCAAATTAGGACAACAGAGGTCAAGTTGCACCAGGAAGATCCCTCAGTAATGCTGGAAGTGTTTGAACATCAGGTGAAGGTCATATTGAAAAGAGGGAAATGCTTGTTTCTTTGAGAAAATATTTAATTATTCACTATTGTACTAGGTAAAGATCAATAAGGATCAATACTGCAAGAAAAGAAATGTTGTAGAACAAAGGGTTCTGACATGGAACAGATAAGAGAGCAAGATATAGATCACGAAATGAACAAATTAATCCAGTAAAAATGTCAATTATAAGCACGTTTGCTTTATTATTATAAAGGATGTCAAGATACCATTTGAATGCTTAGTTTACAAGGACCATAAATTGTAAAACTAGCAGGCACAATGAAGTGTACATATGTTTTTACATAACTATTTCATAAACTGATCTAGGTCTCATGCAGAGGAGGCATAAATGATTCCATGAGTCACAGGTAAAATGAAAAACATAAAATAAATCCACAATCACTTAGAAATTGAGTTTTCAAATCATTAAGGGAATCCAGATTGATGTTTTATAGGTGTAATTATATTTTACATTTTCAGTAAGTTAACATATAAGGATGGTACACATTTAAACACTATGTTTTTAAATTCCCTCCTTGATACTTGTCCCATGTTATTTTGCTTTATTTTTTGACTTCTCGTGAGTTTTATTTGACTCTCAGAGAGCTCAGAGTAGGAGCAGTTTTATACTTTTCCACAGCTCTGCAACCCAACATAGATAATAGTAACATTGACTTTTAATGCTAATAGTAATGAACATTAAGAAATATTACTCCATAGTTGAGACAAGAAGTTACTCATTTTTGTTTAGTATCTGAGAGATGGGCTATCAATGGCATTTTTTCTTCTTAAGAGTGTGTGGTATATGGGAACTATATAAATTCACAGGAAATCCAATTGTCATTTTTCAAGGTAAATATGAAATATTCTTTTGACAAATTTGGTGGTGTGTGGACTAAATCTTTACCTAATAGAGGTGCTTAAATTGGAATATAGTTGTAAAATTATAATGTTTTACTTATTATAGAAATTTCATTCAAAATATTCCATAACATTTAAAGTAGTATCTCTTCTTAAGGACTTACACTGTGTGAGCCAAGCTCAAACACCCAGAAATATGAAAAGATATCTTAGTAAAATTTTACTATGATTTTTGGATATGTGAATGATATAACTTTATTATATCATGACTTTTTAAATTAAACTGCTGTCTTCACAGGTCGCATCTTTTAATAACATTTCTGTGACATACCTCTGTATTACTTTCATACATAGCAACTCAAGTTGTTGGAGAAAACAAGCAAAAACAAGAATAGCAAAATGCATCTATACATTCCGTGGCTGAAGAAAACTTGAATGAAATTTTCAGTTAATATAGTCTATTGTCCTTTTCTGTTTTTTCAGGTTTCCTTCTTTATACTTTCTTTTGGAGTTACACTTTCCTTAGTTCTGTGATTTATTTCTACTCTCAGATTTTAGGTATAAGCTAGTAATACGAAAGTAAATCTATTTACCAGATCTTCATCCCTCTGTCAAATATAGCCCTTAGCAGAGGCATCTGAGAGCTCTCATGCTTACAGTTACATGCATCTGTTTTTACCAATGACTGGTATGGCTACCAAAAGTTTATTCTGTGTATTCCTAAGACACTGTGGTTTTTACTATAATAATATAATATCAGTACTATATTAACTAATTAATATATGCCAAATATTTGTATCCACTACATTTATTGAACAGTTTAAGAAGACTAGATAAAATAAAGTACAACACAATATATCCACACATTCCAAGGCTCTACTACATAATAAATGGATACAGAAAATACAGGATAAATGGAATACTCATCAGCTACATAAGGTTGAAAAACTGTTATTTTCAACATGAATAGAACTGAAAGTTTTTGTATTGAGTGAAATAAGCCAGGCACAGAAAAACAAATATCCATGATACTACTTATATGTGGAATCTAAAAAAGTTCATATCAAAGAAATTGCAAGTAAAATTGTGGTTACCAAGGAGGTTAAGGACATCAAAGAGGAATGAGAACAGGTTACTTAGTTAACATGAACTAAATTATATTGGAAGTTAGAAGAAGGTTAGATGTATGGCATATACCTGTAATCCCAGCCCAGGGCAAGGTAAGGCAGGAGGATTGCTGTGAGTTTGAGGCCAGCCTGGGCTACAGAGCAAGACCCTGTCTCAAAAGTTACTAAAACAAAAACAAAACTAGACAGAAGTTCTAGTGTCCTAGTACACAGGAGATGACTATAATGATAACATACTCATTGCAGATTTTAAGCTAGAAGAAAGAATTTTGAATGCATTTGCTATAAAGAAATGATAATTGAAAAAACAAAGAAATGATAGCTGTTTGAGGACATGGATATATTTAGCCAGCTTTAAACATTGCAGTTTATACATGTATAATTTTTATGTATCAGTTACAAAAAGATTTTCAAACTTCTCAGAAATAAGGCATAAAAATTGCAAACATTTTCAATTCTGTATATATTCCTCTTTAGAGATTTCATCAAGAATTTCAACTTCAAAGAAATTTATATGAAAAATGGGACATAATACTTTATGTCCTGATTTTCTCCATATGTAAGAGCAATTCCAACAGGAGTGCCATACTCAAAAATCCTAGACCTCCATCAAAGGACAGATGAAAGAAAAAATTAATATTAATACCTACTAAATTAAAACAAATGCTAAATGGATGTGTATACATTGTGTATAAGTACTCTGGTAATAATAGGAGTTTTTAAATATAAATCCTTTGGTTATGCATAGTAGTAGCTGAGCTTAAACATTAAGTTAGGATACCAAAAATCATTATAGATTGACCACAGCAGAAACCCAGATATGTAGATTACATGCATTATCCAAGATAAAACCAAGCAAGACAAAACAAAAGAACATTGTTAACATAAAAAGTGAGCTAACATTAATATATTCCTTCTATGGAAAAATTGATAGATGTTTATTTCATTTTCTTAACAACTGAATAAATAAATACAAAATTTGAAAGACTAAAAAATAAGTAATAAAATATATATTTTCCAGTTTATTAAAGGGGACATTGAAATAATAAGGACTTATTGTCAAAGTAAAAATAAATCATAAAAATAAATTTATATATAAATATTGTATATATGTGAATAAACTAGTTTTAAAGGAAAACAGTAAAATTGAGTCCAAAAACTACCATTCAAACTGAGTTTACAAGTACAAATATAAGAAATACAAACAAACCAGATAATAATCAGTAATAAAGTTAACATCATTACAAGTTGAATTCAAGTTAAAAGTATATGTAAAAAGAAATGATGAACCATTTTAAAAGTAATGATAAAGAGGACAATCACAATTATATAAAGTGTAATGAGTTTACAGGTTTTAAATTGCACAACAGAAATATTTGAAGTTCTGACATTTTAAGAACTGGAAGGATAGCCTCACCCCTCCTGCACCATGACCAGCATCCAGCGGAAGATGGAAGGCAGAGGTGTGGGACAGCCACTCAGGGAACCCATTCTCCCTCTGGCCTGCCTAGGGCCAACCATTGAGGACTGGGTAGCCTCACAGGCACCTCTGCAACAGCCACCACCCCCACCCCTGCTCCCAGGCCTTGATTGTGCCAGTCCTGGCTTCCACTCTGCAGAGGCACAGGTGGTCATACAGGGCATTTTTTCTGAGCACCAGACTTTGAATATCTTCAAAGAAAGGGCAGAGGGAACCTCTGGTAGAACTTTGTGGAGTTCAACCCTGTAGGAGGTCAGGGAGTTCAATTTGGGCCTTGCAGCCCAAAATCAGCCTGAATCTCATGGGTCTGCACCCGACTAGCTGAGATCAAAGTCCTTATATCTGGACACAGCTGTGCACATTGTATATTATGACCACATAATATTATGACCATATTGTATATTATGAGATATAGTCTGAAAGAAGCCCTTCAAATTTTTTTCTTCTTTCTTTTCCTTATTCCACTGTGCCAGTTTTTCCTTTGTTCTTTTCTCTTTTTCCAACTCAGTCTCTTGCTCCCCCATATTGTTTCTTATCTCCCTTTCTGTTCCTGTCCCTGCCCTAATTCTAATTTCTTCTTTTATCATTATTTCTTCTTTATGTTTTTTTTTCCATCTCTCATTTTCCTTCACTAAAGGGTCAACAGTTTCAAAGAAAAGTGAGCCCCTATTACTGTTAAGCTGTTATATTTTGTCCTCATTCTTGCACTCTGTCTTTCCCTTTTGACTTCAACAGTTTCCTAAAGTTTGTACTATGTCCTCTGGCTTCACTTGAAACCTTCTCCAATTCTTTCACTTATCTACTCCTCTCATCCTAACTCTGTCTAAGCCCCCATCCTAAATGGCAAAGATGCCATATTGAAGAGTTTATTCACTGCAAACATATTTTGGCATGCTTCTTGATTTTAATTTAATTCACATGTTTTAAAGGTGATTGACTGATGACTACCACAAATGGTCAATTTGTAAGTTGTGCTTGATCCTACTGTATTGCTGACTGTATCAATTGGACTAAAGGGTTGTGATTGATTAAATGAGTTGTCTTCTCTGATATTATGAAAATGAGAATGTCTATGAATCATGAGAGACTCAAAACCTAAAGTGCAACTATATCAGGAAAATTTAAGTAATAACCCGGGAATTGAACCAAGAACAACCCCAAAACACAAATAAAAATGAGAAAACACTTAAGCAAGGCCACCTGTTCGGGCCCACCTGGTGGGTGCATGACCTCCCTGACTGCGCAACACCAGATCCAATAAGGAAGGCCCCCAGAGGTCTCTCCCACTGCCTGCTCAGGCCCACCCAGTGGGTCCATGACCTCCCCGACTGTGCGCCACCAGATCCAGTAAGGAAGGTAGCCATGCAGGAGCCTTTGAAACACCCTCACGACCTGACTCATCCCCACCCCCCCTTTCTCAAACCTCCTGATTGGGCCAGTCCTTGGACCCACAATGCAGAGGCAGAGGTGGTCATGAAGGGCATTTTTCTGAGCTCCCAACTTTGAACATCTTAAAAGAAAGGGCAGGGGAAACCTGTAATAGAACTGAGTGCAGTTCAACCCTGTGGGTTTGGAAACTCAATTTAGGCCTTGTGGACTTAGGTCAGTCTGAGTTGTGAGGACCTGCCATTGGCTAGCTGAGATCAGGGGATTTGGTTCCTCACATAGTACACGTGGTATAATATGACAACAGAGACAGTTTGAAAGAGGCCTTTCAAATTCATTTTTTTTCTTTTCCTCATTCCACCCTGCAATTTCTTTCTTTTTTCTGTCCTCTTTCTCCAACTCAGTCTCTTGCTCCACCATATTATCCCTCATCTCCCCTTTTATTCCTGATCCTGCCCTAACTCAGACTTCTTCTTTTATCCTTTTTTCTTTTTTTCTTTATGTTCTTTTCTCCTGTTTACCTCACTCATGGCTCCATAGCTTCAAGGGAAGGTATGCCCCTGTTACCATTAAGGGGATATATTCTTGTCCTTATTTCTTCACTCTGTCTGTCCCCTTTAAAGTTAATACTTTCATAAAGATAGTATGGTCGTTCTACATCCTCTGGCTTCACTTTAAACATTCTCCAATTCTTTCACTTATCTACTCCTCTCCTCCTAACTCAAGTCTAAGCCCCCATCCTAAATGGTAAAGATGCTATATTGAAAAGCATATTCACTGCAAACATATTTTGGGCTAGTTCTTGATATTAATTTAATTCACACGTTTAAAGGTGATAGATTATTGAGTACCACAAGTGGTCAATTTGCAAGCTATGCTTGATCCTATTGGGCTGCTGAATGTATCAATTGGGATTAAAGATTGTGATTGATTTAATGAGTTGTTTTCTCTGATAGTATGAAGATGAGGATGTCTATGAGTCATTAGAGATTCAAAAGCTAAAGTGCAACTACATCAGGAAGATTTAAGTAATAACCCAGAAATTAAACCAAGGACAACCCAACAACAAAAATAAAAATGAGAAAACACTTAAGCAAGACACAAAGACAAACTTCCAGTTCACCAATGGCAAACAGTAGGGCAAATGAGGATGAAAAGTCTGATAGCGAACCAGCAGGACACCTTGGACCCATAGCACAAGAGGTAACAAAACAGATTAATCAGGCTTTAGAAAAATTCAAAACAGAAATAATTTCCCAGTTAACCATAAAGATGGTGAGCAAAATGGAAGTCATGATTTGCGACTCTAGAACAAAAACTGACAAAAAAATAGATGAGCTCAAGATGATGATAGAAGCCATGAAGACTCAGCATAAGAAAGAAATGGAAACAATGAATGCCCAACAGAGGAAAGAAATGGAATCCATAAAGCAGATTCAAGCAGATATTCAGGAGACTAAAAACTCTATCAAAAGTGTACACAACAGCATAAAAGATTGTGAAGACAGAATTTCAGATATAGAAGATAGGATTGCAGTCAGTAACTGTGAAAAAAGAGGTCTCTCAAAAACAGTAAGGGATAATGAGAAATAGATCCAACAACTTCGAGATGATGCAAAGAAGAATAACATAAGACTGATGGGAATCCATGAAATAGCAGGAGAAAACACAAATGACATAAAAAAGTTCTTCACAGAATTAATGACAGAAAGCTTCCCAAACAGAAGGGAAGAATTAGACATACAGATAAGTGAGGCATACAAAACTCCAATTAGCCACGATACAAAAAAATCTACACCTAGACATATAATAACCAAGATCCCAGAAATCCAACAGAAGAACAAAATACTACAAGCACTAAGAGAAAAGAAACAAATCACATGTAAAGGAAAGCCTGTCAGAATCACAGCAGACTTTTCAACACAAACCCTCAGGTCAAGGAGAGCCTGGAGTGAGGTATTTCAAGTCCTAAAAGAAAACAACCTCCAACCTAGACTGATGTATCCTGCAAAACTCTCTTTCAAAATGGATGGGGGAATAAGATTCTTCCACGACAAAGAACACCCGAGAAACTTCATGAACACCAAACAGCACTACAAGGTATTCTAAACAATATCCTAGAAAAGGACAATGAAGGTCACAATACCATGAGGCCCAACAGACCAAATCAAATAGGCAAGACAAGAAACTAAAAGGAGAGGGGAGAAAAAGTAAAAAGAGTAAAAAAAAAGGACAATAACATGAAAACAATAAGTCAGAACATATTAGTTTTAGCCACCAATGTGAATGGCCTCAACTCACCAATCAAGAGAAATAGACTGGAAGAATGGATTAAGCAGAAAATTGCAACAATATGTTGTATAAAAGAAACACATCTAGTGCAAAAGGAAGCCCATAGACTGAAAGTGAAAGGATGGAAAAAAATTCTCCATGCATCAGGAGCGCCCCCAAAAGCAAGGGTATCAATCTTATTTGCAGACAAAGTAAATTTCAAACCAAAACTCATTAAGAGAGACAAAGAAGGCCACTACATCCTTGTAAAGGGAATAATTCAAGAGGAAGAGATGACAAACATAAACTTATATGCATCAAATATAAATGCCCCCAAGTACATAAAACAAATATTAAGTAACATGAAAAACCCAATAACCATTAATACAATTGTAGTGGGGGACTTAAATACCCCACTATCACAAATTGACAGACCATCTAGGCAGATAATAAACAATGAAATAATAGAACTGAACTAAGCTTTAGAACACATTGACTTAATAGATATCTACAGAGTATTCCACCCCACAAAATCAGAATATACATTCTTTTCAGCTGCACATGGATCATTCTAAGATAGACCACATATTGGCTCACATAACAGGTCTGAATAAAAGCAAAAGAATTGAAGTCATCTCCTGTATATTATCAGATTATAGTGCAATCAAGCTGGAGATCAATAGCACAAGAAACTGTAGGAGCTTCACAAGCACATTGAAACTGAACAACACTCTCCTGTACAATGAAAGGATTACAGAGGAAATTAAAGAAGAAATTAGACAGTTCTTACAAATAAATGAAAATTTCAGTACAACATACAGGAATCTATGGGACACAATGAAAGCAGTTCTATGGGGAAAATTCATAACATTGAATGCCCACACTAGGAAATCAGAGCAGGCTCCAATAAACAACCTAATGATGAATCTTAGACTCCTAGAAAAAGAAGAGCAAGGAAAACCCAAAGATTGAACAAGAGAGGAAATTATAAAGATTCAAGCAGAAATCAATGCAATGGAAACTAAGAAAATGATACAAAAAATAAATGAAACAAAGAGCTGGTTATTTGAAAGAATAAATAAAATCGACAAACCCTTGGCTAATTTTATCAAAAAAAGGAAAGAAAAGGCTCAGATTTATGCAATCATGAATGTAAAAGGTCAAGTCACAACAGATCCAATAGAAATCCAGAGAATCATTAATACCTACTTTGAGAACCTGTACTCCAATAAAATGGAAAACACAGAAGAAATGGACAGATTCCTAGATGCATATGCATTCCCACAGTTGAACAAAGAAGATAAAAACATTTTAAACACCCCAATTACAGTCAGTGAAATTGAAAATGTAATTAAAAATTTACCAACAAAGAAAAGTCAGGCCCTGATGGATTCACAGCTGAATTTTACAAGACATTTAGAGAAGAACTAGTGCCATTACTCTTCAGACTTTTCACTGATATTGAAAGGGAAGCTATATTTCCAAATTTATTCCTGGAAGGAAGTATCACTTTGATTCCCAAACCAGGGAAAGATGCAACTAAAAAAGAGAACTACAAGCCAATCTTCTTAATGAATATAGATATAAAAATCCTGAATAAGTTACTAGCAAACAGAATACAGAGGATTATCAAGAAGATCATACATTCTGACCAAGTCGGATTTATTCCAGGGATGCAAGGGTGTTTCAACATACGTAAGTCAATAAATGTAATACATTATATTTACAAAGTCAAGGACAAAAACCATACAATCCTCTCAATAGATGCAGAAAAAGCATTTGACAAAAGTCAACACCCATTCATGATAAAAATCCTGCAAAAAATTGGAACTGATGGTCTATATCTCAACTTAATAAAGGCTATCTATGCAAAAGCAACAGCCAACATCATATTAAGTGGCCAAAAACTGAAATCCTTCACATTAAAATCAGGAACAAGACAAGAATGCCCACTATCACCACTCCTCTTCAATATAGTTCTGGAAACATTAGCCATAGCAATTAGACAAGAGAAAGAAATTAAAGCAATAAAGATAGGAAAGGAAGAGGTTAAACTGTCATTATTTGCTGATGATATGATCCTTTACATTGAAGACCCAAGAAGTTCCACCAAAAAACTTTTAGACTTAACTGATACTTTCAGGAGAGGAGCTGAATTCAAAGTCAACACTCAAAAATCAACAGCCTTCTTGTACACAAATAGCAGACTCACTGAGAGAGAAATTAGGGAAACAATCCCTTTCACAATAGCACACCAAAAAATGAAGTATCTAGTATCAACCTAATGAAAGAAGCAAAAGACTGAAAACTACATCACTCTGAAAAAAAAGAGATCAAATAGGATATAAGAAAATGGAAAGATATCCCCTGCTCTTGGATAGGAAGAATTAACATAGTGAAAATGGCCATACTACCAAAACTGCTATAAAGATTCAATGCAATGCCAACTGAAATTCCAGCAGTATATTTCACAGAGTTAGAAAAAAAGTAATCTAAAAATTCATTTGGAACAAGAAGAGATCAAGAATAGCAAAAGTCTTTCTAGGCAACAGAGACTTGGCAGTAGGTCTAACAATTCCCAAATTAAAACTAACACTATAATGAGAAAGTGTAAAAATGGAATTAAAGTATTTGAAGGGGAGGAGGGAGAGTGAAGGGAGGGTGGAGATGAGGGGAATAAATGAGAACCAAAACCAGGCATGTAGAGGTACAAGATTCCAGTAAATGAATGTAGCTGCACTGTCTACCTAAAATGTACCAATAAATTAAATAAAAAATAAAAAAAGAGAAACAGCTTTCAAAAAAACAAAAACACAAAAAACAAAAACTAATACTATAAAGCCACTGTGATAAAAACAGCATGGTACTGGCAAAGAAACAGAACTGAGGATCAGTGAAATAGATTGGAAGATACAGAAATAACTCCAGCTACCTCATCTTTGACAAAGAATCTGACCATCCCCACTGGAGGAAAGATAGCCTCTTTAATAAATGGTATTGGAGAAACTGGATTTCAACCCTGCCAAAGATTAAAACTAGACTCCCATCTTTCACCATGCACTAAACTAAAAACCAAGTGGATTAAAGATCTAAATCTTAAAAAAGAGACAGTAAATTTTCAGGAAGATAAGTTAGGCAGAACTTTTAAAGGCATTGGCATAGGAAAAGTCTATATGAACAAATCATCAGTTGCATGGGAACTAGCAGAAAGAATCAACAACTGGGATCTCATCTTATTAAAAAGCTTCTGCACTGCAAAAGAATCCATCAACAGAACTAAAAGAGAAACTACAATGTGGGGAAAATTTTTAGCTGCTGCTCCTCAGACAAAGGACTATTACCTAGAATATATAATGAACTAAAAGAAAAAAAAAAACCAGCCCCCTCAAAATATAAAGACCCGATTCTAAAATGGGCATATGAAATGAACAGGTACTTCTCAGGCAAAGAAGTAAAAGCAGCAAGTAAATATGTCAAAAAATATTCCACATCACTGGTCATTCAGGAGATACAGATGAGAACAACATTGAGAATCCACCTCACCCCACAAAGAATGGCTGCTGTCAAGAAATCAACCAATAACAAATGTTGGTGAGGTTATGGGGAGAAAGGAACCCTCTTCATTATTGGTGGGAGTGCAGACTGGGGCAACCACGATGGCAGCAATATGGAGATACCTGAAAGAACTAGGATTAGAGGTTCCATTTGACCCAGCCATCCCTCTGCTGGGTATCTTTACAAAATAATTAAAAGAATCATATCACAGTGATATGTGCGCACCCATGTTTATAGTGGCACAGTCTGTAATAGAAAAAACTTGGAAACAGCCCATTTGCCTATCAGTTGGAAACTGGATAAAGAAGATGTGGTTTTTCTGTAAAATGGAGTATACTCAGCCACAAAGAATGAGAAATTAGTCATTCATAGGAAAATGGATACATATTGAGGATATACTCCTAAGTGAAATAAGTCACACGTGTGTAAATACTGAATAGTTTCTCTGGTGTGAAAAACTATAATTGTACAGATCTTAATGGTATAATTGAGAATGTGAAATAGGAGGAAAAGGGCTAAAGGTGTAGGGGAAAGGAAATAAGGGAAAGAAAAAAAATATGAGAAAATGAAAAAGTGGAAATAAAGATTTGTAAATAGGGCAGGGAGGATGGCATGAAAGGAGGGCAGGGATAAGTGGAAAAAATGAGAACCATGGCCTGTCATATGAAGGTACAAGATCCTAATGATGAATGTAACTATACTGTATACCTAAAATGTACCAATAAACTTAATGAAGGAAAAATAAGAACTGGAAGAAGAAGTATAACAAATATTATCAATATGCTTTGATTGATAAATCAAGAACACAAAATATCACAAATAATGTATCTTAAATTATTTAATAAGTATAATTAATATTATCCATCATATAGACACATTACAATTCTGTCTTGCAGAGAGTGCAACCTTTCTTTCATGCTCATGAAACATTTTTTTTTAAAGTGACCATATATGATACCACAAAAAGAAACAAGGTAGAAGGTTTGCAAACATTTATTTCAGAAACAATTGAAGATTTCTCAACTATTTGGAAGCCTCCACCTCTGCTCATCCAACTATTTGAAACATTCTTGTTAAATTTCACTTCATCTAGGACAGTGTTACCCAAGAATCTTTTTATTAGAACACATTGTGGGTGTTTGTAAAAAGGCAAATACTCTTAACAGCTTGCTGAAATTATTCCATACATAATTGTTTTTCTTCTGTAATTCATTTTTTATAAATTGACAGCTACATTTAAAGGGTGGAACTTGGAAACTGTAAGCCATCAAGGTAATCTCTGATCAACAGTGCTCTAGAAATTAATAATAATTACTGCCAAAGTGTAAGATTGGAAAGGAAAACTAGAGGCTCCTGATTGAAGATGGAACATGGAGCAGATGTTTGCCTCTCTTCTACAGAACTTTCCAAAATGCTGTGAAAGGAATAATACATACAACCCAATAAAAATAAAATAGTAGGGCTGGGGATTTAGCTCAGTTTTTCCACAAGGTCCTGAGTTCAATCCCTGGTACAAAAAAAAAGCCAGTAAATAATAGATAATAGTTGAAAAACAGGAGAATATACTTCAGATATAAAGAGGTTTCAATAATTTTAGAAGATAAAAAACAGATGGAAATTGTAATTTGTGTAGTGAGACAAGGAAAGACACAGCTTTGATATTCACAAAGGAGAACATGGACAAAAAAATCAGTTTGCTTCTTAGAAACTCAGAGGCTTAGATCCACAAGAAATCAGAGTAAAAGATGGGAATTATAATAAAATCAGGTTTGCTGACCATTCATATGTGGGATATCTGACTCCTAGCCTCTCTTTTATGCCAAATACATAATAATCGAGTCATATTTCTCTTTCTTTCAGTCCTTAGGCAGAATGGAAGTTTCTTTGGTGGAGAAAAGGAGGGACCTAAGAGAAGAACTCTGTATTCCATGGTTTTGTGTTTCCTTGCCAAGTTGAATAGTACACCGATCATTCTAAAACCAAATGCAAAAATCAGTAATTTGGGAAAACACTCCCAGTCATTACTTAGTGTCTTATAATTGTATACAGCTAATCAAGAATCATTAAACTTTTGAGGAAATTCTTCAATGTGAAAAAAAGATTAAAAAATATGAGAGGCCAGGGATTTGGCTCAGTGGTTTTGTCACCTGCCTTGCAAGTACAAAGTCCTGAGTTTGATCCCTGTACCAAAAAAAAAAAAAAAAAAAAAAAAAAAAAGAGAGAGAGAGAGAGAGAGAGAGAGAGAAGTTACACATAAAGATTTCCTACAAAAAGTTATCTATATAAATATGGAGTAATAGTAATTTCAAAAACCAAGGAATTATGACATGAAAGAAATCATAGAACTATTCTTCAATTTAAAATCCAGCTAAAAAGCTGGAATGTATGGTAGGAGAAATCTGTTTTGATAGTAGACAGAACAACGGACAAGGAGATGACAAATAGGAGAAAAAAAGGAAAACTGTAGAGGATTATTCCTTAAATTTCAATATCTGAAGAAGAGGTGTTATAAAAGGCAGAGGGAAGAAAAATGAAGGAATGAAATTGTTAAAGAAATAAGAGAATAGATTTATCCAGATATAAATGAAACTGGACTCTAGGTTTGTTTTATACAGTATAGTAGCTACTTACCATACACCATCACAGACTTATACCCAAAGTAAAATCCAAATACGTTATCTATGTCTGTAAAGCAACATGAATCAGGCACATATTTTCAAAATAAAATCATGGATTTTAAAATTGTGGATGTACAGTTGTTCCTGCACCATTTTTTGAAAAGTTTATCTGTATCATATCACCTTTTGTTGCTGGTCATACTTATAAGTAAAATGGCAATGAAATTAAGCCTTTGAAGTTTTTAAGAAAAAGAGTTTTAAATTTAATATCTAAAATTAAACAAGATTTGTATCAAACCATTTATGTTTAGGTTTATTTTTTATTTTTATTTTTTTTAAAGAAACCAAGTTGTCTCCCAAAGTGGCTGCATTTTGCATTCCCACCAAAAATGAATGGGGAGTTCCAGTTGCTCCACACCTTCTCAGCATTTGATGTTGTCAGTGTTCTAAATTTCACCCTTCTAATGTAGTGTAGAGAGCTCCCTCATTGTTTTAATTTACATTTGTTGCACTTCTTTGCATCTTCTTTGGTGAAGTCTCTGTTAAGGTCTTTAACCCATTTTTAAAAGACCTTTATTTTTCCTGTCTTGTTGAATTTTAAGAGGTTTTTAAAATGTATTTTGGATAATACTTTCTTATCAGATACAACTTTTACAAATATTTTTGTCTGGTTTGTAATTTGTTTTTTAATTCCTTGCACAGGGGCTTTTAGAGAAAAAATTTCTAATTTTAATGATGCCCAATGTACAATAGATTGTGCCTTTGAAGTTGTCATCACTAAGTTCATGGCCATCTAGATGTTGTTGTCATCTAGTTTTAGAGTTTTGCACTTTATATTTAGGTATTTGATCTATTTTCCAATAATTTTTCTGAAGGGTGTTGTAAAGTTTGTATCTAGATTCCTTTTGTTTTGTTTTTTGTGTTTTTGCACATGTATATTCAGTTGTTCCAGCACCAGTTGTTGAAAAATTTATCTGTATCATATCACCTTTGTTGTTGGTCATACTTATATAGGTCTACCTTTGTGTTCTTTATTCTGTTCCATTGATCTACTGTTTTGTTTTTTCACCAGTACTAAACTATTTTCACTTTTATGGCTTTCTAGTAAATTTTGAAGTTGCATAGTGTCAGTCCTCCAACCTTGGTCTCTTATTATATTTCTGACTATAGAATATACTCTATTATAACTTCTTAATTTTAAAATATTTCCATGTATTGCTTATTTTACGACAAAAATTTTAAAACTCTACAAATATGACCTACAGTTACCAAACTGACATTTATGCACTTTTCAAACTAGAAAACTCATAATTGTAACTAAGCTAAAGGCTTACTTCTTTTTTTTTTTTTTTTTTTTTTTTGTGGTACCAGAGATCGAACTCGGGTCCTTGCGCTTGCAAGGCAGGCCACCGAACCACTGAGCTAAATCCCTGGCCCTGTAAAGGCTTACTTCTTTAGATATTTCGTTTTAATTACTACTTAGCCCTCTCAAAAGGACAAGTTTGCATTCTTTCTGTATTAGCTAGTCTTCTCTATGGGAACAGAATCAATATAAAATACATGTATAATTATACAAATGGATATATTAGATGGGTTTATAGAATTGGAAGTGGAAAAGTCACATTGTCTGCCTGTGGGGTCAGACATAGAAGATTCCTAAACTGGCCATCTGTGTGTTGAAGAGCCAAAGGATCCAGTAGCACTCTAGGATTGAAGCACTGGAAGCTCACTATAGCGTTATTGGTATGAATTTACCCTGAAAGGATGAAGAGTCTGTGTGGGAAGGCTGAAAAAAATGGAAACTGGTGTCCAAAGACAGCAGTGAAGACTAAAAGACTTTCAAAAGCAGGGAACACTTCCTTCTTCCTCTTTTTACTCCATCCAGGCTACCAGCCTATCAGTGGATGCCATCCATACCCAGGGTGGAACATCCCACCTCAGTTTGCTGCCCTGGGTGTCAATCATTCACAGATACACTCAGAACTTTAATCTGACAAGTGGTTCTCATTTAAGCCAAGTTGACATATTGCAAATGACTGGACCCCCGTCTATTCTGCTACAGAACTTCCAGTACAAATCTGTGGTAGTTATTTTATGATTGTATTGCCCTCTACCTATTCATTCTATCTCAAAGAACAGCATCTATTCAACTCACTCTGCTGTGCCTCACTATCCTTAATTTATTCATCTCTCTCGTCCTTATGTCTCTTCATCTTCATATTGATTTCTTTCAAGTTTAAAGGTATGGAAAGTTCTAGAAACTGATGATCAAGCACTGCTAGGGCAAGTGACTCTTATTTCCTGATAGAGATGGTGCTGTTCTGGAGTCAGTCATCTTCAAAAGATAATAACACTGTCACAAGAAATGAGGTTCAAGGTATTTGCTTTTGAGAAAACTATACATTAAAATTCTTCAAAAGAATCCATGTTTTTTGTTTTGTCTTTCTTGTTTTCTTTCTTCCCTTTTTCCCCCAGCACTGGAGATTGGACCCAGAGTATTCACACAGTTATATCCCTAGTCTTTTTAATTTTTTTTATGTTGAGACAGGTTTACTCATTTGCTCATGCTAGTTTCCAACTTCTGATCTGCCTGCCTCAGACTCCCAGAGTACTGGGATTTCAGGTGTGCACCACTACATCTCTCCCATGTTCTCTATCCAAATATTTAATCACTCCTCTTAGCTAGCCTAATCTCACAAGCATTTTCTCCCAATGTTTCTGAGCACTTTCCTAGCCATGCTGAACTTCCTGTGGCTCTCATGTGACAATCTCTCTCTAGCCACTCATCTACTCATGTATTCTTTTTTTTGGCACTCTATTAGTTCCTTTTGTGTTTCCTCAGCTCAAGCTACTTATAACAGTAAGGTTGACAATTAACTACTTCAGGAAGTTTTTCTTAGACCCACAAATTTCTGTCTAAGAGGTAATTCGACACACTCTATTAACCTTCTGAATTCACTTTTATCTTACATTTATAGCAGTTTTCTTCCTTAGGAGAAAGTCCCTCTAAGACTGACATTTCTTTGTCAGACAACTCTATCCTTCCTGTTGATATGGAGCCAGCCATTTTAGACAAGCCTGTGTGTGCAAGAACCAGAAACTTACTTAAGCTTTCTTAAGTGAGGGGGATATTTTTCAAAGATATAAGAATAGCCAGGCATGGTGGCACATGCCTATAGTAAGCTCTCTAGGAGGCTGCGACAGGACGATCACAAGTTCGACTACAATCTGGACAATTTACTAATTTAGCAAGACAATACCTCAAAAGAAAAATAAATAAACAAATATGAAGATTGTTTACAGATATCGGAAAGAAAACCTATCTAGACTTATTAGGAAGTGGAATTAGAAATAAAAACTCTTCATCTCTTAAAGCTGAATTATTTTTCATCTTTCACCAATTCCTAAGTAACACATAAATATGATCTTCTCACCTTTACTTTTTCTTCTTCTCTTGACAAAATATAAAGGGAATCATCATATTTTGCTCAAAGCCACTTCTTCTGACAGAGTACTGTTTTTTATTTTAAGTTACTCTTTCTTCCCTTCTGAAAATAGTCAGTAACACCCATCTGCAGACAGAGGATTAGTGTGTAAAACTATGTTAAAATATATTTTCCCAGAAAACTAAATTTTAATGAGTGACACAAAATATAATCCAGTCTGATAAACTCCTCATGTAGTAATGTTATAGAGAATGCCCAAATCCTTGGCCTGTGATTCTAGAATTGTCTTAGTTTTCTTTGATTCCATTGACTACTCAGTGTCTTTATGATGAATTCACTTTTTGATGTCTATTCTAGTTTCTTTTGCTAGTAGTCACAGAATAATATTCAACATTCCAGTTTTCTCTCTTTGCACATGGCCAGCAGGCTAAGTGCAAAACTTTACACTTCTGTTCCCTTTAGTTGCCTAAGCACAGTCTCTGTTCCTTGGTTCAAATTCCAAGAACATGTATCCATATTGAAGATATACTCCTAAGTGAAATAAATAAGTCACACATGTGTAAATACCGAATAGTTTCCCTGGTGTAAATAATCTGCAACAATGCATAAGATTCTAATAAGATTACTGACATTTAGAAATGGGAACAAAGGAGCCAAAGGTGTAGGGAAGGTGGGATGGGTAGAGGAAGAGTAAAAAGGGAAAAGAAAAAAATGTGAGAGAATGAAAAGATGAAAATAAAGTGTTTGTAGATGGGGAGGGGAGGAGGGGGTGAAGGGAGGGCAGAGGTAAGGGGAAAAAATGACAATCAAGACTTGTCATGTAGAGGTACAAGATCCCAACAATGAATGTAACTGTACTGTATCCCTAAAAGGTACCAATAAACTCAATTAAAGCTGAAAAAAAAATTCCAAGAACATCTGATTCTGGCCACCTGTGCACTGATGTTCTCCATGTAGATGGGCTTGCTTGCCCATAGATGAAATAAAATATCAGGGAAAAATAGGAATCCCACATGTGGCATTGACAGAGATCTTCTGATTCCCCTGTCCTGCATCATCTCCTTTCCGAAACTGAAGGACATGGAGAGGTGAGGTGATATATGTGGATGAACAAACAGTTAATCTATTTATGGAGACCAATTATTTATTTGTACTTTGAAACCACATTTACTGGGTTTGAACACCAGCTTTGCAACTTGGTAAATAACTAAGAGAATTAATTAACTTCTCTGAATCTCCGTTTCCTTATTGGTAAAAATGAGCACAACATCTCATTGAGTTGTTTTGAAAATCAAATGAGTTTCAATATTTAAAATGCTGCCTATTTTTCCAAAATTGGCAGCACCGTTAAAGTTTCCCAAAATTCACTTTAACAGTGCTGCCAACTTTGAGAGAAGTCATCCCAATTTACTGTGTTAACATGGCATTGTACAGAAATGGACAACCATATTGGTCTAGAAATGTTAATTTATTTTATTTTATTTTTTTCCACGTGTACAGGGGTAACACATCATACTAAATATGTAAGGTCGTATCTACGAGGGTTTGATTACAGAAACTAATAAAGTATTCTCTAAATAATGAAAAAAGAATAAGATAAGACTATAAGA
>NW_022900926.1:45353452-45380277 GCF_012274545.1 Fukomys damarensis
ATGTAAAGGTACAGAATCCCAATGATGAATGTAACTGTATTGTATACCTAGATTGTACCAATAACCTCAATAAAAAGGAAAAAAAATGCTGTCTAGAAGATAGTAATTTCAAAATGGATGTTTTCCTGTATTGTTAATTGTATTTTGTTTTTGCTATTGTTATAATGGTGATGCTAAGGGAGGAAGATCAATTGTGCACTCTGTGTGATCCTGTTAGCTTCAAATAGGGGGACAAAGAGGACTTTAGAAGGAGAGCCTTATTCTTATCCACTTCCAGAACTATGCCAAAGGAATCAGTGGACTAATTTAATAGTCACACACCCTTGATACCAGGATCATACACTTAATCCATGAATCATGCACTCTAGACCCAGCCACCTCTGAAAAGGCACACTTATGACCACAGGAAGTTTGGGGTAGACACATAGACACAAGCCATAAATCTGGGTTTTATGAAAGGAACATTTCTGCCTGTAATTCAGAGTTTCTAGAAATTATCATCTTTTTCTTTTTCATTAAGTTTATTGGTACTTTTTACGTATACAATACAGTTACATTCATCATTGAGATCTTGTACCTTTACATGATGTATCTTGGTTCTTATTTTTTTACCCAAACCCCTGCCCTCTCTTCACTTCCTCCACCCTTCCCTATTTACAAAGATTTTGGTTCCATTTTTTCCTTTCACCATCTTTAATGCTTACGTAGTAAATTGTATAGTTCTGTCATTGTCAGCAATATTATTTTATTTGTTTGTTTAACATTTTTCTAATACAAATAACATCCATATTAAGCATTTTCCTGAATACCTACTTATTTACTAAGGAGAAATGTATAGCTGTGAATTTTCTGTCCACCATTATAGTATTTTCTGCTTACTGTTAGATGGGTACTAATGAGAATACTCTATTTTAGATATTAACTAATCATGTATGGGTACTTACTTTACTCCAGTTGCATAGGCATTGGTGATTATGTTCTCACAAATTTTAGTCAATATAACTGGTAACAAAAAGTCTTACTGGTCTTTAAATATGCATTTCTCTGAATTCTTTAATCAGTAATTCCCTTGTCTTTCCCAAAAGGACCATGTTTATAGTAGTGCTGCAAATAGTAATATTCACTCAATTGGCAGGATATCGCTTCTTTACCCTGGATTTACTTTCCTAATTTTATCACCCAAATCCCTGTTAACAAGAATAAAGAGTTTAGACGTACTGAGTCCTTAGCATACACTAGTCACTTTCAAGGCACTTCACATGTGAAGTCATTTAATCCTCATAAACTCACTTGTGAGATAGTCATTATGTTTCCACTTTTTTCATATGAGGATAATCATAGGAGATCTATTCTATGTAATTTGGGGAAAAGTTATTTCATAACTAAATTATGATAAGGCCCAGTGTCTTCTTGTCCTACAGCTGGATATGACATGCAGAAACAACCCCTTTTTGTCTCCATTAACATGTTGAGGCCTCAGTTGTCCACAATATTGTAATTCTGAAGGCAAGATTACATTAGCTGAAGATACCCTTGTCCTTCAAGAACCGAGTAGTAATAAAGGTGGTGGGGGGAGAAAGATTTAATCTGGGAGGATGGATTCCTTATTAGACTTCTATCTTGTCCCACCTACTATTGTCAGAATGCTTTGCTCATCTCACTGTCCACATCAACATAAGATCTTCATCAACATAGGATTAGAGCAGCCCTCTGAGTCACCAATACTCCCATGATTATTGTGTGCACCCAACAAATAGTGGCTAGCTTGGAATGTCTTTGTCTTTGCCTACTTTGAGGCACTGACCGCCTAAGCCCCCATGTACTTCAAAATTACATCTCTATTGTCTTTCTTTCTGTCATCTTCACAGCTCCCCTTCCTAGGCAGACTGGAGGATTGATTGGCCTCTGAAATCATTCTCTATACCTGTGTCCTTTCTCCTCTGGGAATCTAGTTTCTATTGCTGCATCGCACATCACCTCAAAACAAAAATGGCAGAAATTATTTATAGTTGCTCTGGGTTAATAATTCAGGAAGGGCTTAGCTAGGTATTTGTGGCTCAGGGTCACTCAGGAAATTGCTGTAGGTTGGGGGAATGAGATGCTCATAAGATAAGTTTTTTGTCTTACACATTGGTTGTATAGGGAAACACTGACACAGCTTGGGTCTGAAACATCTGGAATTCATATGGTGGAGTGAAGATGGCTCAAGTTCTTACACAGTAGCCTGGAGTTCCTAGAGGTTAGGGGGCAGAAGAAGAGAGGGAGAGAGGGAAAAGAAGAAAGGGAAGGGAGGGAAGGGAGATGGGAGAGAGAGAGAAATAGAGACAGAGACAGAGAGAGAAAAATGTCAAGCATGTTTTAAAACCACTACCACCGGCTTCACACTAATTAAAAATCATTTCTATGTAAAATTAAAGCTTATGCTAATATTGAGAGCAACGAGCTCCCCAGTGCCTAACACTTAATCATATAATCATTAATTAATGGCTACTCTTATAATTTTTTTCTGTCCACTGCCACTTATCTCTCAACACTGCTGAAATATAATGAAATCAATCTCAGATATCACATAATGCACTTCACAATGACCTCATGCATTTCTGAACAGAAAGGATTCTAGTTAAACACATAACCAATATCATTAGCATAGTAGTGTTCAATGTAGATGCTTATAAAATTAAACAAATTTGATATTTCTTTTTTAATGAATTTTATTGATACATTTATGTATACAATATAATGACATTCATCACTGGGAATTTGCACATTTATGTAATCTATCTTGGTTCTTTTTTTTTCTTTTATTGAGTTTATTGGTACATTTTAGGTATACAGTACAGTTACATTCATCATTGGGATCTTGTACCTTTACATGACAGGTCTTGGGTCTCATTTTTTTCCCTTATCCCTGCCCTCCCTTCACCCCCTCCTCCCCTCCCCATTTACAAACACTTTATTTCCATTTTTTCATTTTCTCATATTTTTCCCTTATTACCTTTCCCCTACTCTTCCCTCTTTCCCTACACCTTTTGTCCCTTTCTTCCTCTTTTTTTCTTTTTAAATTAAGTTTATTGATACATTTTAGGTATACAGTACAGTTCCATTTATTATTGGAATTGGATACCTTTACATGACTTATCTTGGTTCTTATTTTTCCTCATTCCACAGCCCTCCCTTCACCCCTCCACCCTCTGTGTTTACAAAGACATTGTTTTCATGATTTTCATTTTTACATGTTTTTTCTTTTTCCTTTTTAAATTTCCCCTATCCCTCTCACTTCCTCTACTCTTTTAGACCTTTTGTTCCTATAACACAATATCAATTATACATTTCGATCCTTATTTACACTTAGTTTTTCACAGAGAAATGATTTGGTATTTACACATGTGTGTCTTATTAATTTCACTTAAGGTAATGGCCTCAATGTGTGCAAAATCTCTGTGGTATGATACCCAGCAGAGGAATAGCTGGATCAAGTGGGACTTCTAATCCTAGCTCTTTGAGGTATCGCCATACAGATTCCTACAGTGGTTGCACCAGTCTGCACTCTCATCGACAATGGAGAGGTGTTCCTTTTTCACAACTCCACCACCCTTGATAGTAGCCATTTTTTCTGGGGTAAGATGGAATCTCAACATTATTTTTATTTGCATTTCTCAAATGACCCGTGATGTTGAGCATTTCTTTATATGTTTATTTGCTGATTTTATTTCTTTGCCAGAGAAATGTCTGTTCACTTCAGATGCCCATTTTTGAATTAGGTCTTTATATATGGAGGTCTGATTTTTTTGAGTTCTTTATATATTCTAGATAGTAGACTTTTGTCTGAGGAACAACTTGGTGAAATTTTTTTTCTCACATTATGGATTGTCTCTTCACACTCTTGGTCATTTCTCTTGTGGTGCAGAAGCTTTTTAATAAGATGAAATCCCAGTTGTTTATTGTTTGTGCTAGTTCATGTGTACCTGAGGTTTTGTTCATAAAATTTTTTCCTATACCAATGTCTTCAAGCATTCTACCTAACCTCTCTTCCAGCCAGTTTAGTGTTTCTGTTTTAATGTTTATATCTTTGACCCATTTCAGTTTTAGTTTAGGGCATGGAGAGAGATATAGGTCTAGTTTTAACCTTCGGCAAATAGAAACCCAGTGTTTTCAGCACCATTTATTAAAGAGGCTATCTTTCCTCCAGTGCAGGTGTTTGGCTCCTTTTTCAAAGATGAGGTGATTAAGTGTGTCTGGAGTTGTTTCTTCACCTTCTAATCTGTTTTTCTGATCCTCAGGTCTGTTTCTTTGCCAGTACCATGCTATTTTTATCACAGTAGATTTGTGGTACAGTTTCAAGTTGGAGATTATGATAGCCTCTACCTTGTCTTTCTTGCCTAGAATTGCTTTTGCTATTCTAGGTCTGTTTTTGTTCCAAATGACTGTTGGATTGTTTTCTCAAGGTCTATGAAGTATGCTGCTGGAATTTCACTTGGGATTGCATTGAATCTATATAGCAGTTTTGGAAGCGTGGCCATTTTCACTGTTTTGTTTTTTTTCACCCAGAAGGAAAGGATGTCTTTCCATTTTCTGATATCCTCTTCAATCTGTTTTTTCAGAGTACTATAGTTTTCAGATTAGAGGTCTATGATTTCTTCTGTTAGCTTGATTTCCAGGTATTTCAATTTTTTGGATGTTGTTGTTAGAGGAATTGTTTGCCCCATTTCTCTCTTAGTGAGTCTGTTGTTCGTGTACAGGAAAGCTATTGATTTTTGTGTGTTGATCTTGTATCCAGCTGTATTACTGAATTTGGTTATTAAGCTTAGAAAACTTTTGATGGAGTTCTTGGGGTCTTCTTATAGGGTATCATGTCATCTTCAAATAATTATAGTTTGACTTCTTAATTTCCTATCTTTATTCCTTTTATTTCTTTCTCTTGTCTAATTGCTGTGGCTAATATTTCCAAAGCTATTTTGAACAGGAGTGGTGATAGTGGACATCCTTGTCTTGTTCCTGATTTTAGTGTGAAGGATTTTGGTTTTTAATCATTTAGTATGATATTGGCTGTTGGTTTTTCATAGATGGTTTTTTATCAGATTGAGGTAGAGACCATGTATTCCAATATTTTGTAGTTTTTTCATGTTGGATTTTGTCAAGTGATTTTTCTACATCTATTGAGATGCTCAATTGTATGATTTTTGTCCTTGGTTTTATTAATATAGTATTATTTTATTGATTTGCATGTATTGAACCATCTCTGCATCACTAGGATGAATCCCACTTGTTCAGGGTATATAATCTTCTTGATGATCTTCTGGACTCTATTTGCCAGTATCTTATTAAGGATTTTTGCAGCTATGTTCATTAGTGATATTGGCCTACAGTTCTTTTTCAATTGGGTTTCTCTCTGGTTTTGGGATCAAGGTGATGCTTGCTTCCAGGATTGAATTTGGAAGTATTTATTCGCTTCCAATTTTATTGAAAAGTTTAAACAGTAGTGGCAATAGTTCCTCTCTAAGTGTCTTGTAGAATTCAGTAGTGAAGCCATCAGGGCCTGAGCTTTTCTTAATTGGTAAGTTTTTAATTATATTTTCAATTTCATTGATTGGTATTGGGTTATTAGAATTTTTAGGTCTTCTTTGTTCAACTGTGGGAATGCATATGCATCTAGGAATCTGTCCATTTCTTCTGGGTGTTCCATTTTATTGGAGCATAGGTTCTCAACGTAGGTAATAATGATCTTCTGGATTTCTGCTGGGTCCATTGTAGTTTCACATTGCATTCCTAATTGCATGGATTTGGGCCTTTTATTTCCATTTTTCATCTTCCCATTGTTTATTGGTACATTTAAAGCAAACAATACAGTTACATTTATCACTGGGATCTTGTAGCTTTACATGATATGTCTTCCTTCTTATTTTTTTCCCCGTACCCCTGCCCTCCTTCACCCTTCCCTATTTACGAAGACTTTGTTTCCATTTTTTCCTTTTTTATCACATTTTCTCTTTTCCCTTATTTCCTCTCCCTCCCTTTCCCACTTCTCCTTTACCCATTTTCTTCCTATTTCAAACTATCAGTTATACCATTTGAACCTTATTTACACTTTTAGTTTTCCACAAAAGAGAAAGTACTCAGTATTTACTCGTGTGTCCTATTTATTTTATTTAAGAGTATACCTTTAATGTGCATCCACTTAGCTGTAAATGTCTCTAGTTTCTCATTCTTTATGGCTGAATAGTTCTTCATTTTATAGAAAAACCACATCTTCTTTATCCAATATCCAGTTGATGGGCCTTTGGGTTGTTTCAAAGTTTTAGCTACTAAAAACCCTGCTGCTATAAACATGGTTGAGCATGTATTGCTGTGGTATGATTCTTTTAATTCTTTTGTAAAGATACCCAGTGAGGGATAGCTGGGTCAGATGGGACCTCTAATCCCAGTTCTTTGAGGTTTCTCCACATTGATTTCCACAGTGGTTTCACCAGTCTGCACTCCCACCAACAATGGAGAAGGTTTCATTTCTCACCACAACCCCAGCAACATTTGTTGTTGATTGATTTCTTGGTAGCAGCCATTCTTTCTAGAGTGAGGTGGAATCTAAGACTTGTTTTCATCTGCATCTCTCAAATGACCAGTGATGTTGAACATTTTTTTCATATGTTTATTTGCTGCTTTTACTTGTTTGTCTTAGAAATATCCATTTATTTCAGATGCCCATTTTTGAATTGAATCTTTGTATTTGGGGGGTCTGATTTTTTGAGTTCTTTATATAGTCTAGATATTTCCAAGAAAGCCCTTTGTATGAGGAGTAGCTGGTACTTTTTTCCCCATGTTGTAGGTTGTGTCTTAGTTCTGTTGGTGATTTCTCTTGCCCTGCAAAAACATTTTAATACAATGAGATCCCACTTGTTGATTCTTTGTGCAGTTTTTCATGCTGCTGAGAATTTGTTAATAAAGACTTCTCCTATGACATTGTCTTTGAGAGTTCAACCTAATTTACTTTTCAGTAAGTTTAGTGTTTCTGTTTTGATATTTAGATCTTCAATCCAATTTGATTTTAGTTTAGTGCATGGTGAAAGATAGGGATCTAGTTATATTCTTTGGAAAGTTGAAAGCCAATTTTTCCAACACCATTTATTAAAGAGGCTATCTTTCCTCTAGTGAGGATGGTTGGCTCCTTTGTTGAAGATGAGTATGTCTGGAGTTGTTTCTGCATCTTCCAATCTATTCCATTGATCCTTGGGTATGTTTCTTTGCCAGTACCATCCTGTTTTTATCACAGTGGCTTTGTAGCATAGTTTCAAGTTGTGAATTGTGATACCTGCTGCCATGTCTCTGTTGCCTAGAATGGCTTTTGCTATTCTAGGTCTCTTCTTGTTCCAAATTAATTTTTGGATTTTTTTTCTCAAGTTCTGTGAAACATACCATTTGCATTTTAATTGGGATTGCATTGAATATGTATAGCAGTTTTGCAAGTATGGCCATTTTCACTATGTTGATTCCTTTTACCTAGAAGCAAGGGATGACTTTCCATCTTCTTATATCCTCTTCTATCTCTTTTTATGGAGTGTTATAATTTTCAGTGTAGAGGTCTCTTTTTCTCCTTCATTAGATTGATTCCTAGATATTTCATTTTTTGGATGTTATTGTGAAAGGAATTGTTTCCCTAATTTATCTCTTTCTTTCCTTTTTTGATAAGGTTGGCTAAGAGCTTGTCAATTTTGTTTATTCTTTTGAAGAAGCAACTCTTGGCTTCATTTAATTTTTGTGTTGTTCTCTTAGTCTCCATTGCATCCATTTCTGCTCTGATCTTCATAATTTCCTGTGTGTGAGCTTTGGGTTTTTTCCTGGTCTTCTTTTTCTAGAAGCTTGAGGTTCAGCATCAGGTTATTTAATTGAGCTTATTCTGTTTTCCTAAGATGATTTTTCACTGCTATAAATTTTCCTCATAAAACTGCTTTGTGTCCCATAGATTTTGATATGTTGTATTGATATTGTCATTTAATTGTAAAACTGTCTGTCTTTCCTTTGTGACTCATTGGTTATTCAGAATTATGTTGTACAGTTCCCATATGTTTATGAAATTCTTGCAGTTTCTTTTGGAATTGCTCTCCAATTTCATTGAACTGTGGTCTGATAGCATAAGGGGATAACTTCAATTTGCACTTATTTAAACATTTTCTAGGAGTGATTATGTGGTCTATTTTGGAGAATGACCCATGTTCACCTGAAAAGAACGTGTATTCTATTTTGTGGGGTGGAGCACTCTGTAAACATTTGTTATGTTCATTTGTTCAGTAGTTTGATTGAATTCTACTATTTCAATTTTAATTTTTGTTTAATTAGTCTATTTATGACATTGGGGAGTTGAGGCCCCCCCATTACTATTGCATTAATGCTTATTTGATTTTTTTTTAATGTCTATTAGTATTTTTTTCCATATAGTTGGATGCACTATTGTTTGGTGCATATATATTTATGATTATCATCTCTTGCTCTTGGATTGTTCCCTTTATAAGGATGTAGTGTCCTTCTTTGTCTCTCTTAAACAGTGTTGGTTTGAAATCCACTTGATCTACAAAAAGGATAGCTACTCCTGCTTTTTTTCAGGTATCCAGTGTAGTTTTCCACCCTTTAACTTTCAGTCTTTGAGTTTCTTTTTGAATTAAGTGTGTTTCATGTATGCAGCATACTGTTGGATCTTGTTTCTTGAGCCATTCTGCCAGTCTATTTCTTTTGATTGGTGAATTGAAACCATTAATATTGATGATTATAACTTATATGTATTGGTTTACTCTTATCATTGACATTTTCTTTTGTTGATTTCTCTCCCTCAGTGTTTTATTTCTTGTCCTGCCTGATGGAATCATTCTGCTGGGCTTCCTGGGGTTGTCACCCTCCTTGTCTTTTCCTAGGATATTATCTGACATATTTTGGAGTGCTGGTTTGTTATTCATGAAGTTCTTCAGGTGATCTTTGCCATGAAAGTATCTTATTTTTCCATCAGTTTTGAAAGATAGTTTTGCAGGATACATCAATCTGGATCAGAGGTTGTTTTCCTTTATCACTCAAATACATCACTCCAACCTCTTCTTGACTTGAGTGTTTCTGTGGAAAAGTCTGCTGTGATACTGATGGGCTTCCTTTTGTATGTGATTTCTTTCTTTTCTCTAACTGCTTGTAGAATTTTGTTCTTCTGTTGGGTTTCTGCAATCTTAGCTATTATATGCCTATGTGTAGATTTTTTTTTATCATGGCTAGTTGCAGTCATATACACCTCACTCATCTCTGTATCAAATTCTTTCCCCCTACTTGGGATGTTTTCTGCTATTACTTCTGTGAACAGTTTTTTATGTCACCTTTACTCTCTCCTGTTTCTTCATTTACTCCAATCAGTTTCATGTTACTCTTCTTTGCCTCATCTAACAGCTGCTGGATTGATTTCTCATGATTCCTTACTATGTTTTAGATATTTTTCATTTTCTGGTCATTCATTGCAATCCTATTTTCTATATCTGAAATTCTGTCCCCACATTGGCTCATTCTGCTGCATAAAATTTCAATGGGGTTTTTCTTCTCCTGGCAATCTGTTTGCATCTTTTTTATGGATTCCATTTGTTTTGAATTCCACCATGTTTCTGAGATCTTTTATTTTTTAATCTGTGTTTAATCTGTGCTCTAGATTTATTAATCATGTCTTGCACTATAGGAACAATCTTTGTTATTATCTGAGAAATTATTTCTGATTTCATTTTTTTCCAGGTCCTCTTTTGTTGCCAGTTCAGGGAGTCCAGGTAGTTGAGTATCAGATTGTTCTATCTTGTTTCCCTTTGTGGTTTCCTTAAGTGTTCCAGAAGTCTGGTTTTGAGACTTGTTAACATGTCTTCTCATTTGAACAGATGCAGCCTGCTATGCCTTTATTGAAGCAACTTTTTGCTCACCTGATGGCCTTCAATTTTTAGCAATGCCTGAGTGGCTTTTTCTCTCACCATTGTACAAAATCCTGGGCTCAGAATGGCGGCCTTTTGGAGCTGAGCTGACCTGTTGTCTGTGTGGGATTCTGGCTGGGGCCTGTGCACGCTTGGGATGGTATCTAGGCATGCTTCTGGCTTGGTCCTCTATGTAGCTGTTGTATGGGAGGACCTTTGGCTGGAGGTTGTGCACCCCAGTCCTTGGTGTCTGAGCAGGCTTCTGGCTACTGTCTCTGAGCACTTACAGAAGGTATTGGGGTGGACTTCTGGTTGATGCTTTTGTGCCTGTGCAGCTCTTTTCTGGGCAGGCTTTTGGTTGGGCACACTGGCCCTAGCCCCTGGGTTTGGGGCAGGACCCTGGCTAGATACACCTGTGGTCCACACACCTGCTTGCCAGGATCTGTGCAAACTTACCAATGGTATGGGGCAGGCCTCTGCCTGAAGCTTATGTGCTTATGCAGCTCTTTTCTGGTCAGGGACTTGTCTTGGTCCTTTTTGCCCAAGCTGCAGTGCAGGGCCCTGGCTGGATCTTCCTGTAGCTGCACCACCCTGGTTCACACCTTGATATGTCTTTTATTACTTACATGTATTCCATAACTGTTTATACTGTTCAAGTATTTATACTGTATATGATACCAGAAGACTTTAAAAATATATAATTTACATTTTATTGTACAAATAGGAGAAATGAGGAGGAATGAGATTAAAATGATTTGCACAAGGCCTTATGATCATTTGTGAAATATGCTTTGATAAAACCATGTGTCTTCTAATAATGAAGTACTAATTTCACCACTATTCTGTCTCTTCTTTAGTTACTAGTTTAATTTAGATTAAAAGTGAGACTGGTTCCAATAAAATATACTGCCTACCTCTAACTCTCAGTTATGGAAGTGATTTCTTTAGTTATCTTGGCCTGTAAACTGCTTCAATAAATTAGATATTAAATTTCACAAACAGATAAATATATGAGAATGCCAAAGTATGTGACCAAAGAGGGTTCTGCAAATTGCTAAAATAATTTCACCTGCTTTCTGGAACTGAATGAGAATCAGCTCCAGGATATCCCAGAACATATTCATTTGAGCCACATTCTTTGCATTCCTTGTAATTCAGGATTCCTTATGTTTTGGAAGATCATTAAATAGGCCATGCTGTTTCTACAAATTACTGTTTTTACTTTTGTTTTTTTTTGCTTAGAGCAACTCTCTTCCTCTCCCGTCTCTCTATTTCTCTTTTTACCTCTAAATTCATTATTTAAAGTTCATCTCAAATATCAGCTGCAAAAAGCAGTCATGCCTTAGACCCTGGCTTGGTTATACACTATTCCCTTGTGCTATATTAACATCATGGTGTATCTCCATAAGGTTATCAACTTTTAAAACTAAAAATTCTGTTTACTTCTTATTTTGTGTAACTCCATTACATGTCATCCCCACTTAAAAAGAAGGAGAAAAAACCCCATAAAATTAGGAAATCCAGAAGGAGGAAATGGCAGACCCAGATGTGTGGTTCTAGAGAGGAGCACAGTTGGAGGTGCTGTGTTTGCTGATTAGGTTGAAACTTAAGAATCCATACTTGCATCTATATGTCTTTTCTCCAGTGAGAAAAATGGAAGCTGACATCTCAGGGCAATTCTTTGTCAGAAATATACATCTGCATGAAGAGAAGAGAGTTAAAAATTTAATCTGCAAGGCTATTTAGAGAGTGGATAGAACTTGACAGGCCTCCCAAATGCATTACAAGAACAAGAAGAGGAGAGTTATGAAAAAAAAAAGCTGTTGCAACAAGCAGAATGAAACTAAGCTTTCCTGACAGAATCAGTTTGCCAAACGACTTCAAAATTGAACTTTCTTGTACTTTTTTTTTGTTATTAAATATACTCTAAATGTCTGGAAGAAACTTTTTGGATATGTGTAGTACTTTTAAATAACTTTTAAAGTAGACAGATGTTGTGGCACAAGCCTGTTATCCTAGCACGTGGGACATTGAGGGAGGAGGATAGAAAGTTTGAACTCAGTCTGGACAACTGAGCAAGACCCTATCAAAATTTTTTTAAAAATTAAAAAAATTTGAAAGAAAATTTTGATGTAATTTAGGGTGAAGGTCTTGGGTTCAAACATAAGTACTAAAAAAGAAAAAAAGATGCAACAGTAATACCTATTACTGTGCTGTTTGGGAAAACACATATGCAAACAAAATAAAAACTGTTAAGTCACTAAGCAAACATAACAGTTATAAAAATATTCCAGAGGCATCTATGATAATCTGATTCATACTTTTCAACTATCACCCTACACCTAAAATATTGATTTACATGAATGAACATAGAAAAACATTGGAATTCAACTCTTAAATAATTGGAAATAAACTTGCAAGCCATATGATAGTATGTTACTTTGTACCCTATGTTCATTTGTATTTTACTTATGGCTTTATGAAATTTATCCCCAATATTTTACTCCTTGCTCATCATTAGGAAAGTTCCTTGGCATTATGTTTCTGTTTCTTTCAAATGCATATTTATTTCCACTGAATGCTAAAATAAATACAAGTAGACATGTTTTTCTTTCAGGTGCTTCTTGAGGTAGGTAAATCCTCACTATCAAATAATTAAGAAAATAGAATGCAAAGTTATATGAACATTTGGAGAGAGAAACAAGTCTGAGGTAGAACACAACACTGATCAAATAGTTTTAATATTTTAAAAAATTCTAGGCTCTACTATTTTTTCATCTCTAATTTTTTTTTTTTCTGAACAGGACTCAGCTTAAGCAAAAGCATGCAACTGACTGTAGCAGTATATCTCCCATTAATATCGTAGAAATATTTTTTCCATTAAAGTCTTTACAACCACTGAAGGATAACTTTTAAGGTCTAACATAAAAATCTATCTTAAAACATTCTTTTAAATCTTTAATATAAAGGACCTAACCATGGATTTCAGATTTTCTTTTAAAGTATAAACTTGTTAAATATAAATTCTGATTCTTTGGCCTTCAATCCCATCATAAATACTTTCCTTAACATATATTTGATAGTCGGTTCTGAGCTATTTTGCACTCTGTTCAAATAAAATATAGCCAATGAAAAAAAATTAAGATGTCTCATGTTGTAGCAGCTATGGGCTATTTATTACAAATATTTCCTTTCCCCTTGTACTATATACATGTTAAGAAAAATAAGCACATTGCATGTCCCGCTATGTTTTAAATTTCCCTGTGGCTATATGCCTTATTGTGGCCAAGGAGATGTGATTCACTTTCAGAAAGAAACTATGAAACAGGGCATGATTTTTTAAGCTCCTTTTTCTTCTTTGGAAATCTCAGCAATATGTATTTATTCCCAAATGAGGGAAAGACACAACTAAAAAAGAGAACTACAGGTCAATCTCCTTAATGAATATAGATGCAAAAACCCTTAATAAGATAGTAGCAAACAGGGTGAAGGGAGGGTAGGGACAAGGGGAAAAAATGAGAACCAAGACCACCTGTCATGTAAAGGTGCAAGATCCCAATAATGAATGTAACTGTACTGTATACCTAAAATGTATCAATAAACTCAATAAAAGAAAAAAAAAGTTACTAGCAAACAGAATACAGAGGGTCATCAAGATCATACATCTTGACCAAGCTGGATTTATTCCAGGGATGCAAGGATGGCTCAATATACGCAAGTCAATAAATTTAATACACTATATTACCAGAGTCAGAAATTAGGGAAACAATTCCTTTCACAATAGCATCCAAAAAATTGAAGTATCTAGGAATCAATCTAATGAAAGAAGCAAAAGACCTCTACACTGAAAACTACAGAATTCTGAAAAAAGAGATCAAACAGGATAAAAGAAAATGGGAAAATATCCCCTGCATCTGGGTAGGAAGAATCAACATAGTGAAAATGGCCATACTACCAAAAGTGCTATACAGATTCAGTGCAATGCCAATTGAAATTCCAAAAGTATATTTCAGAGAACTAGAAAAAAAATCCAAAATTTCATTTGGAACCATTAGAGACCTAGAATAGCATAAGCCATCCTAGGCAACACAGACATGGCAGTGGGTATAACAATTCCCAATTTGAAACTACCCTACAAAGCCACTGTGATAAACATGGCATGGTACTGGCAAAGAAAAAGAACTGAGGATCAGTGGAATAGATTAGAAGATGAAGAAACAACTCCAGATGTACTCAGCTACCTCATCTTTGACAAAGGAGCCAACTCTCCTCAGTGGAGGAATGATAGCCTCTTTAACAAATGGCTTGGAAAAACTGGATTTCAACCTGCCAAAGAATAAAACTAGATCCCATCTTTCACGATGCACTAAACTAAAATCCAAGTGAATTAAAGATTTAAATATTAAAAAAGAGTCACTAAATTTGCTGGAAAATAAGTTAGTCAGAATTTTTTAATGCACTGGCATAGGAAAAGACTTTATGAACAAATCCTCAGTTGCAAGAGAAATTGCAAAAAGAATCGACAACTGGGACCTCATCTTATTAAAAAGTGTCTGCACTGCAAAGGAAACCATCAACAGAACTAAAAGACAACCCACAATGTGGGAAAAAATTTTTGCAGCTGCTCATCAGGCAAAGAACTATTATCTAGAATATATAAAGAACTCAAAACAATCAGCCCTCAAATATAAAGACCTGATTCAAAAATGGGCATCTGAAATGAACAGACATTTCTCAGACAAAGAAGTAAAAGCAGCAAGTAGATATATGAAATAATGTTCCACATCACTGGTCATTAAGGAGATGCAGATGAGAACAACATTGAGAATCCATCTCACCCCATAAAGAATGGCTGCTATCAAGAAATCACACAATAGCAAATGTTGGTGGGGTTGTGGGGGGAAATGAACCCTTCTCCATTGTTGGAGGGCGTGCAGACTGGTGCAACCACAATGGAAATCAATATGGAGGTACCTCAAAGAACTAGGATTAGAAGTTCCATTTGACCCAGACATCCCTCTGATGGGTATCTCTCCAAAGGAATTAAAAAGTCATATCACAGTGATATATGTGCAGCTATGTTTATAGCGGCACAATTTGTAATAGCTAAATCTTGGAATCAGCCCATTCGCCCATTAGTTGGAGACTGGATAAAGAAGATGTGGTTTTTCTATAAAGTGGAGTACTATTCAGCCATAAGGAATGAGAAATTAGATTAATTCATAGGAAAATGGATGCATATTGAGGATATACTCAAGTAAAATAAATAGGTCACACGTGCATAAATGCTGAACAGTTTCTTTGGTGTGAAAAACTATAATTGTACATAAGATCCTAATGGTATAATTGACAATATGAAATAGGAGGAAAAGGGCTAAAGGTGTAGGGGAAGTGGGAAGGGTAGAGGAAAGGAAATAAGGGAAAAGAAAAAAATAGGAGAAAATGAAAAAATGGAAATACAGTATTTGTAAATAGAGAAGGGTGGAGAGGGTAAAGGGAGGTCAGGGACAAGGGGAAAAATGAGAAGAAGCAAGACCTGTCATGTAAAAGTACAAGATTCCAATGATGAATGTAACTCTACTGTATACCTAAAATGTACCAATAAACTCAATGAGGCAAAAAAAAAAAAAAAAAAACAACTGAAAGAAAACTTTACCCTCAAGTTCATAGTAGTCTAATAAAAGACTGAGAAGCAAAATAAGAAATACAACAACATTACATAATGTGAAAATAGACAAAGAAATCCTAGAATCTATTGGGAGAAATCAAGAAGATTGATATGGTTTTCTTTATTATTAGTAAGTGCTTGTAGTACATGATGATTACATTTTTCATGGGGAGTTGATACACGTACAAAACACTTCTTAACTCTTTCATCCTCCCCTCCCTGCCCTTTCTTCTTGATCCCTTTGACCCTTTCTTTCTCTTTTGATTGTTGTGGTTTTAATGTGACTATTCCAAACTACAAGTGTTGCCTATATGATAGCATGAGCAGGTTATGCCTTTAATAGGTGAATAGGCTATGAAGTTTCCTCTTCAGAAAGTGGGATTAGGTACTTTTCTAAAAGGGTTTAATAGAAGGAATTCCTCCCTGTATTCCCTGCTCTGTCGGTGAGTACACAGATCGCCCTCCCCCACCTCCTCTGCGGGACTCAAGAGTTCAAGGTGGCACCTTGGGAGCAGGAAGGCCCGTCTCTCATCAGCCAGCATTTAAGTTTTATTCCTCCCAGTTTTCAGAACTGTGAGGGAAAAAAATTCTGCTCCTTCTAAATGACCCACTACCTGATATAGAAGCAGAAACAAAGACAAAGTGTATACCAGCTGGACACTGGGAACTAAATGGTAAAGGGGGGTTAAGACAGTAGATTGAGAGCATTGCAAGCAAACAAAATAATAGGAAAAAAGAAACAATACATCATAGCACTCTGGTAGAAGCTGTGAGTAGTTCTAAAATGCTACAAATCAATATAGATAGATAGATAGATAGATAGAGATATAGATCTTTTTTTTAATTCTGGGAAGGGGAAGGAGAGTAGTGATGATGGGCAATCAGGTCTATAGGTACCACTGAGATTTGTTCTGTACCTTTAGCATATATTTGAAAGATCTATTATGAAATGCTGTTATGCTCATTCGTGTTTTATAAAATAATGCTAGATAAAAAAATAGAGAAGGGAAAAATAGAGAGGGAAAAGTTCAGATCAAACCTGGATGTAGAAAAAGTAGATAAAAGAATATTACACTAATGGTGTGATAGAAATAGAGATCTAAAAGACTTAAAGTAAATAAGATTTAAAGAAGATAAGAAAATGAAAAGCACATAGGAAAATTACATAGTATCTCTCTTAGGTGACTGGGTAAATGGCAGCAACAATAAGGAGTCTTATAGATGATTTAGCTGGTCTCAGCGAAGGATTCCAAATCTATGGAGTTGCAAGATATCTGTTCCCAACAAGAGTATTGGATGTGAGTTATAGAAATTGATAGATAAAAAGACAAGATCTACAGCATCATTTTCTAAATAAAGAGTAAAACGCTAAGAGCAGTGAAGGAAAGGGCATGAAGCTAGGACCACGGAAGAAATGGACATATTTATGACTATATTCTGTGCACCTGTAATAAATTCATGATGAGCTAGAAGAGCAATGAAGAGGAGTTCAATCATATATTTTGAAAGACCACTCTGAGCTACAGAAAAAGAAAATTCATAGATTCTTTTTATGCATGAATTTTTCAAAGTACTGGCTGATATACAATTAAGGTACACACTTTAAAAAATTCTATTTCATTAAAAATACTGCATTTCTGCAAACATGACCTTTCAGTGAGAATTTTCTTTCAAATTCTAAAATAATTATAAACAATTCAATATGATTTGATTTCAAAGGGAAATTCTTTAAATGGGCACAATGAATGTGGCACATGTCACACTTAAACAATGAATGCCAATGTATGTGAAGGGGACATTTTCTATGGTGTTACTAAAAAGTTAAAGATAGAGAAATGTTTTGAATTTGCTAGGCACTTACATTGCAAGAAAAAGAAGGACTTATTTTTATTTGAAATGTGGAAAGGTATTTTGGACAGTGAATTATGTACTTTCTTAATTTTTTCAATGTTTTTAAAAACATGAAACAATAATGATTATCTCTTCAATTAGGAAAAGTCATTGCAATAAACATCTGTTGGTTTTGCCAGTCAACACTCATCCAGTCAGCAAAAATTTTCTTTCAGAAGCTGCCCTTCCTCAGCAGTAACAGTTGCTAAGTGTAATTCACGTCAGTCCCACTCTAGGGGACATAATTTGAAATTATGCAGTTGGTTAAGTCCATCTCCCTGGAAATAATGATCATCACATCGAGGTCTTTACGTGTAACCCAAACTGCAAAGGAAAGTTAGATGAATTTCCTGGAAAGAAAGCACTCCTTTCTCTTCTAAGAGTAGTAAGGGAGCCAAGGCTGAATAATGATGTAATAGGAAGAAGTGAGGACTAGAATTGATTCACCTGATTTGCTTTCACAGAGAAAACCTGGGGCTTCTTTGGAGCATCACCATGTCAACTCAATGAGGAACCAAACTACAGAAGTCAAAGCAGAGGTGCTGGATCTTTATGAATCTGATTAAGTTTCATTTCCTCTGTATTTCCAAATATATGAACAAATTTGTTGAGAACTAATATTCTATTGTTACTTAATATCAGTTTGATCTTTAATAATTTATCTACTAATATAAACATATCATCTGTAATTATCAGATTTTTCAAGTTTCTGAATATGAAAAATAAATGATTAGCAAATTCATTCTAATACTTTAATAAAGGTAAATATGACACTTTAAACAGAAAATGCAATACAATTAGGTTATATTCAATATATAGCAGAAAGTCATCACGTGTCCTTGATTGTAAACTCAAACCAAGAACCTTCAAAATTGATGTAGTTTGCTGCAGAAAATTTCACGTACACAAGTACCTCATTTTACAATTTTCCCAACTGGAAAATTACAGGAAGTATAGCATAAAAAAAAAAAAAGTGAACCTAACGTCTTTCTGTAAGTTCTCTTTATCTATCGAAAGAATTGCGTGAAAGTTATCAGAGAGAGTCTTATGCAGTATGCAATAGGGCAATAGTAATAGATTTTTACATCACATTGGACAAGTTCTCTATCTCTTTGGCCTTGGTCACACTTACATAAAGTGAATAGCAGGTTTACCTCCACTTTATCAGGAAACCATTACCCATTTCGGGGATACCAGAGGCTTCTCTGTATTTAATGCATTGGCTATTAATGTTGGGGAAGCGTGGTTGGGCCATGCATTTTGCCATAGACACCAGGAGAATTATGAAAATTTCAGGAAAGAAGGGAAGGATAGAAATTCTTTTGTTGTTAGAATAGAGCTTCAAGAAATGAATCATTGACTCCCATATGCCAGGCATCAAATGTATCAAGTCAAGGCCAAGCATGTGCATATAAATATTATACCAATGCCTAGCACCCTAGAAAAGTGGTGATTTATTGAAACCAATATCTCCTTCTCTTAATATATACTTCATAATATGTCTTTTGGTTTTTTTATTAGTACATGGTAGCAATATATAATGTTTATATTCCTTGTGTGGATTTGGTGCATGCACATGGCACATCTTAGTTCCTGCGCTCCCGTTTCCTCTTCCTTCCATCTCCTAATTCACATTTGAGAAAGATCTAGCTCTCTATTTCCTGTTATCTGTCTTTTATTTTGCTCTTTATTATAATTCAGGTTTCTTGTGTAAGGGAAACCATGCAATATTTAAGCATGTGTCTCATTTGTCCTTTGATATACTTTGTCATAGATAATTAACCAAACTATGCATTAAATTAAAAATAATACAATAAAAAACTCATCACAAAAATAATACAATAATCTATAATATTCAGGACAAATTATAAAAATATCAACATAAATATTTCAATATATTAAAAACAGTTTCATCTATCATAAATGATACAGTAAGGTGGACAGATGCTGTTATGGTATGGACGTGTGTCTCAGAGCCCCCCTGAGTGTGCTGAGCAGTTCATCTCCAATGCCACAGTGTTAAAGAGGCGGGCTCTTTAAGGAGTGGCTAGGCCCTGAGGGGTCCTGCCCACAGGAATGGTTTAGTTTCATTATTGTTGGAATGTGTCAGTTATCAGGGGAGTAGGCTCCTGCTGAAAGGGGCGGTCTGAACCCTTTTGCACTAACTCTTGCACATACTCTCTTACACTTTCACTTTTCAGCATGAGAAGAGATAACAAATGCCCAGATGTGGGTCTCTACCTTACGCTTCCTAGCCTCCAGAATTCTAAGAGATAAATTTCTATACCTTACAAATACTGGATTCAGATATTTTTTTCAGAGCAACACAAAATGAACAAAGATGCCCAAATAGAGTCAAGATCACCACAGGTATAAATATACAAATGTAATAATGTCTTCATTAATGCTAACTCAACTATTGGTGCATTATTGCCATTGGTTTCAAACCAAATAGTCTAATGGTCACTGGTTATTCATTCATGAAAATATCAGGATATAAAATTTCAGTATATTAAAGTTGTAAAAATGCTTTCTATTTATATGTAAAATAGTGTTTGGTTCTAGATACAGATATTTATAAAGTGATTTTTAACTTGGTCTGTTATTTGTAATTTGTTACAGATGTTTCATCAGTTTTCGTTGTGTGAACATATTATATCCACCCACTGCCAGTGACACCCTTAACAATAATGACAACGCCAAACATTCCTACTGATATATCTACTGCTCATCGATAGCTTTAATGTCATTTTTGATAATTGGTATTCTAGAGTTCATAAAGCTATAAACCACAATGGAATATGAAACTATGTAACTATATAACTATATCATGTAAAAAGCCAAGTGGGTACTCAGAACAGGGATATTCCTTCTATTGTTAGCAAACATATTATTCATACCAATATAATCTTTGAAAGTATTTCCGTATACACACACATAAGCATTTACTCTAAAAAAAAAGAATAAAATAAGAAGTACAAGGTAATTGGGTTTATACTAGAAATTCAGGTAAAGATTTTTATTTTCAAACGCCAGTGTCTTTTCTTTCACTTGCTGTAATATTGGGTATAGAGCCTGGTATATTCCTGGATTCAAACATGTGATTCCAGCAGTGGCTTTTATTTTGGAGTTGGGTTGTGCAGATAGCTGTTCCTACATGTGGGGTGTGCCAGTGTGATCAATAGGCTGATGAGGCATGTGTGGCCTGCACTGCCCAACCCTACCATTTTCAACCTAATTAGCAGCTGCTCAAAGATGGGAAACAGGTGCAGATCCAGGGCCAGACCAGGAAAGTCTGCCTGTAATTAACAAGGAAAAAAGGGTCAGATATTGGGAAGAATATCAAATCGGCCCACTGGGGTTAGCATGCTGGCCTCAAAGGCATAGTCACCTGAGATCTTAAGCATGCTAATGTAAATTATGCAAGCTTTCAAACAATGTGGCTGCATAATCAGTTGGCAGAGTGGAAAATGAATTTTTTTTTTTTTTTTTTTTTTTTTTTTTTTTTTTTTTAGCAAGGGAGTAGGGAGAAAGGCATGTGCAAAACTTATTTTTCCTCACATCATGTTGTGGACATTAGAGAAGGGAATATATGCAAAGAATAATGACATTTTCTGTGAGGCAATCATGAGATGCTTAGAAGTTGTTAACAAATTAAAGGAAAAAATATGAGAAAATGAAAATATGGAAATAAAGTGTTTGTAAATGGGGAGGGGAGGAGGGGGTGAAGGGTGGGCAGGACTCTTCAAGAAATGGGTAGTTTGGAGGCCAATCAAATGATCAGATTGTTTAGAGACTTATTCACTCATAGATATTTGGAAGTAGACACATTATGCAGATGTTGTTGTATATAATATATTGACTTTGGACATTGATAATTATTTAAGTTACCCCGTATATTGTAGTACATTTACGACTAACAAGGACCTATTAAGGGCAAGACTAAGTTCAGAAAAGGTGAAAAATGAAATTCCTGAGTAAACAATTGGTCACAAGGCTATGTGCCAGGTTCAGATCCTGGCTTTCATAGCCAAGTTTTCAATACCAAAACACTATTTCTATTCCAATTAATGGAGTTTACAATTTACCTCAGGCTCTCAGAAGACTTTACACCCTGTCCTTTCTAGCATTTAGCATTTACACTCTCAACAAAGTGTCACCTACTTAGAGCCAAGTTTCCCAGGCTAGAAGAGAATCTTGTATTTCAAGTTGAGCAACTGGTCAGTAGTTATCAGTCAATTTAGCTAAATTAGTGCTATGGGGGGAAAAAAAGATCCCAAAGCCTCAGGTGTTTACAACAAAGATTTATTTCTCACTCGCAGTGCAGGTTTTATGGGCTGGTTATGGGCTTCCTATTAACTTCATTACAGGCATGGAATGGAAGGAACAGCCCAGCCCCTATCAGGGACATGTCATCTTATCACAGAGGACATAAAATGGCAGAATGCGGGAGGGGTCGCATTCCACTTGTGTGCCATAACTCATAATTGTGAATTAGATGAAATCCATACAAAATTTTAGAGAGCTAAATCTTACTGTGGTGTGCATACAGGTACCAACTTGTATGGAACAGTGCATTTCAATGTTAGAATTAAATAAAATATTATCTGCTGTTTTTTTCAAAGATTCACTATGTATCAGACACTTGAATTTTACTTTTTTCTCTCACGGTAATCCTGAAGCCCTGAGGTTACCTATTTTATGGAAATCATAGCTCAGAGTCTTTGATTTGCTCATGGCTCCATAGCTAAATAAGTGGCAGCATTGGGGTTCCAACCTAGCTTTGGCATGGATCACACTTTTCTCATATACTACTGTACCTGTGAAGATGATGTGGCCGGCCTAGCAGGCCCCTTATCCCACGGGATCTTAACAAAATCCACTGCATCTGTCACATTCTGATTGAGAGATGACTGGGGACCTGGGAGGATGTCTGGGCTGCCTTGAGAACATCAGCCAGTGACTCCTGGGCTAGATGCTGCATGCTTGAGGACAGAGCACAGGCTGCACAACTTCGAGATGCATCAAATCCAGAGTCTCTCAAGGTCCCTTTACAGCAATGCACTTAAATCAGTTTTCTTTGTTAATATTGCCCCTACTGACACACTCTTCACTGTATATTCATTATTGTATTTATGTGTAGAGGGGCTGTTTTCAGATATTTACAAGGATCCTAACCTGTGTTAATTAGATGCCAATAGAAATCTTCCCCAGTTTTGAAAACCTAAAATGTCTCCAGATATTGAAGAATGTCCTTGGGTTTTGTGTATACAATCAAAACATTCCCAGTTAACTACTGCTTTATAAGCAAAAGATAAAATTGGTATGGAATTATATATATAGTACTATACATGAAAAAGTTTATCTTATTAAAATCCTCTTGTCATGTATTACACAATCATCTATTATTTAACTAAATTAATTGATCACTTATTATATGCTGGGTACTGTGCTGACTTGTAGGGCAGGGGATCTGCGAAGATGGAATAAGGCCAGTTACGTCCTCATGGAGTACGTTTTGTAATTCTGAAATCATAAAGGAGCTACAAAAGTAAAGAACCATTAAAGAGTATAAGTTATTTGAGTGAGCAAGAAAAGATTAGTGAAGGTGGTTAACATAATTAAGTAACAAGAATTTTAAGTAAGACTTGGTAATGGAAGAAAAAGAATGCTGTTGACGGTTCATCCCAGTCTCTCCCCAAGACAAGCACTAGATTATTTTATCCAGAGTCATATCAATCTCCAAAATGTCTTCAGATAAAGGATTCCGAAATCAATAATGCCAAATCTAGAAGTATCTGAGCCTCCCCTTAAGTATTGGAGTTGAGATCTCTTGAGAAATATCATAAAGTGAGTTAAAAATTCTTCTTTAATTTAGGAAAGTAAATGAATAAAGTAAGAATGAAGAAAGAGATAGGAGGAAAGAAAGAAGGGGGGAGGGTGAGAGGAAGTAGGGGGCTGAACAAGGAAGAATGCTGGAACAAGAGATCAAAGACAAAGTTGCGCCAGGAATCAATGTCGTACAGCAGGAAAAAAACAAACAACAAAAAACAAAAAAACAAAAAAAAATTTGTAGTTACAAGTACAGGGATTCAAATCACCGGACTTTAGGACAATTGCACAGCAGATACTGCATCACATCTAAAATGGGAGAAATAATCATTTCCTTTAATGTACATTACAATAAGTTAAAAGATAGCCCATTATTTACTCTTAAGACACTTTTAACAGTTTTACATGAGTATGCACATTTAATGTACTCTTAGATTTCTTATGAATTCTGCAACCTGTGTTTGACATAGCAGGATAGAGGGGAACCAGACTTTCTGCTTCCAGGATTTCATTTTATCAAATTTTTACAAAATTATTTGAAAAATAGATTAAGAAGATTTGAGGTAGTGACGACTAGATGAATAGATTTCTATTAAAAAGAATTACACTTGAGAAAGTGGGATGAATGAACAAGATAGGAGAGATATTTAAGAGCAACAAATTAGCTAGGTTTTAAGAAAATGGACAAAGACCCATTATGGAGATTTAGAACATTTAGCTATAAGGGAGAAATGCTAAATTCCTAGTTATGGCAGGAAAAAAAAAAGAAAAATACTAGGGAGATGGGAAAGATTTTGGATTGAGTGCCCTCCAATTCTGTAGTAGGCTTTATATGAATGATGTGAGAACTTTCCCTCTCAATGTACATATTTGTTGTTTGGAAACTTGATGTCTTTTGACACTACAACTTGGTAGAACTTGGATTTCTTACCTAGATTTTTATCAAGAGTTTAAGAAGCTACCTATGTTTTCAAGAGAAATAATCTGGAATTTACTTTTCTTGTTTTAGTGTGAGAACAAGGCCCATGAAATGTAAAATATTATATACTTGATCACATTACCTTTTAGGTAGGAACAACTTGTTTGGGATTTCTTGAAGAGATTGACTCAGTAGTACTTAAAGTCCCCATGTATGTAAAAGATTACTCTTTTAAGTGTCCTATTGTCATAAATATTCATCAAATATTAACTTAGCAACTATTCACATTTAACAGTTGGGTGATAATCCATTCCTTCTCATTTTAATAGCTATAAAAACTTAAGTCTAGACAGGGCAGTGTTTTATATAAGGCCACATAATGTATTTAAATTGGAATCCACAGTTCTAGGTAATCATAAAATTGCAGCTACTTTCTTGACTTATGTTCAGCAAACACTAGGTAAGCCATCCTTTGCAGAACTAAAATAATTCTACTTGTGCCATATATCATTTTGCATAGTATTAATAACAGGGAGAAATCACAAAAGTATATCTTATAAATTAGAAGTATATAGAGTAGAGTCACTTAACACGTCAGTCAAGTCCAACAGCTGCCCTCAATCTTCTTTTAAAATTCAGACACTCAAAATAGACAGGCTAAGATTTATAAAAATAGATTTGTCTGTCACTTCTAATTTTACATCTTGCAAACAAGTTGTGCTTCAATGAAAATTTGCAGATAGATTGAGCATCTGGCAATAGGAAGATTGTCATGATTTTCATGGTTTGGAGTTAGACTACAGAGGATAATTGGTAAAGATAATCTTTTGTTTGAATATCCTCAGTGATTTTACCACACTCACCCTGATGACAGATGGTGAGTATGGTTATTGTCAACTCACTTTTACGAGAAACAAGAGTTTGGAAAGCCAAAACATCAAATCACTCACTGCAGAAGCAAATTGTCACTGTGAGATGAATATCAATCTAGGGTTAAAGCCTGGCTCTTCCACTTCCTGGCTTTGCGTTCCTGTGCATATAACTGAAAATTTGGTACTCCATATATTTGACTGTAGTAAAGCATATCAGATCCACCCTTCCACAACTGTGGTCCATGCATGAGCAGAGTTGGCATCATCTGGATGCTTGTTTGAATGGGAGATTTTCAGACCTCACCCCAGACCACAGAATCAGAATGTGCACTTAAATATCTCAGGTGATTTTTTTTTTTCAGACAAGGTGTCCAAAATATAAGGTTCTTATTGGTTCTTTCTAGCTGTAGTACTCTGTCAATTTTAATATAGGGACTTTCCTATGTGTTCCTGTAGGCTTTATGCTGTGCAATATGTAACTGAATGAATAAACAAAGGAGAAGAAAGTTATTCTCACCCAGCCTGAATTGAAAGACAAGTCATCACAACCAATGGGACCTCAAAATCCCAGTAAACCTTTTGGAAAGTCATAGCAGGATTCAGTTCATTTCTCCATTTACTAAATGTAAGAGTCCTGCATTCTTATACTCATTCCCTGCTTTAAAAAAGGTGATGTTATCTCCACAATAAAAAAAAATATTTGCTACTAACTTCTTTCTGTAGTTCCTGCTTCTATGAAGCACAAATACTAAACCAATCTGTCCTTTTCCTTGACGTTGCTTCCTTCCCCCCCACCCCCCGTTTCCACCCACCCATTCAGGCACTGCATTACTGCCAGGCCGCTTGCTTGCACCATCTGCTCATTAAGTGTCAGTTGATGGGAGGACAGAAGACACCTGGTGACTGTGAAGTCGGGCCAATACACTGAGGAAAATCGGCAAAGTGGCAAAAAAGCACAAAATGAAACAGACCTTGGAAATCCAGAGGATTGAGTTTCAGAGGAAGGAGGGACAAGTGAGGCAGGTCGAGCTTCTAAGGCTCAGGGCAGTCTTTTCATTTCCTGACCTTGTGCTCTGTGAGCACTGCCCTTGGAAGGGAGAGAGATCCTTAGGAAACAGAGCACATTCATTTTCTGCTGAACAGCTTCTTTCTGCAAAGCAAATGGCACACGATGACTGCAATGGGTACCTGTTGGACTGAAGATTGTTAAATGACTGGAAAGGCTCTTGTGTGTCCAAGTTGCCAGCAAGGCCATTTCTTCTAATCCCACAAAGCATCCTAGTCAACTGTTTATCAATTTTGAAAGCAGAGACAGACCAAAAGACCTAGCTATAACCTGCAGAAATATGGCCAGAGGGCTACTCTCTGGAAGAGTGGACCTCGGAGAACCACATGAAGGGCCCCAGGCCAAAATTAGGACATATAATCCTAAACTTACTCCAAGGAGTCTCAACAGCCAAAAAGTTCTCTTAGCTCAGGGCAACTTAAAGCCAGCTGTCACACGTTTAGGTCGTAGTTTCACTTCTCAACTGGAAACAACTATTCTGTTGCCAGTTTAAAATATTCAAGTTGGTTAAAAGCACTAGTAGAGGTGGCATGAGAAAAAATTGTGGTCTCTGAACCTTAGCAGAATCATTAGATTTTGTTGTTCATAGTGGTTTAGAGCTGCTTTAGCAGCAAATGCGTTAACGATGAAGAGAATGGTCTCTGGTGTGTAATAGTTTTTTTTTTTT
>NW_022900926.1:45380362-45557526 GCF_012274545.1 Fukomys damarensis
CTATGCCTGTACACAAAGTATATAATTTTTTGTGCCTCAGTTTCCTTATCTACAAAATGGGATGATGGTGGTAATCTACCTTATGGTATAGTTGAAGACTGAATGCATTAATATATGTATAGTATAAAGAAAGTCTCACATATAGTTAACTTGCATGCGCGTGTTTGTTATTATTATTGAAGAAGGGAGATCATTTTGAAACTTGTTTCTTCTCATTTTCACCACAGGGAGGAGAAGCTAATTAAAGAAACTGTTATGATCAGCATTTGTATGGATTCTTCACTCAAAGGAAAGGTGATAAAGCTCTTCTATCTTTCCATTTCCTTCAGTCTTCTTTCCTATTATCTTATTATTTGACTCCTAGCTTCTCTCAGTGAAAAATAAGAGAAAAAGAAATCTATCTAATGATTCTTTCCTATGGTGTCTTCCTTGTCAGCATCTGCCTCATCACTAGTAGATATTGACGTATCGAAGGTTCCCTCAAGCTTGTTCAAACAGGGAATTAACTTTAATTCTCAGTGATGAGAGGGGGCTCAGTGTGAGCTAAAGTATCTTGCTGCTCTTGAAACTGATTCTAGGCCCTCACAAAAGGTTAAGTCAGAGGTCTCAAAATGAAATGCCCACAGGCATCAGAAAGGTAACCTGAATGGGTAAAGTGGGATAAGAAGTCCATCAGCCTCTCTTTTATTCCTCATTTTACAGAAAGACACAGATGCAGGAATATATTATTCTATTTGTAGACAAATAATCTTGCATGCAATGATCAACATCCATTCACACCAGATCTCAGGAAAAAATAATGATGGGATATGAGGAGGGCTGGTACCCACAGACCTGAGCAGGGTTGCTCTTTACCACTTCCAGGTGAAACCAGTGTTGCCAGATTCTCTGTTTTTTACTCAGAAATCCAGAAATTGGAGATTTAAAAAAATGTAAAATTTCTAGGGTCATAAATATCAGGTGATATTTCAGATGCCAGGACACAGAAGAGGAAGGTCAAATAGAATAAGTTTACCAGTTAAGTCTGGCCCGTAAGCTTCAATCTTGGGCTAGATTACATACACTTGGTGCTATAGTTTGGCTCTATAAGGTCTTCCCGGGGCCCATGTGTTAAAAGCTTGATCCTCAGCTAGATGCTAGGTTGGAGAAGTGGAAACTTTAAGAAGTGAAGCCTCATGGGAGGTCTTAGGTGATTGACGGTGTGAATTCAACAGGAATTGTGGGAGGGAAGAAGTCTCTTCCCCTTCTCGTTTGCCTGCTGGCCACCTTGAGGTGAGCAACTTTGTTCCACCACATGTTCCTGCCATGATGTGCTTCCTGTTTTGTAGGAAACCAGGTAATGAGGATTAAGTCCTAATTAACCATCTGTGTGAGCATAAAAGAGAAAAACAGCAAGCTGTGCTTCCTTTGGCAATGTGCACTGCAGGCATACACTAGTATGCTGCAAGTTACAGAGAAGAGTCCATACAGCTCAGATCTGGATCTTTACCTGGGTAATGGTATAGATAACAAGAGGCAGATGAATCTTCCCTTAATCTAAGTATTCGTTGCTGTGTCTAAGTGAATAAAAATAAGGTGAGCCACATGCTCAGGGATTTTTGTCCACTTGAGGCAAAGAGCCCCCGGTCCATTCATTCCAAATTATCTTTATGTCTTTTGTCTTTTATCCTCATTTGCCCCTGGTCAGGGACAAACTAGTAGGCTAATTCCTATACTCGCCTTAGAAACAGAAGTGTGTGTGTGCACAATCATGGAGTGGAACCTCAAGAACTGTGAAATAAAGTAAACTTTCTCACACTCTAAATTAATTATGTCACGTATTTTGTTGTGGTAATAGAAATCTAACACACTTAGTTATGTCACAATCCTAGTCAGTAAATTATTAAGAACCTCACAAGTGTCTAGTGGAGGGGAAAGCACTGCAGAGAGATTTTAAAAACTGGTTTAGTTTTTTAAAAATTTGTGTCCCATATGAAGACTTTTAAAATATTTTCTTTTAACATTTTATCTTGAAATAATTTCAGACCTATAGAAAATTTGCAAAATAGGTACACACGCTTTCCCCATATCACTCACCCACATTTTCCAAATACAGTTAAAAATAACGTAATTATTTCTCATTCTCTTTGTCTTATTTTTATCTCTGTCTCTCTATGGGAACATGTATCATCTTGAAACATTTGTAGAAACAGGGTCCTTATAATTCCAAAAAAATTACTGTATGTTCTAACAACAGGAATATCCTCTCATTAGCACAGTACAAGGATCAAATCAGGAAATTAAGAGTAATGCAATGTTGTCTAATCCATAACATCTAATCAAATTTTATACCCCCATTTCTTTAGAGTAAAAGAAAAAAAATTTCAGGTCCAAGATGCAAGAGTGTCCCCATTTTCTGTTTAATATCTTTTACTAACTTATTTTTCTTTTTTTCTAGATAAAACAGTTCTTGCTTGACTTTTATAACAAAAGGCAAATCTATTTTGTCTTTTATAATATTAATATTTCAGAGTACAGAGCGCTTCCTCAATATTTCAGAGGAGAACAGACAATCCTTCAATTTGCGTTTGTTTAATATTTGCTACTGATTAGATTCAGATCACCTGTTTTTGGCAAGACTACCAAGAAGTAATGTTGTTTCCTTCTTAATGTAAGAAAGGTTCAAAGGGAATGTTTGAGGAAGATCGTTAGTTTGCTTTGTGAAGAGAGACATTCTCTACATACAGTAAAGTTCTTAACCTCCAAACCAGAATTTTTATATATTTTTGTTATAGCACTATTTTTAGAAGATTTTGTTCAAGTTTTCTGTTTATATGAAGGTTTCACTCTCAGTTTAGTGACAAAAATCCTAGAATCTTCAGATCCATTTAGAATTATACATAAGGCCATAAAGTTTGTAGGATTCGTAGATGAAATGACAGCAAAATAAAGCAAACAGCATTTATTATTGAATTTGGTAATAGGAAATCCTCCCCCTCCTTCTAAGGTCCCATAGAATCTTTAAGTCTGAAGCAGGAAGGAGACTGAAACTAGAGTGTGGAAATACTGAATTAAATCATCCTTAGCAAAATCATAGAAATAGTTCTTTGCTTTTATAAAATACAAAATTCCGAAATTTACTAGATTATCTCCTTTTTCTGAGAGAAATAGAATGAAGATAAAGGTTTGAAATTATTAGTACAAAAATAGTCATGAGTTGGAACCCTAATTTTGTCTCATAGGAGGTATGTCATATGGAATACTTTATGAAACTTCAAAATTTGAACAGTGTCAAAGAGCAGACCTTTGAACTGGTGGGCCCTAGCGGGAGCCCCAGATTAACCATCTAATATTTGTAGAATCTTGAACAAATTTCTCTGTGTAATTCAGATTCATCATCTGTAAAATGGAGGCTAATCTTGCCAGACTCATGAGGATTAACATGATAAACAGAGCAAGAATATTTAATTCAATAAATCTGGTAGATAGTATATGTCCAGTAAGTTGATTTTTCTTCAAAATTTCTTTTTGTCTGGGCATTTTCTGGAGTTTATTAATTCAATTCTTGTAAAAATCCATTGGGAGAATTTCAGTATGTAGTAAAACTTAAAAGCATTTAGAAAAAAGAGGCCCAGGGAGTTTTCAATAATTTTAACAACCTGATATGTTGAGATCAGCACAATGTACTCAGTGTTGTAAAAGCATGAAAGCATATATAGTTATTGAGAAGTTTACATATGGATATGAATTGTTAAACTGAAATATTTGTAGAATCATTTTGGTAGTCTCAAGTTTCAAGATCTTGGTCCTATGTAGAAAATCTCTGTTGGCAATTTAAACAGTTCACTCTAACTGGAACTCAAAGATCACCGTGACACAGTAGGTGAAAAAGTCTTTGTTTAATGAAAGGAGATTTTGAGGGACTGAAGGAACTTGGTCCTGCGTAGAAGTTCTTCCAGCTTTTGGACAGAGTGCTGGTGTGGCTGAAGCCTAGGATCTGAGTCCTGAGGCATCAAGAATCACTTTGTTCTCAGGTTTTTGTTGACATGTGATATCACTATCCAGAAAAAATTAATAAACTTGAGTTCTTTTTTGTTGTTGTTGTTTTTGTTTTTTGTTTTTGGTACTAGGGATTAAACTCAGGTCCTGTGCTTGCAAAGCAGGCAGTGGAACCACTGAACTAAATTCCAAGCCCCTTAAAGTCTTTTTTTTTCTCAGCTTTCAAGGAAGTTACCTTGTGTGTCTAGATATTTGTATTTTTCTCCTATTTGTAAGGGAATATGTCATCAGAAATGGGGTAGAGTGAGACAAGTTGTAGAAAGAATGTTTGAGATTATTTGCTGAGAAAAGTGAACTATAGATTTATTGTCACTTATTGTCCACTCTTTTCTGGCTTTTGTTCAATATTGCTTATAAAAATGAAAATATTTGTAAATAGGGAAGGGAGGAGGGGGTGAAGGAAAGGCAGGGGTAAGGGGAAAAAATGAGAACCAAGACCTGTCATGTAAAGGTACAAGATCCCAATGATGAATGTAACTGTACTGCATACCTAAAATGTACCAGTAAACTCAATGAGAAAAAAAAGAACCTAATAAAAAAATGAATGAACCTATAACTTATCACCTAAGCCAGGGACTTCTGAAACAGAAATGGGGTTCTTATAAGTAATTACATAGAAACCAAATGAATAAAGTGACACAAGCAAAGGAATCATCCTTGAGGGACTTATGTTCAGAAATAAAAACATTGCTATAGTTAGACTTGGATGAAATGGTTAAATTGGTAAAAATGACAGTGGTCAATAATTTTCCCTTGTGCTGCCCCTAGTCATTTTTCTGTGCCCATCTATGGCAAACTCTTGCAGTTATCTTACCAGGTATAGACTTCAACTGGCTTTTCTCTGAGTATATTGCCACTTCTGTATTTGGCACTCTTGTCAGAGAATTAAAAATTTATTTTATAAACTCATAAAATTTTATTTTGTGCTCAGATATCTATTTCTAGTGATCTTATTCTCATGGCCTTCTTGAGCAAAGGAACTCAGAGTTGTGAAGAATGGGAAATCTGGAACTAGGATATTTTAAAAGTTTTCTCTAAAGATAAATGTAAAATTTAAAATTTTCAATTCCTGGGATATAAAATTATTTGTAGCACATTACCTCTGTTAATTTTCATTTGCCAAGAATGCTCTAGGTTGATAGTGTCCTCTTATAACAGTGATTTTTAGATCCTTCATTTATTTTAGAGCAGTATTTTTTTTCAGAGTACTTCTTATTGGTTTTGGTTCAAGGCTGAATGTGGCTTTTTCTTTCATTGTATATATTTGTGCTGAAGTGGTGTGGACTCAAATGCTTATGTAAAATTTGATGCTGGAGCTACTATTATGCAATTCCTTAAAATCTTATTCAGTTTAGATAGTTAACAGTCTTCAGGCACTTAACTCCTGTTTTGTGTACATTTGTATTCAAGCACCATAAGACAGAAGTTTAGTTGCATTCCTAGACTAGTGATTTTCTGCCTGATATTATTTAGACATGTTTTAAATAGAAGAGGAAACATAGAAAAAGAAAATGTATCTGAGACTTTGTCATTTGTTACTCATCAAATATTTCAGAGGCCTTTTTTCCTAACATGTGCCAAAGCTATAATTAATTTGAAATTCTTACTTTTTGTGCAGATCCGATGTAGATTCTTCCTGCGAGTGCTTGACATTGAGTATCATTGGCTATAACTCTCATTCGAGTTCTCAAAAAAATGTTTTTATCAGTCTCAATATCATGCTTGACACTTATTAATGCTCCAAATATAGTGGAAGAGATGGATCAGGACTTGGAGAGAACAGAAATGCAGTAGGGTTTTAGAAAGGCATTATTTAGTGTTTCTGTATTTACCCTTCTCTCTAGTTTTATGAATGACTGGCATAATTAATCAATTACAAAAGATTTTCATAATGAATTGGGAATATAGAGTCAGAGTTCCCTAGAGTGTAGAATCTCTAGAGTCTAAAATTAACACTGCCAACTAAATGTTGTTAATATATGGTTTCAAATCTATTTATCTTTGTAGGGTTGACAACATTGTGAAAGTAAAGATATGCCAACTCTGAGGTAAGAGTGGGGATATATATATCTGCATATATCTTTGTAATATCTATCTATCTATCTACATCTATTTACCATCTATCTATCTGTCATCTATCTATCTATCATTCCATCTATCTATCATCTAATGTGTGTAAAATTCAGAAGAAGAGGCGATCCGAGTAGTGAATCTTACAAACTCAACTGCATTAGCACGGAAGGATGAAGGAATAAGTAATGACAGGTACCTTTGAACTAGTCGAAATTTTGTTTTTCTGTCATGGTGTTTCCTTCATTTTTAAACAACCTAGGGCAAACCCCATATGTCAGACATTTACTAGAAAAACAAAGATTGAAAGTGAGATGATATTTTTGATAATTAAGGTGACTCTTCTGCTTCTCAGGGTCCTGAGTATACTATTGGGAAAGAGAATTATAAATACAAATATTCCCTTTGCAACATCATGTCATTATCATTTTTATGGCTGTATGTGACTTAGGATAGTAAATTGAATTCTATCAATTTTTACCAAGTATTTCTAAAGTTCTATACTATGTAAGTGGGTACTAAATACAATACATACACAAGGACACTGGAGCTCTTACTTCTGACAGGTTTGGATAAACTCTGATAATTACAGTTTGATCAAAGCATTTCAATAAAAGTGTAAACATTCTTAAGTTATATATTAAAAAACAAAATATGTGACCAAGAGAGAATGCCTTCCTTCCATATCTGCATGAAGTTATTTGGTGCTATGTTCATATAATTTTAACCAAATATTTGGTAAGGATTATTTTGTGGGGTTCTCAATAACTTCTTTATTCCTTGTTTTAGCTTTTCTGTACACATTTGCTTTGTTTTTTTTAAACTTCTCCCACCACATTTTGAATTTTTAATGTCATAAATTACATCATTTCATGTTGCATATTCCTTAACAAATTATTGTAGCTATTGTTACTAGTGATAATTTAGTCTTTTACCTTCCATACAAATACATAAATGGTTTATACTTCACCATTACATTATTAAAATATTGTGAATTTGTATACTCATTTTTACTGGTGAGCTTGATATTTTCAGATCTTTTCATGTTACTCACTAATATGCTTTACTTTCTGCTTGAACAGCTCCCTTTAGCATTTCCTGTGAGGCAGGCCTGGAGATGATGAGCTTTGTCAGCGTTTGTCTCAGAATCTTTTATTTTTCTTTGGTACTGGGAATTGAACCCAGAGCCTTCACATTCAGCTACATCCCCAGCAACATTTGCTTTGTTTTAAATTATTCAACATAATTGAAAAGAAATTCAATGACATATATTTTAATTACAAAAAAAATCTGCTAGTCAACATAGCACCTGTTAATATTGTGGTGATATTTACTCTCCCAAGAAACAGAGAAAAGAATACTTACATATGTCTTTTATAAAATAACTTTGTTTTCACCCAGTGTATATGAACTACTTTCTATATTAATTAAAGTATATTTACATAGCACATAGGTAATTTTTCATAGTTGCACAGTATTTTATTGTATGGGTACACACAAGTTACTTACCAATTCTTAGTTTTGGATATTAATTTTGTTTTCAAATTTTGCAAATACGTAAAGAAATCAGACAATATTCTTGAAGCTACCTGTGACTAAATCCTCCATCATTTATTTGGAGTTCACTTTGGAGGTACCGTTACAGGACCTGTACTGGTACACACATAGTTAACTCCTGCTGTAGCTTGCTAGATCGCCTTCAGAGAAGTTGCAGGTGTTTCAACTTCAAACACCCATGTGTGGAGAATCTCCAAATACTGTTATCACTTGGTATTATCCTGTTGCTTCTTCTTTTATCTTTGACAACTTGGTAAATATACTATTATATCTCATTTAAATTTGATATTTTAATTTTTTTAGTGAGTATGTACATATGTTTATTGGGAACTTGCTGTTCAGTGCTTCCTGCTTCTCTGTAGGTGACACATTCAAAAGTCAAAAGTGATTGGCTGAAACATACACTGAATTCTATATACATTATGTTTTTTCTTATGCATATATACTTAAGAAAAAGTTTAATTTAGGAATTTGTTAATGAAGGAGATTAATAAATATAACTAATAATAAAATCAAACCACTCTAACAAATACACTTTTCACAATTCCATAGATAGAAGATTTGCTCTTACAGTAAATTCTAGCAAAATCAGCATATTATATTTTTCTTTCCTGATTAAATTGAGAATGTCTTTTGACAGGCATGGTGGTGCACACTCACAATCCCAGGGCACCAAGGTAGAAGGATCATTGCAAATTCAAGGTCAGCCTGGGCTGCAGAGTGAGCTTTAGGCCAGCATGAACTATGTATTGAGACCATATAAAAATTGGAAACTTACATCTTTTTGCATGGAAGAAGAATTTTATGGCCACTCTTTGGCATAATCAAATTACTGGTATCACTATCTTACACACTGTTAAGTAAAATAAGGATTCCTTGAACTCAAGTACTGTCATACTACAACTGATGTAATGAACAAGAGTGTTAGCTACAAAGCATCTAGCAGGCAGGTAACGTGCACCATAAATATACTGCATGAAGGATGACTTAGGCCTTGGTGGGACAAGCCTGAAGTTTCATTATACCTCTCAGAACAGTGTATGATTTAAACCTTGAGTTGCTCTTCCTAGAATTTCCCATGTAATACTTTCAGACTGTGATTGATTGTAATTAAAACTTTAGAAAGTAAAGCCAACCATAATGAGGATGCTGTACTTGATCTGTGGAGTACATATTTAGATTTTCACCATGTCTCCAATAGTATCGTTCATTTCTCATTGATTCAAAAGTAACTACTTATTTAAAAACTGACTTAAATGTATGAATTTCGAAGTTTAAATAGATTTTATTTATTTAATCATCACTGAGTTTATTGGTACTTTTCAGGTACACAGTACAGTTACATTCATCATTGGGATCTTGTACCTTTACTGACAGGTCTTGGTTCTCATTTTTTCACCCTCCCCCTTCCCTCCTTTCTCCCCCTCCACCTGTCCCTATGTACAAAACTTTGTTTCCATTTTTAAGTTATTTTGTATTTTTTCTTTTCCCTTAATTCCTTTCCCCTACCCTTCCCACTTCCCCTACACCTTTAGCCCCTTTCTTCCTATTTCCCACTGTCAATATACCATTACGATCTTATTTGCATTTTTAGTTTTTCACACCAGAGAAACTATTTGGTATTTAGTTTAAGTAGATTTTAAATCCTCTGTAGCAGCATTTTGAATAACACTAATTCCTCTTTTCTTAAGTTGTTCTTTTTTTGGTATCAAGGATCAAACTCAGCACCTTGCACTTGGGAGGCAAGCAGCAGAACCACTGAGCTAAATCCCTGGCCCTCTTAAATTGTTCTTACTGTAATGACTACTACCAAAAATATAATACTGAACACAGGAGAAATGAGTCTGAACCATGCCTTTGATAATCCTTCTTTAATTAGAGTGAAACTTAGCTGTGTCTGTGAGCAGAGAATAGAACTCATTCCATCCAAAAGCAACATAAAAACCTGAATAAGTTATTTATATCTTTCAGCTAACAAGGAGGTCGTCTTTTTTTATTATTTAAAGTGCATGTTAGACCAAAGTAAGTCTGCCTGCCTCGTGGATGATAATGGTAATGATGTTGACGATGATGATGATGATGACTGTTATTGCCAGAGAACCTTCTTTTTAATTTTGCACTGCACAATAATGGACACAGCCAGAGTATCACTGATTTGAGAACTTCACCTTCAGAAAAAATGAATATTAGAAATTAAAATGACATCCAGGGTCTAGGGTAGGGTCTTGGAGAGCTTCGTGAAGCAGATGGGTGTGGGAGGAGGGATGGGAAGCAGCTCCACAGCGAAGTGTCGTCTCCGTCTGACCTCATGCTTAGGAATCGTCACACTTCACTGGGACGCCCCACCAGCCTCACATCTCAGAGCTTCAGCTTTGATTCCGCGGCTACAGTAGGATGGATATTCATATCTTTATAGACATGTCGTTTTCTCATCCTTAATTTTTTTCCTCATGGTGTTTGGTGTTAGGGTGAAGGGCGAAGGCCACATTTGAACATAAGTCAGTTTTTTTTTATTTTATTTTATGTGGGGGAAAGCCGGGGGCGTTTGCAGAACTTAAAACAGAAATCAAACCTTTAAAGGTTGACTGTATGTGTCCTGCCACTCATCTTCTCTTCTGGCTTCTAACTCTCCTTAGGCTTAAAATATATCTGGAGCTGCTGGTTCCTTTGTTCTTTGGAGAGTTCATTTCTTATTCTTTTAAAAATGCTGTTTTTTAAAAAAGACAACAAACAAATACAATTTTTGTTGATCATGGTTTCAGAGATGTGTTGCTTACTCTGCAGAACAAAACAGGGCCCACTGTTCCCTCGGTGAGTGTGGCTCTCCCTATCCCTTCCCCTCATCCCCTATATCTACACACCATCCCTTACCCCCCAGCCCCTGTTGAACATGGTTCTCAGTGGGCACACGTTCCTGGGCTCCGTTGCTTGCTATGTTATTAGGAGACTGGGGTAGCAGAGTTGGAGTCCAGCCCATTTTGAAATGAACCAAGCAAGATCTCTCATGTAAAGGTACAAGATCCCAGTGATGAATGTAACTGTATTGTATACTTAAAAAGTGCCAATAAACTCAATAAAAAAGAAATGAACTAGATAGAAAAAAAAATAGAAACAATGCTAATTTAAAATTTCCTAGTTCTTTTATAAATCCAAATACAGGGTTTGGCATCTAATTTGCCTCTAACCTAATCTAGTACTTCATGGTTATATTGGTATGTATAACTATTATAAGGCCAAAATTTATAGTTCTCTTAAAAATGTTGCTGAGCACCAAGAATACTGGTTAGAAATCTCTGATACATTGAGAAAGTATCTAAAGAATCAGAATAAGTGAAACTTTGACTTATTTCTTAATCTTTAGACTATATGTATACTACAAACAGATAATTACGTTTTTCTGGGCTATATAGGCATAAAAATTTAATTTCAGATAAATTTGTTTAGTTGTGTAGATTTACTGTATTTAAGTATAAGGATGTATATATGTATTTAAGTATAATACATATATCTCACTCCTGCACACTGAGCCGGTTTCATTTGTATAAAGACTGCCACTTTTCTAATCCTGTGGACAAGAAGATTTCCTTATTTACAATTCCAGAATTAGATAGTTACTTACCCAGTGAAAACCACATTGAATTAGGCAAACACTACCATCGATCAACTGTGCCAGTGCCGGAGCAACATGGCAATGGATTTCTACAAGTTATCTCAATGTGATGGAGAGTAGCCAAGTCCCAAGACACAAGGCCAAGGAAGGGGGTGGGCTGTGTGTGCCCCGTTTGCCATTTCAAGCTGGCCGTGAATGAATGGAAAGTATAATATTAAGGCAGATGTGGGCTTACTCTGCCAATGGAGGGGGAAGAAAAGTTCTCATTCCCCAAGTTAACTTTTCCCAACCAGGGGTTCTCTTTTAAATATAATTTTAAATCCCTTACAGTAGCTAAAGCACACTAGGTATTCACTAAATATTAATTAAATAAATTCATTTGGAAATAAACTCATTTCAGGAATTTAATCCAAAACAAAAAGAATTAAAAAAACAAATACTCTCGGTCTGAGTAAATACCATTGTTTATTCCTCATAAATAATGTATCTTGTACTCATTTTCATGATATTTACAATGTTAAGATAAAATTTTTGATTATTAGCTTCAACCATATTTAGTCTTCTATACTTACAATATTTGATTTTGTTCAGGCAAGATCATGGGTGTATCTTCAAAAATAACTCAATGAATATAATAAAAATAAAATTATAAAGTCACTGTGTGCTAAACTTGAAGGTCTAAGAAGTCCACAGTCTGACTCAAAGAACTTTTTAGACATCTTGAAATATTTAATAGCATTATGAGATGAAATCTGAGGTGTAGTAGAAAGGAGGGACTGAATAAAAACAGATTTATGGGGTAGGGAACCTTGATGACTTAGCTTGAGATAGCCTAATGCTGTACCAGGAAAACATTTAAATATTCTTAATTATCCTCTGTCTCCCTCCACCACACTCGTGAATTGAGTCTTTGCTTGTAATAGAACATCTGTGGTCTTGGTCAGGGAAGCAGCACTGTATTTAATCAGAGATATGGTCTGATTTTCCTAACAGCAAAAGTTTGCCTTAGGGTTTACTGTTAATTAATTGTGTCTAAATATTAACTGACATCCATTATAGGGTGTGAACAAAACTCCCCTCCAGGGCACGTCCTCTGTGGAAAATTTAACATTTCCATTATGAAAGCCAGGAGAATGAAATACTTTTAGAAATGTGGCTGTAGAGTGCAAAGGAGGGACAAGCATCTACAAATCAGGGAAGAAAGAGAGAGACTAAGAGAAATGGCTCCAGGGAAAGGAATGATTCAGAGAGCTGACTTATGCTGGATTTCAAATAAATTGAATCAAAGAAAACAGGAGGAATGGCAGGTTTGCTGAGGAGCGACTTGATTGGAGCTGCTGTGGCATCCAAGTAGCATAGGGAGTTGTGATGGACAGAGCTCTCCTGAGAACTTCAACTTAGAAACACTTTCCTTCCGCAAAAAGGTCTGTCAGTAGGAGGAACTAATGGCTAATGGTCTTGAGCCATACAGATGGGTTATATCAGTCTTTCTTCCATTTCTGAATAACTAACTGGTTTTAAGATCAAATTTCAAAATAATGGAAGCTGCTTGTCTTAAGTTAAAAACTCAATAATATGTTAGGTTTGATGCTACAATTTTTTGTTCCCTCCAAGGAATGATTTTGTCCTGGAGAAATCACTTAAGCAGGATTTTTTTTTTTTTTTGGTTATTTCATGATAACTGAGACCAGCTGTGTCAACATAAATAATCATTTCTTCTTCTTCTTCTTCTTCTTCTTCTTCTTCTTCTTCTTCTTCTTCTTCTTCTTCTTCTTCTTCTTCTTCTTCTTCTTCTTCTCCTTCTTCTTATTATTATTATTATTATTATTATTATTATTATTACTATTATTATTATTGAGACAGGGTCTCACTATGTAGTTGAAAATGACCTGAAGCTCACTATGTAGCCCAGGCTGATCTTGAATTTTCAGCGATCCTTCTGTCTCAGCTTCCTGAGTGCTGGGATTACAGGTATGTACCACCACACCCAGCTAACATATATTTTGAAAACTTCTTACCCAGAAAGATAAAACTGCAAAACATTAAGTAATTTCATTATTTTCTGTAGGAAATTATTTTACACCATTTATTCAGGAAATATTATGCTTATTTGGCCAAGCAACTAAACTAAGCAGTTTGTCCACATCATGGACTAAGAAAGTATCAGGCCAACAATTAGCTCATAAGAATTGCTTCATTTCCTTCCTCTTGGTGTTCAACAAAATGAAGTACTATTACTAGAGCTGTACCTGCTCTGACAGGCTTGATGAAAATAAAAACGCTTTATTCAAAAATGGCTCCCAGGAGATGGAAAGGCCTCATGTCATCACAAATTGCCATATTACTGTAGTGAGGTGTGCAAGGACCTTTTTATAGCAAGGAAGAGAGAGAAAACAGTGGGACATTACTATAGAAAGCTCCATATGTGTTCATTATCTTCCCAAACCCTTCTCCTCCTATCCCCTCTGGTGGAAACAAAACTGGACTGTGATGTCCTGGGACCGGTAATCTGCACATTCTGTCCATGAATCTTGGCTGAGGAAAGGAATGGGTGAAGGTTACTCCCTGAGCTTGAGGAAATTTGGAGAAGCTGTTTGTCTTTAAAGCCAAAAAACCCAAGCCAAAACAAAACAGCAAACTTCCCCCCAAAACACTCTACCTTTTAATGACTGATTCTTCCCTGTCTGTCATGACTGTGTCACTACTGTTGCCCAGTCCTGGTGACATCTTGAAAGACAAGTTACTTGAGACCAGACTTGTCAACTTTACATTTTTCATTATCTTCCTTTTGGGGATGCTGTCAGTGCTCTATCAAAATTTTTCCTCAGCTGCAGTCAGTTTCATAAATTCAACTTTTTTGGACCAGAAAGATTTGGTGGCCTTTTGGGGAATAGAAGATTCAAGCAACTGAAAGACTAGTATATAGGTTGGCACATCAACATGGCTAATGGGCATTTTCAGGATGTTGTCTAGATTTTAGATTTTAGAATAGAGATTATTTTACATGTTCATACTAATGAAATGGAACAGTAGGTTGACAAGAGTAAGGAGCCGTTGCAGCTGAACAAGAACAACAAGAAGAAATGTCTGTTCATTTCACATACCCATTTCATCAGAGCAGATTCTGAGACATTAGGAGAAAGGAAATAGTCTGGATCTTGGTCCGGAAACCAGTACCCACCCTCCTCTCTTGACTTTGAAGTTCATGCATGGTGAGAGAATGAGTTTCTCCTCAGATTTCCAAGGAGGCACCTGAGTCTTGGTTAAGATACAAAAGAAAACTTAGTGTGCTAAATATTTATCTTATTCGAGGATCTATAAGTGGTCGGATGATATATATGAAAAGTTGAGGTATAGTCAAATAGTGCTTTGAAAAAAACAAGACATAGAAAAATATTTGTCAATATTAACTCAGTAAGGAGAACTTTTCAGGACTTGGAGCTATTTAATTCAGACTTCCAGTTCTCTGCCCACATGTCATTTATCTCCTGCTGTCTCGGTTATTTAGTGACATCATATTTCTTTTTTATATGATTGTGGACATATCAATTTTTCTTTTTGTTTATTAACTCTCTATAGTCCTCTATTATTTTTCTTATCACTTGCACCAAAATTATCACCTTGTTTTCCCTATTTTCTTTCTATTTTAGCAAATTCAGTTCTAGATGGCTCCTACTCAGCTTCTATTTCTGTGCTGTGGTGACAATTTTTCTGAGTAACTGGTAGAGAATAATCACTACATGTAAATGCACAGATCTGACATCAATTGAGTCATTGACACTGCCTGAAATGTTTTATATATTTTCTGGCTAGCCTTAGCTAACTAGTTCCTCAAAGCTCATTTTTTGCAATCTTTTCTGCTTTCTAAAAATATACCTACCCTCTATATTTCTTTTACTTTCAACATTACAAAACAAAACAAACACAAAACAGGAGTAACCAGGTGAGAATCTATTAACTCCTGCTTCAATCATTTTCTTCTAAAACAATGAGCAAATCAACAGACCGAATCAAACAGGCAAGGCGAGAAATTAAAAGGAAAGGGGGGAAAAAGTAAAAAGAGTCAGCCAAAGGACAATAACATGACAGTAATAAGTCAGAACATTGTTTAGTATGCACACACACCCCCACACACACTTGCACAAATATGACAAGCATCTCCTTAATGTGCAGATGCTCCTAGGGTGTCAGTTACTGCAGCCTCATTGATGATGGGACTATGTCTTCCTCAGTATCACCTCTCCTCCTGCATACCACACATGATGATCCAATTCTGTAATACCTGACAGAATTACACAATAAATACCATGTAGGCAGATATACAACATATGCTTTTTGTATTGAGATGTTATATTTCCATGGACTCACATCTCTTATTTTTGATGAACTTTTCTGCATATATATATTTGCCAAATTCCATATGTAGCCTCATAATCAATTTTGCTACTGTTATAATACTATTTCATTTTAGGGGGAGGGGAACAGCAAAATGATCCTATGCTTATTTGTATCCATAGAATACACTTCACTTTAAGCCAGAAAGTTTTTAAACTAAAATAAGAAACAGATGATCCATGTTTCTTAGCAATCATTTTGGAGTACCCATATCATATATAATTTTTTGTTGTTGTTTCTTTTGTTGTTCTTATTTTGCCTTTTTGTTTTTTGAGATAGAATCGTGCTAGATAATTCAGCCTGGCTTTGGCCTCAATATGTACCCCAGGCTGGCCTTGAACTCACAGCGATCCTACTGCCTCAGCCTCCCAAGTACTGCCAGCACATTCCAGCATGCTCAGCTTGAATCATATATGTGTAGTGAAGTATATTTTGGTTTTGAAGTAGATAGAAAAATTGCTCTAGCTATGTGTCATGATATCTCTGATCGCACTTTATTTTTATAGCATTTTTCTTAAGCATTTTAAAGCAGGGTCCATTTTCCCCTGAGATGCAGCGGGAGTTGAATGAGCCTTACATGAGGAAATCTAGCATTCTCAGACAGGGTCTTCAGATTAACAATGTGAGCATTGCCCAGGAACTTTCTTAAAAATATAAATTCTCTGGTCTTATGAGAGACCCATGGTCTGAGCAAATCTGGGATGTGGAGTCCAGTAATCTGTGTCATTTTTTTTCTTTTTATTGAGTTTATTAGTATATTTTAGGGATACAATTCAGTTACATTCATTATTGGGATCTTGTACCTTTACATGACAGGTCTTGGTTCTCATTTTTCCCCTTGTCCCTGCCCTTCATTCACCCCCTCTTCCCCTCCCCACTTACAAACACTTTATTCCCATTTTTTCATTTTCTCATATTTTTTTCTTTTCCCTTTCCCCGACCCTTCACACTTTCCTTACTCCTTTAGCCCTTTTCTTCCTATTTCACACTGTTAATTATCTCATTAGGATCTTATGTACTATAATAGTTTTTCAAATCAGAGAAACTATTGTATATTTACACATATGTGACTTATTTATTTCACTTAGGAGTATATCCTCAAAATATATCCATTTTCCTATGAATGACTCTACTTTCTTATTCTTTATGGCTGAGTAATATTCCATTTTATAGAAAAATCACATCTTCTTTATTCAGTTTCCAAATGATTGACAAATGAGCTGTTTCCAAGTTTTAGCTATTACAAACTGTGCTGCTATAAACATAGGTACACAATATCACTGTGATATGATTCTTTTAATTCTTTTAGAAAGATACCCAGCAGAGGGATGGCTGAGTCAAATGGAACCTGTAGTCCCAGCTCTTTGAGGTATCTCCATATTGATTTCCATAGTGGTTGCACCAGTCTGCACTCCCACCAACAATGCAGAAGGGTTCCTTTCTCCCCACAACCCCACCAACATTTGTTATTGTGTGATTTGTTGATAGCAGCCATTCTTTGTGGGGTGAGGTGGAATCTCAGTGTTGTTTTCATCTGCATCTCATGAATGACCAGTGATGTGGAACATTTTTTCATATATTTACTTGCTGCTTTTACTTCTTTGCCTGAGAAATGTCTGTTCATTTCACATGCCCATTTTTGAATCGGGTGTTTATATTTGGGGTTCTGATTGTTTTGAGTTCTTTATATATTCTAGATAATAGTCCATTGCCTGAGTAGCAGCTGTTAAATTTTTTTTCCCAAATTGTGGGTTGTGTCTTAGTTCTGTTGATGTTTTTTTTTTTTTTGCAGTGCAAAAGGTTTTTAATAAGATGAGATACCAGTTGTTCATTCTTTCTGATAATTCTCATGCTACTGAGGTTTTGTTCATAAAGTCTTTTCCTATGCCAATGTCTTCCAGAATTCTGCCTAACTTATCTTCCAGCAAGTTTAGTGTTTCTGTTTTAAAATTTAGATCTTTACTCCACTTGGATTTTAATTTAGTGCATGGTGAAAGATAAGGGTTTAGTTTTAATCTTTGGCAGGTTGAGATCCAGTTTTTCCAACACTATTTATTAAAGAGGCTATCTTTCCTCCCCTGAGGATGGTCAGCTCTTTTGTCAAAGATGAGGTAGCTGAGTACATCTGGAGTTATTTTTGTGTCTTCCAATCTGTTCCACTGATCCCCAGGTTGTTTCTTTGCCAGTACCATGCTGTTTTTATCACAGTGGCTTTGTAGTATAGTTTCAAATTGGGAGTTGTTATACCCGCTGCCATGTGTCTGTTGCCTAGGATGGCTTTTGCTATTCTAGGTCTCTTATGGTTCCAAATGAATTTTTGGATTCTTTTTTCTAGTTCTGTGAAATATTGTGTTGGAATTTCAATTGGCATTGCTTTGAATCTGTATAGTAGTTTTGGTAGAATGGCCATTTTCACTATGTTGATTCTTTCTACCCAGGAGCAGGAGATATCTTTCCATTTTCTTATATCCTCTTCGATCTCTTTTTTCACAGTGCTGTAGTTTTGAGTGTAGAGGTCTTTTGCTTCTTTCTTTGGGTTGATTCCTAGGTACTCCATTTTTTTGGATGCTATTGTGAAAGGAATTGTTTCGCTAATATCTCTCTCAGTGAGTCTTTTATTTGTATACCAGAAGGCTATTAATTTTGGGGTGTTTACTTTGTATCCTGCTACTCTGCTAAAAATGTCAACAAAATCTAGAGGTCTTTTGGTGGAGTTTCTTGGGTCTTCCATGTAGAGTATCATATCATCACCAAATAATGACAGTTTAACTTCTTCCTTTCCTACCTTTATTGCTTTAATTCCTTTCTCTTGTCTAATTGCTGTGGCTAATGTTTCCAGAACTATATCAAAGAAGAGTGGTGATAGTGGGCATCCTTGTCTTGTTCCTGATTTTAACATGAAGGTTTTCAGTTTTTGGCTATTTATTATGATCCTGGGTGTTGGTTTCTAATAGATAGCCTTTATTAAGTTGAGATATAGACCATCTATTCCAATTTTTTGCAGGATTTTTATCATGAATGGGTGTTGAATTTTGTCAAATGCTTTTTCTACATCTATCGAGAAGATCATGTGGTTTTTATCCTTGACTTTGTTAATATAGTGTATTACATTTCTTGACTTACATATGTTGAACTGTCCTTGCATCCCTGGAATGAATCTGACTTGGTCGGGATGAATGATCTTCTTGATGATCCTCTGTTTTCTGTTTGCTAGTATCTCATTAAGGAATTTTGCCTCTATATTCATGAAGGAGATTGGCCCATAGTTCTCTTTTTTAGTTGCATCTTTCCCTGGTTTGGGAATCAAAGTGATGCTTGCTTCCAGGAATGAATTTGGAAGTATTGCTTCCCTTTCAATTTCATTGAAAAGTTTGAAGAGTAATGGCAGTAGTTCTCTAAATGTCTTAAAAATTTCAGCAGTGAATCCATCAGGATCTGGGCTTTTCCTTCTTGGTAAACTTTCAATTCCATTTTCAATTTCACTGATTGTAATTGGGGTGTTTGAACTGTTTTTTATCTTCTTTGTTCAACTTTGGTAATTCATAAGTATCTAAAAATCTGTCCATTTTTTTCTGTTTTCCATTTTATTAGAGTACAGATTCACAAAGATATTTTGAGTATCATCTGGATTTCTATTGGATCTGCAGTGACTTCACCTTTTTCATTCTTGATTGCATAGATCTGTGCTTTTCTTTCCTTTTTTTTTGATAAGGTTAGCTAAGGGTTTATCAATTTTATTTATTCTTTCAAAAAACAAACTCTTTGATTCTTTATTTTTTGTATCATTTTCTTAGTTTCCATTGCATTGACTTCTGCTCTAATCTATAATTTCCTCTCTTGTTTGAGCTTTGGATTTTCTCTTCTCTTGTTTTGCCAGGTGTCTAAGATTCACCATTAGGTTGTTTATTTGAGCTTGCTCTGTTTTCCTAATGTGGGCATTCAGTGCTATGAATTTTCCATGTAGAACTGATTTCACTGTGTCCCATACATTCCTGTATGTTGTATCGACATTTTTGTTTATTTGTAAAAACTGTCTGATTTCTTCTTTAATTTCCTGTGAGATCCATTGATTGTGTAGGAGAGTGTTGTTCAATTTCCCTGTGTTTGTGGAGTTCCTATTGTTCCTTATGTTATTGATCTCCAGTTTAATTTCACATTGATCTGATAATATACAGGTAATAACTTCAATTATTTTGCATTTATTCAAACCTGTTCTGTGAGCTAGTATGTGGTCTATCTTGGAGAATGACCCATGTGCAGCTGAAAAGAATGTATGTTCTGATTTTGTGGGGTGGAACACTCTATAGACATTTAATAAGTCCCTGCATTCAAAAGCTTGGTTCAGTTCTAGTATTTCATTGTTGATTTTTTTTCCCTAGATGATCTGTCTATTTGTGGTAGTGGGGTATTTAAATCCCCCACTACAATTGCATTAGTGCTTATTTTGTCTTTCATGTTACTTAATATTTGTTTTATATAGTTGGGGCATTAATATTTGGTGCATATATATTTATGATTGTCCTCTCTTCCTCTTGAATTGTTCCCTTTACAAGGATGTCATAGCCTTCTTTGTCTCTCTTAATCAGTTTTGGTTTGAAATTTACTTTGTTTGCAAATAAGATTGCTACCCCTGTTTTTTCTGGTCTTCTGTCGCATGGAGAATTGTTTTCCACCCTTTCACTTTCAGTCTATAGGCTTGTTTTTGCACTAGGTGTCTTTTTGCATACACCATATTGTTGGATTTTGCTTCTTAATCCATTTTGCCAGTCTATTTCTCTTGATTGGTGAATTGAGGCCATTGACATTTATAGTTATAACTGATATGTACTGACTTATTATTGTCATGTTATTGTCCTTTTGTTTATTCTTTTTAATTTTTTGCCCTCTCCTTTTAGTTTCTTGCCTTGACTAATTGATTTGTTCTGTTGGGCCTCATGGTGTTGTGATCTTCATTGTCTTTTTCTAGGTATTGTTTAGAATTCCTTGTACTGGTTTGGTATTCATGAAGTTTCTCAGGTGTTCTTTGTCATGAAAATATCTTATTTCCCCCATCCATTTTGAAAGATAGTTTTGCAGGATACAGCAGTGTAGGTTGGAGCTTGTTTTCTTTTAGGACTTGAAATACTTCACTCCAGGCTCTCCTTGACCTGGGGGCTTGTGTTGAAATGTCTGCTGTGATTCTGATGGGCCTTTCTTTGCATGTGATTTGTTTCTTTTCTCTTACTGCTTGTAGTATTTTGTTCTTCTTTTGGGTTTCTGGGATCTTGATTATTATATGTCTAGGTGTAGATTTTTTTTTTTTTTGATCAAGGCTAGTTGGAGTCCTATATGCCTCATTTATCAGTATATCATATCTTCCCCTCTGTTTGGGATGTTTTCTAGCATTAATTCTGTGAACAGCTTTTTTAAGTCATTTGCATTTTCTCCTTCTAGTTCATGGATTCCTATCAGTCTTATGTTATTCTTCTTTGCATCATCTAGGAGTTGTTGGATCTATTTCTTATGATCCCTTACTGTTTTTAAGAGATCTCTCTTTTCACTGTCACTGTCTCTGATCCTATCTTCTATATCTGAGATTCTATCTTCACATTCTTATATTCTGTTGCATACACTTTCAATAGAGTTTTTAATCTCATTATCTGTTTGAATCTGTTTTATGGATTCCATTTCTTTCCTATGTTGAGCATTCATTGTTTCCATTTCTTTCTTATCCTGGGCCTTCATGGCTTCTACCATTGTCCTGAGCTCATCTATTTTTATGTCAGTTTCTGTTCTAGAGTCTCAAATCATGACCTTCATTTTGCTCACCATCTCTATGGTTATCTGGGAAATTATTTCTGTTTTTGAATTTTTCTGCAGCCTGATCGATCTGTGTTTTTACTTCCTGTGCTGTGAATTCAGAGTGTCCTGGTGGTTCACTATCAGATTTTTCTTCCTCCTTTGCCCTACTGTTTGCCATTGGTGTGCTGGAAGTCTGTCTTTGTGTTTTGCTTATGTGTTTTCTCATTTTTATTTTTGCCATTGGGCTGTCCTTGATTCAGTCTCTGAGTTGTTAAATCTTCCTGGTATAGTTAAGTTTTAGCTTTGGATTCTCTAATGACTCATATACATTCTCATTTTCACAATATCAGAGAAACCAACTCATCAATCCCTATCCTTTATCCCAATTGATACAGTTAGCCACACAATAGGATCAATCAGAACCTTCCTGGTGGTGCTGGATCAGCAATGGCGAGGCCTACAGAGGAGGGCATGGCTACCTGGTCCTCGGACTGGGCCCAGGCAGGCTGGAGGGAGATCTGATCTAGCAATCTGTGTCTTTAATAAGCCTTCCAGGGGGTTCTGAGGCTAAAACAGTTTGAGAACTACTGGTTAAGAGATTATAAAGAGATCATCTGGCTTTGAGACTGCCTGGCTTTTATCTCTGCACTGACTACATGAGGTTTCATATTTCTCATATATAAAATGAAGGGTCTGTATGAGGCTGTTGTCAGTAAATCTTAACAACTCTAAACTCAGACAATGTATTTTCCCCCCATACCTGTGGCCACTGTAAGGTACCCCATTTCTGGTTTGCCTGACAGGCATCACAGACTTGGCCTTTGAAGTAAAACTAACTTAAATTTATAACTTGATGAGTGATTTATTCTTAGGCTTTAGTGGCCTTGGTGGTGGGAAACTTTCAGCTCCACATCAGTGTGTCAGCCGTGAAGTCAAGGGCCAATTCCTGGTTTCCACCTGCTAATCCAAACCATGCTGAGAATGAGGGCCCCGGGTGGGGTGGGGGGAGAATGAGTCTCCTGAAATATGTCTCTTATTCCCCTTCATCCTATACTTACATGGAAAAGTGTTGGAAATTCTTGGGATATGATATGCATTTGATATTTTATAGAGTTTCTTATTACGTATTGCACTTGTTAGTCTATACACACCAATGCTTCAAATAGATTCTAACCACTGAATTCAAACTTTATAGTAGGTCTAAAACAGTTATTTTTCTAGTCACTGAAACACAAAATCTTTAACTCCTCAAGGAATTCATCTCACCTCTGTTCTTTATCTTATGATCATTGACTATCAAGTACTATTAATTATTTCTTCATTTGCAATGCTTTAAACTTGTCATTTCTTCTATATTTCTCTCCTTGATCTCAAATCCCAGGTATGAGGTTTTGTAAAAAAGTTGTCTTCAATATTTTTGGAACCAGGGATCAGTTTTGTGGAAGAAATTTTTTTGGATGGATGGAGGTGGTCTGGGATGGATTGGGGCTGAGTTAAAGTGGTCCTTCACATGCACTATAGGAGTAGGGTTCATGATCCTGGAGAATATAAGGCCCCTATCTCTCAAGAGGCAAGGCCAGGGTGGTAAATGAAGCTTTGCCTGCCTACCCACAACTCTAGTCTCACCACACAGCCCAGTTTCTAAAAGGCCACAGACTCCTCTGAGACCTGAGGAATGGGGAACCCACTTGTAAGCTACATTTCTGCTATGAAAATAAATTCTTAGTGTTATCTGGCTATAGTCTTCTCAGATCCTAAAAAGACCCACTAAAAATGGCTATTGCCTAGGTATCATTTTTGTCAACTGAAACCAGGGGCTTAATAGAATTATTTATTTATTTATTTATTTATTTCCTTTTTATTCATTCTTTCATTCATTTATTTGTACTGGGGATTGAGTTAGCACCTTTGCATCAAACTACCCTGCCCCCTCCTTTTGAGGCAGGGTCTTGCTAAGTCATTAAGTTGTACAGAATGAGCTCCAATTTGTGATCCTCCTGCCTCAGCCTCCAAGAGATCTGGGATTATAGGTACCACTACACTGGACTTCCATTAAATGTTATTGAGCAAGCAGAAAAGAATAGTTTTGTCTTCTGTAGTGGTTGCCTATGCAAAATAGGAAATTTTAGTGGAGATTTTAATTGACTCTCTCCATATTGTACTAATTGCATATTGGAATACATTATTTCAAATTCCCACTCTGTCTCTTTGTCATTCTGGCACTTTTTTAAAACAAAATATTATTTTCAGGAAAAAGACAGCCGAGACCAAAAATAATGCAAGACTGTAACAATGTGTTCTAGTTTATGTAAATAAGCTAAACTCCTTTCAGTCACCTGGGTCTGGAAACGGCTGCTTTAGCAAATTTCTTACTCCATCACCTTGTTAAAAATACAGACAATTGTATAACTTTGTCTAAACTCATGCATTATTGAGCTGATAAATCATAGTGGCTTTGAAAGAGCCAATATGCTCCAGCTGCCTCTCATGCAAATTAACTTCATGTGTTAAAACTCCTTATGGAAATTTCAATGGCTAAAAATATTACACACAATCAAAACCCAGTGTTATTTTTGCTTTTCCTGTACAATGTTTTTCCAGATAGTAGACATTTAAAAAACTTTTCAAGTCTTATAATTTCTAGATTTTATTTTATTTTAAAGGGTATATACATACCCTTTAAAATATTACATACACATACCTGTGCATTTATAAATGTACACATAAAATAAATTCTTGTCATTATTATTATCATATTACTCTATAAAGTAATTGTGAGTCTTCAGATAGTGAAAAATGAACCATTGCTTCTAAGGGACATGTAGGTTCGATTTCTCTGAACCTCTGGTTTTATACTTTCATTGAAACATTAATATATAAATTTGTTTTATGTGTGTTACTGCCTAAAGACACTTTATTTAATATATTATTAATTCATCAACATTGAATTTATGGCCAATACCATTAAACAAGTTATGATAAAAACACATGGTGAATGTTTAGTTTAGAAAAGTATTACAGTAAAAAACATATTATATTAATTCTTCTCAAAATGCTCCCTCTTGCTTTGAACACATTTATCCCATCACTCTACTTTTCAAAGCAGTTCTGGAAGTCCTCCTCTGTGACTATCTCCACGAGGTGTGATCAAAATTCAGTGAATGCTGCTGCTGAAAGGCAGCCTCATAAAAACATTACAAAAAGTGTGTCCTCATCCACCTTGTTCACCAGTTCTGGCACCATGCAAATTCTGGCTCTTCCCCAAAGTCAAAATCCCAGTGAAAATGAAATATTTTGAATAGATCCAGAGATGAGACAGTCAAGATGGTGCAACTAAAAACACTCATAAAGAGAACATCCAGAACTGCTTCAGAAAGTGGCAAGAAATATTGGATTAGTGTGTTCGAAGTGAGAGGGATTATTTTGATGGGGAATTAGTAGCAATGTATCTTTGTTGTGATACTTTTTTTTATCAATTTAGATGTTTACCATATTTTTTTGCTATACTTTGTGTAGCTCATGTTTAAAGGTACCTTTTTAAATATGTTGCGAATTACTTAACATCAAATTTATAGCAAATAGCACTATATCACTTTTGTCAGAACAAAGTTTATTTAACACACTTCTTCTCTGTGAGGAACACCACAGTCCTTGTGTGCTGAGGAGCACTTCGTAGCTCTCCACCACTTTGATTAAGGACCATTTAAACAAAGAAATTACCAAGAAAGAGCACAGGGATGTCAAAGACATGGCATTACATATATTGTGAAAAGGACTCTTGTTTATGTGAGCTAGCACAAGTATCAGAGTGTGACCTTATTTAGTATTAGCTGGGAACATACAAGTCAGGGATTCCCAAGTTTTTGCCACTGTGCTCACAAGTACGAAAGAGAAGCTGAATGGTGATTGATTAGGTAAATTTAGCGCGTAGATGAATTCATAAATACTGAGGCTGCAAACACACAAATTAACTATCTAGCGATGGGGGTAAATAATGACGCATATGTTTTAAAAATTTAGAGACTAACTAAAAATAATTCACTAAAGATGCTCAGTGCTTCAAAGCGCACCCTGTTGCTTTCTATCTAATGGCATTTAATTTGCCTTGAAGTATATTTTATGTTTTCATAGCTGTTTTAAAAAAATAACAATATTTTATTGACAAATATAACAACATGAAATCTAATTCACTCTAGCTTTTGGTATTTGTATGCTATGTTGCATATGTAGCATTTGTCAGGCAGTGGACACTGCATAATTTCTCAGCCTCTTCATACTTTTAACTATAATAAAAAAATCTAGAATATGACTCAATAAGCAAAATATATGCTATATTCTGACAAACATGTGTATTGTGTTATGGATGGGACATTTTCCTTGTCAAACAAGCTTGTCCCTAGAGATTTATGTCACCTGCACACACTGAAAACCTTAGAAGTGCTCTTCTTAGGTAGTAGAACTTGCTACCATGCATTAAAGTTTCTTATCTAAACAAAGGTTTTTTTTGTCATTTTGAAAAGATTTTGATTTGCATAAGTAGACTTTTGAGAAAATGAAGAATGGAATATATGAAGAGGAGTTGCCATGCATTAATTTTAAAATTATGATAACATTATTTAAATTCCCATAGGGTGAATTACTTTGATGAAAAAATAGCTTTATAAATAATTAGATGCACATGGAACATGTTAAATATTTGGAAAATTAAAAGCAAAACAATTAAATAGATCTACAATGATTTTTTAAAAAGTTTTAAAGTATCTCACTTAAGAATTCCTATTTGTTAAAATTTAATTTTTCCTCAAGCATTCTTCTCATATTTTTTGTACATATTTTGTTACTGCAAAGTTTTTCTATTCACATATTTTTCCTGTTATTTTGGTTACCAAGACTGGCTACTTTTCCTTGCTTCTGTATTTTTTGACTACTGGTTATTGATTAGATATTTCGCCTTAGAGAAATCCAGCTTTTAAATGACTGTATTGTCACATTGATATTCAGGTTATAAATAGCCCATGATTTTTTCATGAATTGAATCTCTCTATATAAGTAGATTTATTTTATGCTGTTTCAATCCATTGTCCAAGCCAATGTCTTATTAAAATCCCATCTTGTTTGCTTTAAACTTCTGTTCTTTGACTCTGTGGATAACTTTTAAAAGAGCATAAACTAGAACAATAATTTTCTAATTCCATTTATTTGTAATCCAGTTCCCTTTGGACACATATTCTTTATGACAGCAATTTTACTTAAATACTGTCTAATTTTGAAGTTTTCTAGGTTTGCTATGGAAGGATAAAATATTTGTTTCTCTATACAGTGTTACTCTATCTTATTGTGGTAAAAATTTACATATATATTATTTCAATATTAATTTTATAACTAAATAAGAGCACAGCTAAATATAACCATAAACTGATTATCATTACATGCCTTTTCCAAGTAGATAGAATATTCATATGCACTAAGCAATTATCAATGTTTCAAATCAGAATGTTTTAAAATTAATGGAAATTAATTGTATGTTATGAAAGGCTGGTATTTTTGTTTTAGATGGATATGAATTTTGTTATTGATATACATTTTCACCATATACGCAGTCTGTAGAAGATAACCTATTTAAGAATGTTCTGTATGAATTTGAGAAAAGCATTTTCTGAGCTCTATGGACCAAGTTAAATATTAACAATGCAGTACTCATGGTGTCATGTTTATTAATGACTCCATAGGAGGGACAGACATGAAACAACAGTAGATCTAATTCATTCTTCATACTATTTTGATACTATAACAAACCAACGGGGTAGAAATATTTGTACAAAGCACGTGTCTTTTCCCATGTGCCCTTTAAAAAATGCCTTTGAAATCTCCAGCTCATTTAAAAATATTTGTGTTTGTTATATTTTAAGTAGGGTAAATTATTTTTCTATGTTCATAAGAAAAACATCCCATTTGCCTAAATGGAGACTTACATGTTAACATGAAAGCAAAGTAACAGTATTTATGAATTAAATTCATTAAGGACCAAAAAACCACAAGGAACTTATAATGATTATATTTCAAGTGAAAGGAATTAAGAGACATTTTGCCTTATGTGTTTTGAAAAGGAAGATCTAGACATGAATTTTAACTAGCAATTGGAGATAAAGATATGCCTCAATAAACAACAATTTTTTCACTTCTCTTTTCTGTTTTTATTTAGACCAAGGCTGGATTTTAATTTTAACATACAGCCACATTTTAAGCATGTGTAGGCATCTTCAATGGGAGTACATCTATCCCTTCTGAGTAGTCAGAGGACTCCAGAGTTAAGAAAAAAGAGGAGACAAGCCGAGAAGTGATGAAGTGATCCTCTAGGGGCTGCTGACTCCATCAAGAGCAGATTAATATTCTAGAGAAAAAAGTGGTCATTTGGTTCACATAGCGAATTATACTTGGCTCAGTCAAAGGCTACAGTTGAGAGAGAGATAGATAGAGAGAGAGAGAGAGAGAGAGAGATTAACAGTACATTTTAGGAATAATGACATTTTTTTGTAAACACATTTATTTAGTCTCAGCAAAATGACTTAGAGGTTTCTTTTTAAAAACCTCTTTTATAATATTTATTATACATCACTTCAATTGATTGTAAAATCTTAGTACATTTGATTTTTCCCATGATTAATGGATTATATTCATTTTAAGGATCTGAATTCAGAAAGCCACACAGAAGCTTGCCCCCAGTCCTATGAAATAAGATCATTTATCAGCTCTGCTTTATTTGCAAAAGAAGGTTCAGTTGCCCTTTATATTATTGTTAGAGCTCAAGACAATGTTTCTTTACTTATGAGCAGATGTTTGAAATCCTCCAGGAGGTTTCTCTAAGACTATGGAAATGAACTTGGCGTGGGTACTGGGCTCCCAGGTGGAGCGGTGCACATGAGCCTCCTTAGAAGTGTTAGATCAAGGCCAGTCGGGAAGAGCAACAGAGCCTAGCCACCAAAAGCCAAGCGCTTTGGTGAGTGACAGGTACAGGCTCCTTCTGAAGCATGAAAAGGAATGCGAAATGATCTCCCTGACAGAATAAATCTTCTGTTTGTTTGGTCTGGGCCAGATGTGCTACAGGCTGATGTGGAAATGTCTGCTCATGCCAATTTCACTTTAAATCACAATTTGGCAGGCTGGTTAGTTTTGAAAGTTGCAGCCCATTTAGCACTTTAAACAGAAGTGTTTTCTAATGGTCTCCTCATTGAATTTGCAGATCCACACCAGGGCTAAATAAGATTGTAAGATGTTGCTCTCTGGACATGTAGGTCACTTAATAAAACAGTTCTGTTTGGAGATGGAATGGGAAATGTGGCTTTTCTTGTTCCCCACTGAATGATTTTGTGTACAGATGGAGTGGCTCTGTGTGTCTAGCACTGTGCTGAGTCTTGTTTCTATTTTCGTGCAAGTTTCTTTAATGTTTTAAAGGTAGAGGTAAAATGTCAATTATTAAGCTTCATTTGCACCATGCAAAATTGTACCATCCTTTTTATATTAGATTCCCCTTTTTAAGTCTGAGATTCGTCACAGGTATGAGCCAAAGCATCTTTTTGGGAAATTAAAAATTTTAGAGTACTGGTGATTTAGCTCAATGGTGCTGCCACTTGCCTCACAGCGCAAGTTCCCGAGTTCAATCCCTGGTATGGGGGAAAAAATTAGGGACATGAAAGATTTCCCTTTATAGAAAGTGTTTTTTTTAATTAGTCAGAAATATAATTGTTATATTTTCATGTTTTCTTCATGGATGTGATTTTAGTAGTTCTTGTTAATGAAGAGAAATTTTAATCAGTGCACTTATTTCTGATCTCATGAACATAGGAATCTTGGTTTATTTTATTAATTTCTGTGTTGCAACGACCTAGAAAGAAGTCTGGTCCACAGCAGTTGCTCAATAAAACCTTATTAAATAAGTTATTCATTCAAATTATTCAAATAAGTTTTATCATTCAGTTGGTGACTAGGGGAAGAATTTGTTACTACAACTTTGAAAAGAATACTGATTTTAGCATAGTTCTTGAAAAACCCCTCCAAAAACTTTCATTTATAAACAGGAATTATCATGACATTTATCAGCAAAGCTTAGGAAAACAGACTGATTGTAGAGTGTTAATTTGGACTTCCTTAATCTTGGGAAGAAATATTTCAAACCATTATCATTTGCTCTTATTGATCTCCATCACAGAATAATTAGAGACTATAAATCATTATTATAAACATTTTTCTATAAAACATTAGATAGAAAACATAGGAAAGACTTTATTTTTAATTTTGCCTTTAATATTCTTCAGAAGTAAAAAATATCTTTCTAAGTAACGCAAACCCCAGAAGCCATTCTAATAAAAGATTTTAAATTTAAGTACAGAGATGATAACTTCTGCCTGGCCCCAAAAAGACCTTAAACCAAAAATCAGAAAACAAGAAAACTCAAAATAAATAAACCTCACCAAAATACTATTTACAAAGTAGGAAAATATTATAACATATTTTGAAGCCAAGGGCTGGTTTCTTTAATCTATAAAGGTTGCCCAAAATCAATTAAAAAACAGAAAGAAAAGATGTTCAGTATCATATTTAATGAAATGAAGGCCAATTAAATCTCATAAAGTATCATTTTTTCACCTGACAGACTGACAAACACCAAAATAGTTTGATAATCTGCCAAATACAAAAGAATGGAGAAGTAGCAAATCTCATACATTGTTACTAGTACACATTGCTGTGTCCAAAAGCAATCTGGAGTGGTTCTTTAAATGAAAATTTCAATCTCATATGCTTTGACCTATTCGGTCCACATCTAAGAATTTACCTTATTGATACACCTATACCTGTGTATCAAAGTGCACATTCAAGGATAGTTTAAAAAATTTAATATAGTGTTGCTTGTAGTAGTTAAAAACTGGAAATGATTTATCTAGTAGTCTTCTAATATCTAATGTTAGTCTTCTCATATACATTTTACTACACCCATATTAAGGGATATTATTAAGTCATTAAAAATAAAAACTGTTGAATATACTATAAAATCATTTTAACATAAAATGTGTGAATAAAATTTAAAATAAAATTCTAGCTCCTGTTCAAAGTACTCATAAAATTCTGAGATTACATGTGTGATTTGTTTTTATGGTATTAGTGCATATCATGGCCATGTTAGTAATGGCTGATTTAAACATCACTCAACTCTATTATAAACCCACCTGTGACATATCCTTAAATTTTAGTCTCCTTCGTTGACAGACATTAGCACCTATGTAGTAATCTTCACTGATAGGGTGTTTAATTTTCAGACACTATAGGTAAGTTTCCCAATGTGTGTAACTTCTGGGGATATTAAATGTCATTTCCTAACATGACCACCCCTGTGCAATAAATGTTGCCCTAGGAACTTGAAACGGTCTACTATCCTACAACATATTTCATATTTTTTTGTCATTGCAAGAACAAACACCATAAACTGGATGAATTTAATGGTTTGCCACTAAGCTTAAACAGTAGTGTCTGCTTCTTCAGCTCTTTCCTGGTGCCCCAGGAAAGAGGCAGGTCCCAGGTGACTCTCCCCACTTCTCAGCTCCACTAAGTATTTGGCTGTTAGAGTCAGCTGAAGTAGAAAAGAATATGTGGAAAGGCTGAAGCTCCCTGAAACATCTTAATAGCTGGGTTGCTAAAGTTAAAATGCAAGTTGCTTTAAATCACATAAACATAAATATTAAAAATGAAATTGCAGATGAAAGAAAATTCAGTCCTGGACAGTTCTTTTCCTCAACTTTTCTATGAAATGAAAAGTTTGTACTAGTGTACCGATTCTGGGACACTCTTTCTGGTGCAGGCTGTAATTCAGATGTGAGAGTAGTCAATCTGATGCATTGTGCTTTAGCGGTCCTGTTGGATGCATTCATAAATTAGTGCACAGAAATTAGAAATATGGTGAAGAAGGAAGGAAATTAGAAGGAATGAAGGAAGAGAAACACTCAACGATTAATGGTGGTAATTAGCCAAGCATTTGTGATGAGCTACTGTAGAAAGATGATTTAGGATGGCAGTGACTTGTGTGCATGCCTTTAATATGTCTGTCTGTGTTTAGGTTAGACTTTGGTATAGGTAAACTGCAAGATGTTACTAATCCACTCGTTTGTATTATCTTTCAGCCTATGCATTTAAGGATCTTTAGAAGAAATGTAAATGGGCTTCAGGATATTTGTGAGTCTCCTGGATTCGAATGACAGATTTTCTTGTTCGTTCATTTTGCCCCATTATAAAGCCTGTAGCTTTCACTGGTTTCTCAAGGTAATGAATGTAACAGATTGAAAAGTTTAAAATTGGTGATGTGCATACCTACACATATTCTAGTTAGTATTTATTCTGCTGAACTCCATTGAAGAGTCTAAAAAGTCTGTTTTTTGTTTTTTGTTTTTTTGGTGCCAGGGATTGAACTCTAAAATGTCTGTATTGAATGCCTTGCCAGAGGGTATGAGGGACACACAGTGCCCAGAAAGCTTGGTAGTCTCCTAAGCATCTTTACTTCCTGGCAAAGGTGATGTTCTTCATCCTGGTAAGATACAGAGGAGTCAGGCATGGGGTGGCATATCTGTAATCCCACACTCAGGAGCTGAGGCGGAAGGATTGCTGCTAGTTCAAAGCCAACCTGGGCTACCTAGTGAGACCTTGTCTCAAAAAATAAACAAAAAAACCAAAAAAACTACCTACCACCAAAATCCACTCTCCCAAAACCCCCTAACAAAGAAACAAACAAAATTCCCCCAAATTGAGCCCCAGTCCAGGTACCCACATCCACAGGTTCACAGAGACAACAAGAAGCCAGCAGGCGCCCTGCTGCTCTCACCACCACCCTGTTTATCAGGCAGCCCCAGGTCCATCACCCATGGAATGCTAAAATTTTCTACCCTCTTGACCAATGCCCTTTGCCCTACCTAAAATGCCTCATATCAACCACAACCACCCTTCTCTCAGTGCCAAGGGCCTTCTGGACCTTGGCTCTTCTGCACCCAGACGGCAATAAACTTATCCCATGTTGCTTTGACTTTGCCTGCTTTGGTGGTCTCCATCAGCCTCTGTCTAACCTTGTGCAGAGAAACAAAAAAGCAAACACAGGGCTGTATGTATATGATTCACCCTTTCTAAGTTGCAAAGGCCACATACTGACATAGGACAGTGAATATATTTACACACCCACCTTTGTGGACAGTTCTGTCAAGGGCTTCTGGGTCTTGAAATGTTCTGTACAGTAAACCTTTCATTAAGTTACAAAAATCCTGTAGGATCATAAAAGATTGATACATTTTGTTCTACTGTGTATGCTGTCATCTTTGTTGCCTTTCTGGCTTTGTAAGTAAAGCAGTCATTTGACATACCGAAGTCACTGCTCATTTCCTTAATAATAAGGTGGGCCCATGAGAATTGAATGCATTTAGGATTTATTCATTGTTTGTTTGATAAGCATTTGCAGAATGCTTTCCTTATGCAGGCAATTAAGTGTATTTGAGGAGTGCAAAACTGAATTTAACCTATGTCTCTGTGGAACTCATATATTAATCTGAGTGAGGGCTGGGATAAACAGAAAGAAACAGATAAGCTGAAAGAGCTCATGAATGGCTAGTGTTTTATAGTAACCCCGAACGTGGGATTAGAATAAACACTTGTGGTATGTCCATGTTTATGTCAGTGTTCACTGGAGTGAGTAGCCAACTTTGGTGCCCATTGGATTACCCAGGGATATTTTAATACAGCTGTCCAGGGCTAAAAGTATATGATTCACCACTTCTGGCCGTGGAGTCCTGTTGCGTAGCGTTCCAAGAGCATCACAATGCTTCTGATGTATCATAGTTTAGGATCTTCTAAAGTTTTATTATGCATTCACTTTTCGTTTAGAAATATGGCCATGCCACATTAGTAATTGAAAGTCGGCTCCGTCGCAGTGAACCACAGGCCGGTTAGTCCTTGATCAGTGTTGTCATTTGTTAACCTTAGTTGCAGAGTAGTTTTGCATTTCTGGTAGTTTTATAGTAAACTTTGTTTTTCAAGGCTGATTATATTGCACCTGGTTACTAGTATCCTGTTTACTCCAGAGGGAAGATAAACTGTGGCAACTGTTAGAAAGTCATTAAAATATTCCTCCAGGAATAGTTAAGGCCTCTTCAAAACTCTGATACTTGTTGTCTTTTACAGCAATCCTAAACTGCCTAATACATTTTCTTTATTTTTCTTCCTTCTTGTTCTTGGGAAATGATTTCCATGAAAATGAGATCTTTATTTCTTGAGAGTTCATCTGTTCCTGCTGCTCAGAGAGGAAAAAAAATGCTTGAAATTTAAGCTCTGTGAGTTGAATAAGAATGCTTCTTAGCATTTCCACAAGGATCAGTCGCTTTTTCTCATCTACCAGGGAGGGATTCAAGCCCTGCTGCTTGCCAGCTGTTCTGAGGATGGAGGTTTGTTGGTGTTCTTTCCTTGTGGACATGCCATTCTCAAAAGCAGCTGTTCCAACTTCAGAACGTGCAGTGAAGGAAAGGACTCTGTCCCTAAGACTGTCTTCCCTCACTGCCCACATCCTGTAATCTGGTACTACTTGAGTCTGACAATAATTTTCCACCATGCATTATGTTCCAAGTGGTGGGCAGGACACTTTCTACAGAGGAGGGAGGTTTCATTATGGTTTCTTTTTCTTTTGCACTTTTCCCTTTGTTTTGTATTTCTTTCTAACCACATAGTAAGTATTATTACAAGGAAGTGTAACAGAACTTTTGAAATTAAGCATTATCCTAGGTTGGTGTGGCAGACATGTTGCCTAGTATGTTTTCTCATTTAACTAGGTATTTTCTTTGATTCAGTACACAATACTAATGGTGAAAATGCTGTACATTATTTGCTTTATCTTAGAATGTAATAGAAGGGAAGGTGAAAGAGCTATGTTTGTGTAACATTGTAATTATTTTAAAAAGGAATTGATGACAACAGTTTATGATAATTTCTGTAACAAAGGTTTATGACATTGTACAGACTATATTCAGAATATTATAAGTAGAATTTCATGTATGAGAGGAGTTATGGAATATAGCAAAAATGAAAAGTAATATGCTCTTGTCTTTATTTGAATAATCATTCTCTTAACCCATATGAAAGTTATAACAAAGTATAAAAATTATGCTTTCAGATTACTTTATGTGTTTTCTCTAGTTATTTACATAGAGTAACACAATAAAACAGTGAGCCCCACTTTCCAATTTTGTGAATGAGGGAAATAATACATGTCTCTAATTTATATATCTAAAGTCTTGAGACTAAGGTTAGAAAAAGAGTCATAAGTAAGTGCCTGCCATTTTAAACCTGCCTGACTCTTTTTCTGCAACATCTGTTTATCACAGCTGTTATTGATGGTTGCACACACAAAAGCCATTCTCCTCTGTTTTGATCTATTGGCCAAAACAACAAGCAGGAGACAGACTGAAAATACCAGGTATTTATTTTCCTAACTCCCTTTTGACTAAGGAAGAACATTTGAATGAAAACTGGCCACATGAAAGGAATTATGCAGGGATGACTGAAAAATATTCCTTAGGTGTATTGATGCAAAATCATATATTCTTTATTGATTTTGTACATGTTTTGTGTGCACATGTAATTCTTTCAGCTACTGCTTTTATTTTGCAATCATGGTAAGACATCATCAACTTCTTGATAAAAGAAAGGTAGAAGGAGAGAGGGCAAAAACTAAGTATTTGAAAATATAATGGAGCAATTGACTTAATCGCAGAACTGTTTACCTCAATATTTTTGTTATGTGAAATAGTAATAATCATTTAATATTGGAATAATATTCAAATGGGTATTATTCTCGTTTTTTGAACAAAATCAGCTGATAACGTGGTAAATGCTATGAGACTTAACAAAGGAGGCTGCACCTAGTGAGTTGTTATGATTTAGATGTGGTTTGTGGTGCATGGGCTCAGTCGGAGGCTTGGTCCTCAATGTATAGTGTTGAGTTGGCAGAGATTTGGCTTAGTCGGAAATTGTTAAATTCTTGGGGCATTGCCCTCAAAGGAGATTAGGGTAGTTCTTGTAGAAACTTCAATTTCTGTAAGATTGAGTTGCTACAAAAGAAAAAGCCTGTTCCCTGACTCAGTGGCTTCCTGTGTTTCCGTATGATCTGTCTCACAAGCACACCCATCCTAGTGAAGATATCCACCATGACACCCTCACCACAGCAAGCAGAAACTGCTGCCAAGCTTTTGGCACCTAAAGGCTGAGTTACTCTACAAATACCCAACCTTAAGTCTGGAAAGATGTTTAACGTGTACTCAGATTCAGATAAAAATATAATTTCTCAAGTTAAGCTTTTAACATGAGTAGAAAAGTAAGGACAAGTACTTTATCAAAATAAAACCTGTAACCTATATAGTAATACATGTTTGAAAATACAAGTTAATCTGTCAATACTGAGAGAATTATATGTGATTCTGCCAGTATGTATACATAATTTTTCATTTGACAGAGTAGTTCAAGTAATTTGGGAAAAATTATATAAATTGAATAAATAGAATACAATAATACATAAAATGACATACAACTAAAGATGAATGTACATAGTAATGGTCTAGACTTTATATGATAGGATGAATCAGAGTAAGAATATTACTTCTCATTTCTCATATCTTAAAATTTGTTAATGCTAACATTTACTGCTAATTATTATTCAGAGGTTGGTTCATGGCATCTTTTCAAAAATTGTAGTTTCTTAGTATGTATGTAATGCCTCATCTCTTCAGTAGTATAATGAAAATAATGAGCAGTGAATACTATGTGCCAGACATTGTAGTACATCATTTTATTAACTCATTTAATTCTCACAATCAGCCCAGATTGTGGTTAATAACATTATTCCACTGAGGTATACAATTCACAGTGAGTTTAAATAACTTCCCTAAAGACCACAGAGCTTATAAATAGCAGGTGCAAGTAGCCTGAGTCTAGGCCTTTCTCTTAACCATAGCACTTCTCTAATACTGACTGTTTGGGGAGAGTAAAGAACATGTTTATACGTCTTTAATTTTCCCTTCCCTTTTTCCCAATTCCCTATTCCAGTACAATGTGCACTGTGAATACTCAATCTGAGTTCATGAGTGAATGGGTAAATGATTGTGCAAGCACATGGACTGACACAAAGTCGTACACATAGGTTTTGGAGAACTCAGGCATCAACTAATAGAAAACTTCCATGGAAAACTACATTGTAAAGAGTCAAATACATCTGTATAAAAAGTATAATAAATTCTCTGTTCTCATAACAGCTTTGTTAGCCAGATACTTATATCACAATGGTGATCATCCAGTGAAAGATGACATAATACCTAAATTACTTTTTAAAAAACCAACCCCAAATCTTTAACATCGACAATGAAGATAATGTTATTACTTAGGGTACAATCAGCTATAAGAAAGATGCAAAATAGAGTGGATTAAGTTACTTAAAATTATAGTTTACATTTACATAACAAAATAGAGATAGACAAAGCCTGTTGAAAAGTCTTAACCATCTTCAAAACACATCTTCCATTCTTGTATTGCACAGATAGAGAGGGTGAAGGAACTTCACACCCATTTTGCTTAAGGGCACAACCTGGAAATAGCAGACATCAATTATGCCTTTTCTCCAGAGCAGAAGTCCCTCTATGACAGTTAGTTGTAAGCGATAGTGGGAAATATATTCTATACCCGAGGGCTAGGTGCCCTTATAAAATTCAAGAGCATTATTTTTCTTTTAAAATTATATTATTTTACTGATATTTTCAAAATTAGCATACAGCTCCTCTGAAGTAATTTCTCACAAAAGCTGGGTTCAACAACATATTAACCTCCTATTAAGTAGTGGGAACTGGAAATGTGTTCCAGGGGCCACAGAAATCTCTGGGACAGAAGTTCACAGGGTTGGAAAGATCAATAAGGTTGTAGAAATTTAGCTTTTAGTCCCCATGTTCACTGGTTCTTTTGGGAAAATTTCCTAATTACATCTATGTTTTCGGAATTTATCATAGTTAATGACACACATTTTTTAAAATGAGTCTCCCTAAGACTCAGATATGATCAACTTGAAACATTTATGCTTTTATCTCATAATTAAAAATTATCAAATTAACAGGAAAATAATCCCCACTTTAAAAAAAATCAGAGTACAGGTGGAGTTTCAAGAAATAATGTTACTCTCCTCCTCCACAGTGCCATTTTGCAAAGGATGCACAACTTTAATTCCTTGTACTGTCTTCTGGCAATTGTATCCATATCTGAAAACACTTTAGTTATATCTGTGTGCCTTAGTTTACTAATTTTAGATATTGTCTATTGAGTCTTAGCTCACTGACCACTAATGGCATACCTCCCACCCAATTATATTAAAATTTCACTTTCTCTATTAGTGTTTTCTGTAATCTTGTGTAATATACTTACATACTCATTTCCTATTTGGTCAATTACAGACAGTATTTCTTGATTCTCTACTTTGAAGGTGAGGATATTAGCACTTCTAACATTTCTTTCAGCTTTCATTTTCTCTTCTAACCTAAACTTTTGTCCTTTTCATTCTTGTGTGTCAAGTTTGATAACACTACATTGTTCATTAACCATGATTAAATAGGTCATGATTTGCTATGGATTATTTCTATAAGCTGGAACAAATCAATAAATATTGTTTAAATTATTGCTACTAGTTCAGAGGAAATATGTTGCCAGCTGATTTGTAGACTGTCCTTTCTATCCAGGAGAAATTGGTTAAGAAGGAAAATAGAAAGGGAAGAAAAAAGGAAAGAAAAACAATTCACTTTGATTTAAAACTTGGAATTTATGGTCTTATGAGCATGGCCTGCTGGAAATTGTCAGTGCTGGTTATGTCGTTATCAGAACATTGAAAGGAGGCATTTTGTAACCGGAAGAGCTCCTTTTAGGTTAGCAGTACTCTCTCGCATTATTTTGAGCATTTATCTGAAATACAAATGAAGTATGGGCTAATATTTCAGGAAGGGAACTGGAAAGCATTTTTGGTGGTCCTGGACTTCACCACATCCCTTTGTATCACATGGTTACTTATGTTCTTTAAATTAACAATGCAGTTTGATACTAGGCAAGATCTCTGTTACTTGAGTGTGTGATTTGACAATCCACTGTTATGTTTGTTCTACTTTATTCCTTATTGAGCACTCCAGAAGGAAAAATCATGCTGTAAATATATATATTTTTTTTCATTTTTAAAGGTTTTCATTTTTCTCTTTATGTTTTCTTACATTATTTGTTTTACAACACCCTTATTTCTCTAATGTATACTTCTTAAGAAGCATTCAATGGAAAGTGTTTTTGCTGGGCACTTGCATATCTTAAAAGTATCATTATTGACTTCTCACATTTAACTGGTCAGTTGGCTGCTACATAATTTTGATTTCTTTTAGTATCATGTGGGCTGTATAGCATTGCTTTTGATATTGAAAAATCTGAGGTCCCTTTGTATTTTTGCTTTGCCAAAGTACGTAGCAAATCTCTTTAATCCATTTCACAAATGGTTTAATTTAAAAAAAAGATTTATAATATACCTCGGTTTTTATTTTTCCCCCATTCTCTGCCCTCCCTTTAATGCCTATGCCCTTCCCTATTTACAAAGACTTTGTTTCTAATTTTTCATTTTCTCATATTAATTCTGTTCCCTTTTTTCCTTTCCCCTACCCTTCCATTCCCCCTTCCCCTGTGCCCCTTTTCTTCCTCTTTCACATTATCTATTATACCTTTTTGTCCTTATTTACACTTTCAGTTTCTCATAGCAGAGAAACTATTTGGCATTTACACATGCCTCCTATTTATTTCACTTAAGAGTCTCTCCTTAATGTATATCCATTTAGCTATGAATATCTCTAATTTCTTATTATGTATGGCTTAGTAGTATTCCATTCTATTAAAAAAACCCACATTTTCTTTATCAAGTCTCCAGCTGATGGGCATTTGGGCTGCTTCCAAATTTTAGCTATTACTTATTGTGCTCCTATGAACAGGTGTGAACATATATCACTGTGGTCTGATTGTTTTACTTCTTTAGAGAAGATATCCACCAGGGGGAATAGCTAGATCAAATGGGATTTCCAATCCTAGTTCTTTGATTTTCAGAGTGCTTACACCAGTCTACACTCTCGCCATCAGTGGAGCAGTGTTCCTTTTTCTCCACAGCCATACCAGCATTTGTTAAATGTTGATTTCATCATATCAGCCATGCTTTCTGGGGTGAGGTGGTATATCAGCTTTGTTTTTATTTGCAACTCTCAAATGACCAGTGATGTTTAACATTTTCTAATGTGCTTATTTGCTATTTTTGCTTCTTTGTCTGAGAAATGTCTGTTCATTTCAGACACCCATTTTTGGATTGGGTCTTTAAATTTGGGAGGTTTGATTTTTTATAAGTTCTTTATATATTCCAGATAGTAGACCTTTGTCTGAGGAAGAGCTTGTGAAAATTTTTTCTGACATTGTGGGTTGTCTCTTCACACTGCTGGTCACTGCTCTTGCTGTGCAGAAGCTTTTTAATGAGAAGAAATCCCACTTGTTGATTGTTTGTGCTAGTTCATGTGCAACTGAGGTTTGGTTCATAAAACCTTTTTCTGCACCAATATCTTCAAGAATTCTACCTAACCTTTCTTCCAGCTGCTTTAATATTTAGATCTTTAACCCATTTCAATTTTAGTTTAGTGCATGGTGAGAGATATAGGTCTAGTTTTAGTCTTTGGCAAGTCAAAATCCAATTTTTCCAGCATAATTTCTTAAAGAGGCTATTTTTCCTCCAGTGAGGGCATTTGGCTCCTTTGTCAAAGATGAGGTGACTGAGTTTGACTGTAATTGTTTCTGCATCTTCTAATCTGTTCCATTGGTCCTCAGGTCTGTTTTTTTTTTTTTTTTTTTTTAGGACCAAACCAGGACCATGCTGTTTTTATCACAGTGGCCTCATAGTATAGTTTAAATTGGGGATTATGATACCCCCCTACCTTGTCTTGCCTAGAATTGCTTTTGCTATTCTAGGTCTCTTCTTGTTCCAAATGAATTTTTGGCCAGTTTTCTCAAGGCCTGTGAAGTATGCTGCTGGAATTTCAGCTGGGATTGCATTGAATCTATATAGCAGCTTTGGAAGTATGGCCATTTTCACCATACTTTGTGCCCAGGAGCAAAGGATATTTTTCCCTTTGTGATATCTTCTTCAATCTTTTTTTTCAGAGTGCTATAGTTGTCAGAGTAGAGGTCTTTGATTTCTGTTATTAGGTTGAATCCTAGCTATTTCAGTTTTTTGGATGCTATTATGAAAAGAATGATTTGCCCCATTTCTTTTTCAGAGAGTTTTTTTGTGTACAGGAAAGCTGTTGATTTTTTGTGTGTTGACCTTTCATTCATCTAGGTTTCTGACTTTGGTTGTTAATTCTAGAAGACTTGTTCTTGGGTCTTCTCTATAGGGTATAATGTGGTAAATTATATTGAAAAGGAATGGTGATAGTGGATATCCTTGTCTTGTTCCTTATTTTAGTGTGAAGGATTTCAGTTTTTGACCATTTATTATGATACTGGCTGTTGGCTTTTCATAGATGGCTTTGATCAGAATGAGGTAGAGACTGTCTATTCCAATTTCTTGTATTTTTATCATTAATGCATGTTAAATTTTGTCAAATGTTTTTTCTGCATCTACTGAAATGATAATATAGTTTTTTTCCTTGGTTCTATTGATGTAGTGTATTACATTTATTGATTTGCATATATTGAAGCATCCATCCCTGCATCCTTGGGATGAATCCCATTTGGTCAGAGTGTATAATCTTCTTGATGATCTTCTGCATTCTATTTGCCAGTATTTTATTAAGGATTTTTGCATCTATATTCATTAATGAGATTAGCATATAGTTCTCTTTTTTGATTGTGTCTTTCTCTGCTTTTGGGATCAGGGTAATGCTTGCTTCCAGGAATAAATTTGGGAGTATTGCTTCCCTTTCAATTTCATTGAAGATTTTAAACAGTATTGGAAATATTTCTTCTTTAAATGTCTTATACAATTCAGCAATGAAGCCATCAAGACCTGGGATATTTTATTTAGTAAGTTTTTAATTAATGACAATTTGACTTCTTAATTTTCTATCTTTATTCCTTTTCTTTCTTTTGTCTCATTGCTGTGGCAATTTTGTTTACTTATAAGGTTGTTTAGCATTTTTAGGTCTTGTTCCTTCAACTTTGGTAATTCATACATATCTAGGAAATTTTCCATTTCTTCTATGTTTTCCATCTTATTGGCATATAGGTTCTCGAAGTAGGTATTAATGATCCTCTGGATTTCTGCTGGGTCTGTTGTGATTTTACCCTTTTACTTCCTAATTGCATGGATTTGGGCCTTTTATTTCCTTTTTTGATAAGGTTGGCTAAGGGTTTATCAATTTTGTTTATTCATTGATGAACCAAGTGTTGCATTGAACTTTTGTACCATTCTCTTAGTCTCCGCTGCACTGATTTCTTCTCTGATCTTAATAATTTACTCCCTTATATGAGCTTTGGGTTTCTCCTGGCCTTCTTTTTCTAGAAACTTGAGATCAGCATCAGGTTGTTTAATTGAGCTTACTCTGTTTTCCTAGTATGAGTTCACTGTTATGAATTTCCCTCCTAAGGCTGCTTTCATTGTGTCCCATAGATTCTGCTTTGTTGTATTGATATTGTCATTTAATTGTAGAAACTGATATCTTCTTCAATTTCCTCTGTTACCCTTTGGTTATTCAGAAGTGTGTTGTTCACTTTCCATGTATTTATGAAATTCTTGCATTTTCTTTTGCTAATGATCTCCGATTTCATTGCACTGTGGTCTGGTAATATACAGGGGATAAGTTCAATTCCTTTGCACATACTTCAACATGTTGTATGAGTAAGTATATGGTCTGTTTTGGAGAACAACCCATGTACAGCTGCAAAGAATGTGTATTTTGATTCAGTAGGGGGGCACTGTAAACATCTGTTAAATTCATTTGTTCATGAGTTTGATTGAGTTTTAGTATTTTGTTTGTTTTTTGTTCTAGTTGATTTATCTGTTTTTGGCATTGGGGTGTGTTGAGGTACCCTATTACTATTGTATTAGTACTTATTTGATTTTTCATGTCCATTAGTATTTGTTTTATATAGTTGGGCACTCTAGTGTTTGGTGCATACATATTTATGATTGTCACCTCTTCCTCTTGGGTTGTTCCTTTTACAAGGATGTAGTGTCCTTCTTTGTCTCTCTTAATCAGTGTTGGTTTGAAATACACTTGATCTGCAAAGAGGATAGCTACTGTTGCTTTTTTTTTGGTTCTTGTAGCATGTAGTATTGTTTTCCACCCTTTAACTTTCATTCTATAAGTTTCTTTTTGAATTAAATATGTTTTTTGTATGTAGCATATTGTTGAATCTTATTTTTTCTCATTGAGTTTATTGGTACATTTTAGGTATACAGTACATTTACATTGATCATTAGGATCTTGTACCTTTACAGGACAGGTCTTGGTTCTCATTTTTTCCCCTTGTCCCTGTCCTCCCTTCATCCCCTTCTCCCCTCCCCATTTACAAACATTTTATTTCCATTTTCTCCTATTTTTTTCTTTCCCTTCTTTCCTTTCCCCTACCTTTCCCACTTTCCCTATACTTTTAGCCCTTTTCTCCCTATTTCACATTGTCAATAATCTCATTAGGATCTTATGTACTATTATAGTTTGTTCACACCAGAGAAACTATTCAGTATTTACATGTGTGACTTATTTATTTCACTTAGGAGTATATCCTCAATATGTATCCATTTTCCTATGAATGAATCTAATTTCTCATTCTTTATGGCTGGGTAATATTCCATTTTATAGAAAAACCACATCTTCTTTATCCAGTTTCCAACTGATGGGCAGATGGGCTGTTTCCAAGTTTTAGCTATTGCAAACTGTGCTGCTATAAACATAGGTGAACATATATCTCTGTGATATGGTTCTTTTAATTCTTTTGGAAAGATACCCAGCAGAGGGATGGCTCTCTCAAATGGAACCTCTAGTCCCACCTCTTTGAGGTATCTCCATATTGATTTCCACAGTGGTTGCACCAGTCTGCACTCCCACCAACAAAGGAGAAGGGTTCCTTGGCGTGGTTGTGGGAAGAAAGATATCTGATAAGGTAAATTAGGACAGTAAAAATAGATAGAAAACCTCATTAAAATAATAGTATTTTTCAGGGCAGGGTAGTGTACACCTGTAATCCCAGCTGATGAAGCTGAAACAGGAAGATCTCAAGTTTGAGTCCAACATGAACATCTTAGTGAGACATTGTCTCAAAGTAAAAAATAAATAAATGAAAAGGAAAATGGGAGCAGGAGCCCACCACAGTACCATCTATATATGTGCTCAGATCCTGGCAAGCAGCTGGTGTGGACCAGCATAGCACAGCTGCAGGCAGATCCACGCAGGGCCCCTAACCTCACCCCAGTGTTTCAGGTCTGTGTGCCTCAGCCAAAGGCTTACCCAGAAAAGAGATACACAGATGCACAAGCATCACCCAGAGGCTCACTTCCATACCATCGGTACAGTAGTTAATTCATTAATATTATTTTCATTTTATTGCTAAAGAAACTGAGGCACACAGATAGTGAATAATCAGGCAAAATAAAATAGTTTTTAAAATGTAAGCCTTCCTGTAATTGCAGCTGACTGAGTCAGAAGGATAGAAAGTTTGAGCCTAGGTTGAGAAAATTTAGTGACTTAGCCAGATTCTATCTCAAATAAAAAAGGGGGCACCAAGGACTGTAGAATTGTTTTTGTTTGTTTGTTTGTTTGTTTTGAGACAGGGTCTCACTATGTAGTGGAGACTGACCTGGAACTCACTTGTAGCCCAGGCTGGTCTCAAACTTACAGCGATCCTCCTACCTCAGCCTCCCAAGTGCTGGGATTACAGGCAAGTGCCACCACACCCAGCTAGAATTGGTTTTAATTCCCAGAATTAAAAAAGTTATTTTAGAAGTTACCTAAGATGTTCATAATACTACTTCTTTTGTAATGGAGTGTCTTGTTTTAATATTTTGTGAAAAATATTTTAAAAGATATAGTTGTCTAAGGACTTTTCCTTCATGTTGTAAGTCACCTTCTGAGTAGAACGTTGTGTACACATAGTCCTAGATACTTTGGAGACTGGAGTAGGAGTTTCATTTGATCCCAGGAGTTTAAGGCTGGCCCCAACAACATAGTGAGACTGTGTGTGAATAAAAAAATTACTGTACTCCATTTGTTGAACAAATTTGTAAAATTATGAGCCATTGGTGGATTTATGAGGATGAAATGTGGTCAAAATACATAGTACACATCCCTCCACAGAGGGCCATAATTATGTAGCAGTGCTTCAGAGTAAAACAGGTTTTGGTAAAATTCATTGAGCAATACAGAAAAAGGAAGAATCAACATTTTTAAATCTTTAACACATGCCGTGACATGCTGACAGATTTTAATATTATTCTTAATTAAGATTTCTGCTGTAATGATTTTATGACCTGGGCCATTCTCACTGAGTGTTTGTGCTTGGTAATTTAGGTATAGCATAACTGTGAAGACTAGTTACTTGGCAAAGAAAAGTTCACAGTAGGTTTTAAATTTTCTTAAATGAGCTAACATTTATTTAGATTTCAACAAGTTCTATGCATTAAAGAAATCACAGAGTTTGATTTAGCCCATGCATTGAGTTTACAGGCAGAGGTCAATAAGTCTGAACTGAGGGAATGTGTGCATTGACTCTCTTTCAGTGATGTATTTTCTTTATTTCCATAGTAAGTTATGTCTATTATAGACAATTTAAGAGTCCAAAAGATACAGTGAAGAAAAAGTAAGATATCACCTAGAGATAAATATAATTAATATATAACATAACTGTAATATTTTTTCCTGTGTGAGTGTGGAGATTCTGACTCACACATGGTGTCTGTGATAATAAGAGCCAGTATCCAGGCAAAGTGGTTTTAGAGCTCTGGAAGGGAATGGCCATTGGAGACTCCATAGGACTTTTGGAACTTCTTGACTATGTATTAAGGCAATATTTTTCAAACTTTCCTGCAATAGGCACTAACTCAGGAACTTTTCAAATCATCACATCCCAGGTCATTCCCTTGGGATGGATAACAGCTTCTAAGCTTCTCAGACAAGTTCGATGTAGAATTATTGGAAAATGCTTTAAAAGATATTGAAAAAAAAAATGCAAACACAGGTCTATTTAGCATGAAATTGTCCAAATGAGTTTTTTCTCCTTTGTACAATATTAGGAGGAAAGAAACTCAGGAGATCAACTGGGGAGAGCTTCTTGTTAGTCTGGAGGGAAGAAAGGCACATTTAATTACAAGGAATAACTATATATTTTAAGTAATTTAAAATATTAGTGATAGTCTGAGAGTAGAGTAGAGGTTTCTAGATGATATTGTAACTTCTCCCATATCTTTTTCTATTTAATATTGACCAAGAGCTTTGATACCTCATGTGCAAGAGTTTTTTTTAACAGGCGGACATTCACAGGGTTAAATTGCTGTCTAAATGGTCAAGCAGCATATTAATTTTTTAATGATTTTCCAGTGGGAATTATAGATTTTAGAACATTCTGCACCTCATAAAGATAGCAAATAATACTATGTCAGTAAACTACAATATTCCTGTAATTCAGATGTACTTTCTACACAGTGGAAATCAATATTGCTCCAGGAAAGGTTTTAGATGATATATGGCTAACCTCAATAGCTACAGGTGAGAATTTTTGGAGAATCAATATTTTATCCTGAAATAGGATATCACGATGATACAATGAAAGAAACATAAAAGGTGGAAGGAACATTCAACAGAAAAACTGTCATGAGTTCTTGCATTTTAATAGATTTCAAAGAATGCAAAAAGTTCTAGACTATAAGAGATTAAACAGACATAACCAAATATAGCATGCACCGGTAGTTTAGATACTGATCAAATAAAATTGTAAAAGATAATCTTGGGTGAATTGGTTTATATTTGTATATGGACTTAACATTAAATATCATTGCAAAACAATTATCAAAGTGCTGAAATATTTAAGGATAAAGTATCATGATGTACTTTTCAAATGACACACGCATGTACACATGCACAAAATATGGTAACATATTCTATGAACTATTATTTCCTACTAAAAAAAAACAGGAACTTTTTGGACTTTTTGGAGATATGGCTGATTATAGTTCTGAGGAAGAAATTGTAGATGGTTAGCCTTAAAATTTTATTATGTCAAGGAAATTGTCAAAGACTATTACAATTTTATAAAAATTGTCATGGGACATTTTGAAAGAGTTTCTCTATCTATAGAAGGACAATTTAAACAATAATGTCATAAGTTTAAATGCTTCAAATACATTTAATCAATAAATTATTATACATACATTGGATAATTGTTCATTATTGGAAGGTCAAATATTTTGATAATTGATAAAAGTTAGAATTGAACATTTATTTTACTAAAGTAAAGCTGTACTACTGGGTTAGTAAATAGGAAATGAAGAAATATTTCTTTTTATGTAGGTATATTAGCTAAGAAATAAAAATAATAAAATTAAAATATCAACCTTTTAAAAAAGTTTTTATATTTTTTAATTTTTATTAGTATATGTTCACAGTACAGAATTTTTACATTTCTTTTTTTCATTGAGTTTATTGGTACATTTTAGGTATACAGTACAGTTACATTCATTATTGGGATCTTGTACCTTTACATGACAGGTCTTGGTTCTCATATTTTACCCTTTGTCCCTGCCCTCCCTTCACTCCCTCCTCCCTTCCCCATTTACAAACACTTTATTTCCATTTTTTCATTTTCTCATATTTTTTCTTTTCTCTTATAAGGGAAAATATCAACCTTTCAAATGAACAATAAATGATAATATATCATTTAACTCCTAGTTATTGTCAAACATATCAATCTTGAATGTAATCTAACCTTTAGATGCACCTAGAATTATAAGAAATATAGAAGTGAGAGGAACACATTTGAAGCAAAAATAAGACAAAATTTCACAAAATGTAACAATAAAACTCAAGAGTCCAGAACAAGTATATAATTTTATCACCAGCTGAAATGTGGATAAGATGGAGAGGGAAGCTATCGAAGAGAGAAGCCTCTAGGGACATATTGACCAGCTGCCACATGTGGTCCTTATTTGACTACCGATTAGAACAAATTGCTAAACAACTTTATTGTTTTTGCTCTTTCCTTTTTGCCCAAGATTATTTTGGATGTTCAGGATTTTTTTGTGTGTGCTTCTGTCCAAATTTGAGGATTTTTTTTTTTTTGCTCTAGTTTTGTAAAAAAATGTCATTGGTATTTTAGTGGGGATTAAATTCAATCTGTAGATTCCTTTGGCAATATGAACATTTTAACTATATTGATTCCTCCAATCCATGAACATGGGATGCCTCTCCATTTATTGTGTCCTGTTAAATTACTGTTATCAATGTTTGGTCTTTTTAGGCTCTTTAGTTAAGTTTATTCCTAAAATTTTTACTTTTTCAGTTGTTGTAAGTAGGATTTTTTAAATATCTTTTTTAGATAGTTTACTACTTGTGTATAGAGATGTTACTGACTTTTGTATATTGATTTTTGTATCCTGACACTTTACTGAATTCATTTATTAGTTCTAACGGATTTTTGTTGGAGTTTTTTTAAACATGGGTTTCCGATCTTTATTCTACCTAATATTGCCTGCTTCTAAAAATGTTTTAACAAAATATATACAAAAATAAAGATTTGTTAGTTATAGACACTAACTGTATTACATATTTTGTAAGTGGCTGTAAATAATTCCTCCTCACTCAGTGAAGCCTACAGGAGCTGGACAGTTGGACATCCATGCTAAGGTATTCTACATGTAAAATTATGCAATCTGTAAAGAGAGACAATTTAACTTCTTTATTTACAATTTGGATATGCTTGGGTGAAATTAATTGGTAGAAGATTTTTGTGACTACCATGAGGCTTTTTATGAGGGGTGTGGAAGTTATTTTATTTAAATTTTTATTATTACATGTTTTTAGTATAACATTTACATTTCTTCTGGGGAGCTGGAACATATATCCAATATATATTAGATCCTTTCTTCATCTTCTTTTTCTTGCCCTCTCCCACCTTCACCCATCTCTTAATCCCCTTCCTTTTTTTTTGGTAGATTTTTGCAGTACATAATGTTGACATTCCTTGTGTGGAGCTGGTAAAAAAGCTTTTAAAGCTGACAATAAACTAACTTAGCCTACACTTGTTTTCTATCTCCCTACATTTTGAATTTTTTGTGTCATAATGTGCATTTTTACTGTATAGCTTTTAAAATTATTATAATTACTACTTTTAATTTATCTTTTAACTTTTGTACTAAGGATATAAATATGTCATGTACCACCAATTACAATATCCAAATACTAACCATATGACTGTTTACTTACTTTACCAGTGAATTTTATACTTTCAAATGCTTTTGTGTTTCTTGTTACTTTTTCTTTTAGCTTCAAGAACTCTCTTTGGCCTGTTATCTAAGACAGGTGTGGTGGTTATAAACTTCCTCAGCTTTTGTTTGTCTGGGAATGTGTCTTCCATTTCTGAAGGACAACTTTATTCGGCACAGTATTACTGGTTGGCAGATTTTTCTTTGCTGCTAACCACATTAGAACCTCTGTATATATTATTTACATATTATTTCTTGCTGCCTTAAGGACTGTGTCTTTGCTTTTGCTTTTGAAAGTATGACTATAATTTGTCTTACGGTCTTTTTATTAAATCATATTGGAAATTTTTGAGTTTTATTTAACAAAATACTTATAGTTTTTTGGGGAGGGGGATATGGGGAATCGAACTCAGGACCTTGAGCTTTCGAGGCAGGTGCGGTGCCACTGAGCTAAATCCCTAGCCCCTTTTCTCTAGTTTTGTAAGGTTTTTGTCATTACTTATTTAAGGTTCTACCCTTTTACTTTTCTCTGTTCCTTCTTGAATACTAGTTACTTGCATTTGCTTTTTTGATGTTGTCCCATAAAACCTGTGAACTTTCTTCACTTCTCTTTTTTTTTCTCCTCTGGATGTATATTTTCAAGGAAGTTGTCTTCAAGTTCACAGATTCTTTCATTTTTGGATCAATTTTATATTATGGTCTATACTATGTTTTTTTCCTTTTACTCACTGTATCTTTCCGCTTTAAGATTTAAAAAAAATTACTTCAACATCTCCCTTAATTTTCTTATTCTATCACTTATTTTTATAACTTATTTCAGTTTTCTCCATATTTTGTTAAAGTGCACCAAGCTTTCTTTAAACCAGTTACTTTGTACTTCTTGTTAGGTACTTTGTGTATCTGTTTATTTCAGATCAGTTACTAGCATTCAATTTTGGTCATTTGGTGACACAACATTTGTTTCCCAGATTGTTGTCCTAAGTTGATGTGTGCTCATTTGAAGGAGTGAGTACTTATTCCAGTCTTCACAAACTAGCTTGATCTCACAATATCCTTCACCAGTACATCTATACATAGATTCAGGATTGCGTTTTTTTGATTTGTCAGTCCCTAAGCCTGAGCCGGCTACAGCTACTGCAACACTAGAGGGCACTCTGAGCCCGAGACCACTGCGTCCACAATGCAACAGGCTGCGATGTCATGGTGGCTCAAGGTGGCACAGTGCCGGCGTGCTCCTGAGGCTTGAGCCATTGGTATCTGCCTGCCACTTAGGGGTTTTCGAAGACTTTGGCTGCTCTAGTTGACTGGTGAGGATGTGAATTAGAAATTGGATGTGCCTTGCAGAAAGCTTTAAATTTCTACTTGGTCCTGGATCAGGACTAGGGGTTTAGTCCATAGGTACTTCCCAGGGTCAAAACCCGTTAGGGTTTGTCTAATACTTTGTTCTACAGTGGGAGGTACCCTTTTAGGGCCTAAGAAAAAAAGCCCTCTACTTACTTTCTTTCCCCCAAATAGATGTGTTGCTTGGAGCTGAGGGAAGTGTGATTTTGATCATGTAAAATTTTTCTTGCTTCATCCTTCAGTGCACCCTTTCTTATATTTGTGTTATAATCAGGTATTGTGTCCTCTCACCGAGTTTTCTTAGCCTTTAAAGGTATTTTCCTTTCCTTTTCTTTGAGTAGCAGGAATCTTTTATTCTGTTACTCTTTTTACTGGTACACGTTACATGGACAACTGTGCAAATTGATATTTGTGAGGGCTGATCCCCGAAGGCTCTATTCTGTCATCTCATTCTGTTCTTTTCCCAGAAATTCTATTTTTTGCATTTGACAAGAGTTTTTGTCTTTTAGAGATCCATACTGAAATAGTTATAAACAAGGTAATATGTCTGGGATATGCTCCATAAAAATATGAAAAAAAAAAGCAAAGGTGGATAATACTGTCTGAGTCCAGGTGGTAGGCAAATTTTATTTTTAAAAATTAAAGTCTTATTGATCATCTGTTCACTTTTATGTCAAGCAATTGAACTCTAGCTTGGAACGAGAAAATAAAAGCTTCCCAGGCTTCCATTTGGCATGACAGTCACACACACTGGTAGATGGAAAGTTAACAAGAAACAGTACTTCTTCCAAGGGTCTGCTGCTGCTTTTAGAGCTACAAAAACCTTTGATGAAGTTCTTACTGTTATTGTCTTCAGTTTACATATGAGGAAACTCAAGAAGAGAGAAGTAAAGATAATTTCCTAAACCCAAGCCCACACACTGTGGTTTCTAAATCCAGGTATTAAATCTGGGTTCAGGGCTCCTTTATTTAACCACAATGATGTGTATCACTGAGCTAAGATTTTCACTGTGAGATTCTGACTTAGCCTAATTTGTCATTTTTTTTTCATATAGACTTTGAAAGTAACTTTATGTTTTATTTTAAGTGTGCAGACTCAAATATAAGTCTAGGCTAAGACACAGGGACATGTGACAGCACTGTCAATGGTTTCGGATTACTTACAATTTCACTTACACTTTTCACTTCATTTTTACTTACACTTACAATTTTTGCCTGTTTTGGAACATGGAGAATTGTGGCAGTGGCCACAACTCTTTCATATGGACATGAATATGAATTTGGGAGATGGTGGGGATAGTTACTCATATTACTGTTCCCTTTGCCTGTATGCAAAGTAGGAAGTGAGTGTATTTCCTATTATAGTTAAGATACACTCTGTTTCCAAGAAGTGAGAACTGAGAAAACATTTTTCCATTGCATTGGGTATAGTAATGTTGTTTATTATGTTGGGCAAAGTAACTGACTTATAAGAATGAATATTAAAAACACCCAGCACATTGAAAGTCTCCCCTATGTTAATGTGTTCAGAAATTAGAAACAAATGGTTACACCAGTAAATTAGAAAAGAAAGAAAAATGGTACCATCTAGGAGGCAACAGGGAGAATTTAATCAGCTGCCTTAAATCACTCAACCTGCAACACATCTAAAATGTTAATTAAGCAACTTTTTTTTTTTTTTTTTTTTTTTTTTTATCCTCACCTTTGCTCTGCTGGCTTTAGTAAAAGCTTATCTGCCAGCATAACTCTCTACAGGTACCTGTAATTCTGTTTGAAGTTGGTGATCTGGGCTTGGCTCATAACATTTGCGGTAGATTTACCTGAAAGATCAATAAAAGCATGTTCAAAGCTAGATTGGCTTCATAGAGCCTGGGATATTTATTAATTCATATAAACTTCCTAAAACTTTCACTATAAAGAAAAAAGAAAGAAGCTTGAGAATATTCACATTGTAAGAAATTTAGTTGATATTGTGGAGTTTCAGAATTGGCCTGGAGCCTGTGAATACCCTCACTCGTCAGAATTTGTGGAAGTGCCCAACGCTGAGTCATTTTTAAATCTTCTAGGAGGTCTTAGAATCATCAATCAGATCAAAAAGTATTTGGTGAATTCCACCCTCTGTATCCGGCATGCTATGCAAGGTCAGTAACATGAATTTTGCCCATTGTGAAAAGATGCCACTGGCCTTGGTAGAGTTTGTGTATCTCAGTGTTAACTACATTTTAAAAATTATGTTGTGAAATAATTGAAGAAACAATAGCAAAAAAGAAATTGAGGCAGCCATCAAAAGTGTGCAAGTTCAATGTTGAAACATAGAGCAGGGTCCTTGGACCTGGGGGTAAAAAGGATGAAGTAGTATTTCAGGGGAAATCTAGTAATATAGGAAAATAAAGAATACATTTTGAAGGCAGTAAAGTCCTGACTGGAGTGGTCCTGAGTGATTTACTATTCTTAAGTCTCAGTTTCTCTATCTTTTAGTCAGGGATAAGAAAATACATAGCTGTGATTTAGAGAAACTAATGTTTTCTCATTTGTACAACTATGACTTTTGAAGATCTATTTTGAAATAATCCTCTTTTTAATAAGGACTATGCATTTTTTAAAGTGAGGTGTTAGAAATGAAGATACTCATAACACATTCTGGGATTTGAAGAGTCATGTAAGCAGTGGCATTTTCTTATTGTGGTGTTCAACGTGAATGTTTTTGGCAATTTACAAAAAGCGGGGAGTTTTAGCCACAAGGGCAAAAGGTACAAGATTAATGTGAAATTTGACTAGCATTTATCACTTGCTAGAAATGTGGTCTTATGCAAGGGCTACTGTTAATTTTTCTCTGTTGGAAGAGGTAGTATTCCTGTTTTAAAATTTAAATTTTGTTTTAAAAGACTGTATGGTTTGACTGAGAGTGTAAAATTAGGGCCAAGAAACTAATCAGCCAGGAAAGAGGCTTTGATCTTTAAAATGCTGGAATTATCTTTAATCAGAGGAGATTTAAATTGGCTAAATAGTGGGATTAAGGCAAAATTGTTATCATTTTGTGCACTAAAATGTTGATTCTGTTTCTACCAATAGAAACACTTATCTGAACTCGTTTCCTTTTTGAATTAAATGACCTAGTAGTTCAGTGAAAAAGTTATTGTATCTGCACAGCATAGTTTTAATATCAGTTTTCACGATAGTTAATTATAAATGCTGACCTAAGATTGTATTTTATTCACTGGTGTTTCCACTCTTCTCCTAGAGCGTATCACTTGTTATTTATGTGAGTATATTTTTTATTAGAATGATTTTCCTCTTTAGGGAAGCATCTTGGTATCTGATCTGGAATTTCAATTTTATTTGGTGGGACCTCTTTTAGGGGATGCACCAAAGGGGGATTTTGAAATTTATTACATATATCCATCAAAGGACAATGTGTATATTCTGCAAAATCATATTTTTCTACCAATGTGTTAATATAGATTATCAAATTGACTAATTCCTATACTGATCATGAAAAATAGTTCCCTAATATGTGTACATACATCTTATCAATGTGTCATTGATCATTTATTTATTCATTAAATGTTCATTAATTGGGTTTACCCATGCTTTATAAGTGATAGGTGTGTTGGTGCGCTAAATTCTAGGGTAAGAAATTTTCATGGTCTATTTAAAGAAATTTTCATGGCCTATTTAAATTTATTTTTTCAAATGATGCCACTTCCCATCTCAGGTAGCAAACACTTGTTATTTCAAATTCATTCACTTACTCATTAAACATTTCTTAAAATTTCTTCATGTCAGATTTTGTAATTGAAAGTGTGCTAAATAGTGACCCACTTTCATAGGATTTAAAGTTAGTGATGGGGATTTAGCTCAGTGGTTCTGCCACCTGCCTTGCAAGTACAAGGACCTGAGGTCAATTCCTGATACCAATAAATAAAGAAAGAAAGAAAGAAAGAAAGAAAGTAAGTAAGTAAGTAAGTAAGTTAGTGATGGATACTAATGAAAAACTGTACACAAATAATTCTATAGTGAGGAAAATATTTATATTAGTTACTTCCTGTTAATGGGACAAATTACCAGATACAACTGAAAGGAGGAGAAATTTAATTTGATTCATGGTTTCTGAGGTTTTCAGTAGAAGATTGACCATCTCCAAGGCAGAAGCATTATAATGAAAGGCTGAGGAAGCCAGGGAAGACCAAAGAAGCAGGACCTGGGGACAGCGACACACCCTTCCAGGTCAGTCATGCCCCCAGTGACTCGCTTCCTCCCAGGTCCTCCTTCCCAGCAGCGCATTCAGCTGCTGAAATCATCAGTGGATGAATCCACTTATAAGTGCAGTGACCCCATGACCCAGATATGCTCCAAAAAGCCCATGCATGAATCCAAGACGTGTGGAACATTTTTGATCAAAACCATAACAAATTTCTATGGAGATGAAAGTATTAATGTTGGGAAAGTAAAGTGTACAATTCAGTTCAGAACACAGGGTCGTAAATTCTTTGTACAGGAGAACTTAAGTACTGACCTAGTGGTTAATTAAGGTTGAGAACAGACTCTGCCCAGAGTCCCTGGGGTAAATGCCTAGACCACTGGGTAGCCCACAGAGGGCCAGCATGGCTGAGCGAATTATATGACAGAGAGGCCAGATCATAAGAGGTAGAGTCTGCTCATGATAACTCTAAAAATCAATAATAAAAAACTTACATTTTACACATTGTCAATGATAATTCCATTAGGAGTTTGAGAAAAAGAGTAATAGTGTTTTTAAAACATTACTTTAGTAGTCATAGAGAGTGAACTGTTGTGCCTAATATGGTTTTCAGGGAGACATACTTTGAAGCTTGTATGAGATCAGATGAAAACTGATGGTCGGTAGAGCAACATGGTGGTATTGGATGTAGATGGAATGAGATGGATTTAGTATTTCTTTGGAATATGAAATTGATGCAACCCGATAAAGGGTATGAACACTTAAGGAGAAGGTAGTGTTAAATGATTGCTTACAGTGTGAATGGTTGGGTGGTTGCTGGTCAGGAGCAAAAAACACTGCAGAAGAAATTTTGGAATTTTCAGGATAAAGAAAATAATTTAGTTTTGAACAGATTACATCTTAAATCATGAAGAGACAGCTGAATGATAATATTAAAAAAGGAGACTGGTTTAGATTTCACAGGGGAATCCAGAAGTGAGAGAGAATTTTGCAGTGTCAGTGGAATGCATAATTGGTGAGAGAGGGGTCAGAATCATTTGAAGGACACAGTATCCGTGGTTTAAAAGTTATAGTTACATCTTGTGATACGGTATATCTATATATGCTCATCAGAGTGTTCATGTCAAAAAGGTTCTGCTAAGCTAAGTTGCCTTATGGGAAAATGATTTCAGCAATTATTGCTGTCAAAGTTATTTGCCTGAGCACAACCTCAGTGTTTACCCTTGAGCATATTGGTGTCAGGGAAGATGTATCACTCTTGCTGGTTTTTCTTCAGTTTTCCTGAGGCTTTAGTGCATATTCACATGGGAGTCATGCATATGGAGAAACTCTCTAGAGCTTCAAGCACCAAAAACTGATTCCTTTTAAAGAGTGATTCCCAGTAAACTACAAAGTAGTATAAATTACTTGAAGTAGGTTAAATTTTCCCCTTTTGAGAAAATAGGAAAATGGAAACAAACTCTCTGTAAATAGGGAGGGGAGGAGGGATTGAAAGGAAGATAGAGGAATGGGGAAAAAAGTAAGAACCAAGATATGTTATGTAAAGGTACAAATTCATGTCATCATATTGTATACCTGAAATATACTAATAAATGCAATGCATAAAAAAGAGGGCTTAGTTTGACGAGTAAGAGAAAGAATAGAAGTTTGAACCTCCTTTCTTAACTGTCACTATGGTGCTGGTTGTACTGAGTGCTGGCTATCCTTAGAGGGCATCATCATGCAAAGCCTTCCACGTATTTCTATTCTCCTGTGAAGCCTTTTGTGAAATCCATGTATTGTCACTTAAAATCTATTGTAAGCTCCTTCAAAACAGGAACGATGTTGCACACATATTTGTAGATTCTCCAGGATTTGGTAAAGCATCACCAAATATTTTAAGAACAAGTTTGGCTTGTTTAATTGAACATGTTGCTCTGAAGCTTCCCTTGTGTTTCAGAGGATGAAGAGATAATTCATTTTACAAATAAAAATAATTTGACTTTTTAAAAAATTTAAGACAAATCTTCCAGATAAATGTTTAGTTTCTTTTTGATGACTTCTGAATCAGTTCAAAGTTCACAGACATTAAGTGTTGTTTCTTTCCTTTCTGAAGCAAATTTCACTTCCTGTACACCTCCCCAGAATGACACTCATTATAAGGAAAAGTTCGTATACGATGGACCCATAGGCATGTACCCATGTATAGCCTCTTATCTTCTCTGGTTCATTTAAGTTGCTACCAGTGTGTGATGGTTGATCTTGAATCCTCTTTGGTCTTCTGGCAATGGTGGGAACCTAGTGTTACTCGCTTATCTTGGACATGCTCCAACTCTGCTGCTGAAGGGCAGAGTAATTGTTTTACTCTCTGGTTCCAAGGATTCTGTGAGCTAGCTCATTCTCTATCCTCATCTTTGACTTGCCTCCAAATTCTGATTATTCTAGAATTTCCCTGTTCTTCTCAAGGCTACGACCTTTGTGCTCTCCTGCTATTTCAATGTTCTCTAAGGTTCACCTTCCTAAGCAGCTAATCTGCTGCCCGCTGCCAGGTTGACTGAAGCATCATGAGCAGGGCCTGCCATCTTACATAGATTTGTTTCCTTCCTTATGCCATGTCTAAGAAGTAGAGTGCTGTCTGTCACTCCTGCTCTCAGATTTTCTCCAGACCTGTGGGGATAATTTCACATCCACAACATCCTTCTCCCTTTCAGATCCTCATGACTGACCAAATCTTGCTCTAGCTTTTTTCTGTGTCTTTTGTATGTCTGTATTAGAACCAGAGTGCTGCATATCATTCTTTCTCTACTCTTTAACATTTATCCTTCCAATCCTTTTTTTAAGACACTCCCAAATTGGTTTTCATAGTGATGGTACAATTTTACATTTCTACCAACAAAATATCTTACTTTAACTCTACTCTGGTGTTAACAGCTCTGGATAAAGATTCTATGGAAGTGAGCTCTGGTCTAAGAATACCACTTCTGCTGATTGGTTATGAGGAATTCCCTGAATGATGTCTATTTTTTCAATTCAAGTTCTCATTTACATGATGAATGTGAAGAGAACTAGTAAAATTTGAGGTGCATAGGATTTTATAGATGAAAATAACTTTTAAGAATTTGTGTCATTTAAAGACGTGATCTCCAAAACGTACTTTTATGTGTTCTGGCATGAAAATCACTGGGAAATGATATACATCTAATAATAAAATTATGTCAATTTATGTCATAATTACTTCTCATATTGCATTAAAATTGTATTTTGAGGTAGCTGTGGACTTATGTAAAAATATAAGAAACAACAGAGTTGTTTTCACCAATGGTAACATCTTACATAACTGTAGTATGATAATATAACCAGAATATTAACATCTATAGAGTCAAGATACAGAGCTTCCCATTACCTTAGAGATCCCTCATTTTGTCCACTTTATAGCCATGTTACCTTTCCCCTACCTGATAGCTCTTCATATAAAATTAACCCCTGGTAACCACTAATCTGCATCTTTGTCTATAATTCTATCATTTCATGGACCTTATGCAAATGTGGCTGCTTTTTTTTCCACTCAGTGTAATTCCCTAGAGATTTATCAAGTTGAGTTTTTTTTTTGTTTTTTTTAGTGATTTGTTCTATTTTATTTTAGGATAGCAAGCTATTGTATAGATTATCACAGTTTTTCGATCATTGAAGGACATTTGAAATGTTTCCATTTTTTGGCGGTTGGGAATAAACCTACAGTGAACATTTCCATTTGACATTGTGTGAATTTAAATATTCATTTTTTGTGGAGTAAATATCTAGAGATATAATTGGACTATATGCCAGCTTTGGTTTTAGTTTTAGTTTTTCAAGAAATTGTCAGACTAGTTTTCAGAGTAGCGTGCCATTTTAATTCTCATCAGCAAGTTATAAATGATCTGGTTTATTTGGGTCTTCACTAGCATTTGGTATTGTCACTAATTTTTTAAAAATGTAGTCAATGCCAGGGATTTAGGTCAGTGGTTTGGTGGCCTGCCTTGCAAGCTCAAGGACCCCAGTTCAATACTTGGTACCAAAAAAAAAAAAAAACCCAAAAAAAACAAACAAACAAAAAAACCCAACAACAAACCTGTAGTCAATTCTGATGTGTACTTTGTAACATTCCATTGTGTTTTAAATTTGCACTTTCCAATTAGTTAATGAAAATACATGTCCATTTTCTTTTGTAAGTCATCTGTTCATGGTTTTTGCCCATCTGGTAGTAGCATTTTTAACTTCTTCATGTATTTTTGATACTAATTTGTTGTTGTACAAATATTTACAAATCTTTTATAGGCATTTATCATGTCTTGCTATCCTATTAAAATAACCTCAGAGCAAAAATTTAAAAATTTTAAGTTTATTGGTACATTTTAGGTATACAATATGATGATATTCATTAGGAATTTGTACCTTTACATGATGTATCTTGTTTCTTATACTTTTCCCCATTCTCCTGCCTCCCCTTTAACCCCTCCAACCCTGCCTATTTACAAAGACTTTGTTTCTATTTTTTCATTTTGTCATTTATTTCTTTCCCCTACCCCTCCCAATTCCCCTTCCCATTTCGACCTTTTCTTCCTCTTTCACATTGTCTAATATACCTTTTAGTTCTTATTTATACTTTCTATTTCTCACACCAGAGAAACTATTTGGTATTTACATATGTCTGTCATATTTATTTCACGTAAGAGTATTGCCTCAATGTGCATCCATTTAGCTGTAAATATCTCTAAATTCTCATTATTTATGGCTCAGTAGTACTCTATTTCATATTAAAAAAACCTCCACATCTTCTTAATCCACTCTTCAATTAATGGGCAATTGGGCTGTTTCCCAATTTTAGCTATTGCAGACTGTTTCACTATAAACTTGGTTGCACATATATCTCAGTGGGATGATTCCTTTAATTTTTTTTTTCATTAAGTTCATTGGGACATTTTAGGTATACAATAAGATGACATTCATCATTGGGAATTTGTACCTTTACATGATATATATTGGTTTTTATGTTTTCCTTATTCCCCTGCCCTCCCTTCAAACCCACCACTCCTCCCTATTTCAAAAACTTTGCTTCTATTTTTTTTCCTTTTCTCATATTTAGTTTTCCCCCTCCTTTCATTTCCCTACACCTCCCATTTCCCTTCCACTTTGGATATTATCTTCCTATTTCATATTATCTATTGTACATGTTGACCCTTATTTACACTTTCAGTTTCTCACACTAGATAAATTATTCAGTGTTTACACATATGTGTCCTATTTATTTCACTTAAGAGTATCACCTCGATGTGCATCCATTTAGCTATAAATGACTTGTTTCTGTTTCTTTATGGCTGAGTAGTACTCCATTTTATTAAAAAAAACCTACAACTTCTTTACCTAGTCTTCAGTTGATGGACAAATGGGCTGGTTCCAAGTTTTAGCTATTACAAAACTTGCTGTTCTGAACGTGGGGGCACATATATCACTGATGTAAGATTCTTTTAATTCTGTTGGAAAGATACCCCTCAGGGGAATATCTGGGTCAAATGGGACCTCTCATCCTAGCTTTTGGAGCTATCTCCATACTGATTTCCAGAGTGCTTGCACCAGTCTACACTCTGACCCGCAAGGAAAGAGTTCCCTTTTGCCCACAACTCCCCCACTCCCCAACATTTGCATTGACTGATTTCTTGATAGCAGCCATTCTTTCTGGGGTGATGTGAAATCTTAATATTATTTTCACTTGCATCACTCAATGACCAGTGATAGTGAACATTTTTTCATGTTTATTTGCTGTTTCTACTTTGTCTGAGAAATTTCTGCTCATTTCAGATGCCTGTTTTTTTGGTTGGGTCTTTAAATTTAGGTGGTCAGATTTTTAAAAATTCTTTATATATTCTAGATAATTGACCTTTGTCTGAAGAACAGCTTGTGAAAAATTTTTTTCCCACCTTGTGGGTAGCTTCTTCACTCTGTTGGTGGTTTCTCTTTCTATTCAGCTTTTTAATATGATAAGATTGTAGTTGTTGATTGTGGTAGTTCATGTGTAACTGAGGTTTTGTTCATAAAATCTTTTCCTATACCGGTCTTCAAGAGTTCTGCCTAAACTCCCTTCCAGCCGGTTTAGTGTTTCTGTTTTAATAGTTAAATCTTTGATCCATTTCAATTTTAGTTTAGTGCATAGTGAAAGATATATGCCTATTATTAATCTTTGGCAAGTGAAAATCCAAATTTTTCCAGCACAATTTATTAAAGAGGCTATCTTTCCTCCAGTGAGGTTGTTTGGCTCCTTTGTCAAAGATGAGGAGGCTGAGTTTGTCTGGAATAGTTTCTGCATCTACCAATGGATTCCACTGATCCTTGATTTGTTTCTTTGCAGTATCATGCTGTTTTTATCACAGTAGCTTTGTAGTTTAGTTTCAAGTTGGGAATTGTGACACCTGCTACCTTGTCTTTGTTACCTAGAATTGCTTTTGATATTCTAGGTCTTTTCTTATTCCAAACAAATTTTTGTGTTGTTTTATCAAGGTCTGTGAAATATGTTACTGGAATTTCAATTGGGATTGCATTGAATCTATATAGCAGTTTTGGAAGTATGGCTAGTTTTACTATATTAGCTCTTCCTATCCAAGAGCAAGGAATATCTTTCCATTTTGTGATATCCTCATCAGTCTCTTTTTGCATGCTATTGTAAAAGGAGTTGTTTCTCCAGTTCCTCTCTCAGTAAGTCTTTTGTATACAGAAAGGTTATTGATTTTTATGCTGACCTTGAATCTAGCTACTGTATTGAATTTGGTTATTAAGTCTGGAAGACTTTTGGTGGATTTTTTGTGGTCTTCTATATATATATATTATCAGGTCACTTGTACTGAACTTCACTCCTAGATACAAACAGCTGTGCAAATACAAAGATTCCAGCCATAAACACATCCAGATACCATCAGAAAGTGTGCACAGGCCCCAGCCAGAGGCCTGCGCAGACAATGGGCAGCTTGCCAGCATCTGGGCAGAGCAGATCCCAGCCAGAAGCCCATGCTGATGGCAATGGTGCAGGTGTGTAGGCCCCAGCAAGTGCCCCACCCAGACGACAGGGACTTGGGTGTGCAGGCCCCAGCCAAAAATTTAAATTTTTGTGAAGTTAATTTTGTCAATATTTTTATTTTATAAAATGTGTTCTTACTGTTAAATCTAATGAATATTCATTTGTTCCTTGATACTGAAGTTTTTCTCTTTTTTCCCTAAAATTGTATGTTTATTTTTATGTCTGTGATCCATTTTGAGCTAGTGTTTGTATACAGGAGTGAAGTTTAAGTAGAGTTTTATTTGGCTTAAGAATGTCCAGTTGCTCATGTCCCATTTGTTGAAAAGACTTTCCTCCCAATGAAATTGCTTTTATACTCTTTCAAACAGAATATTTGTGTGGGGCTGTATTTTTACATTTATGTTCTATTCTACTAACTTATATATCAGTCCATCCACCTATATGATAGTCTTGATAACAGTAGGTATACCATAAGTTTTGAAATCAGTCATATTTTTTTCAAAATTCTTTCATTCAAGTCTCCTTTGATTTTCCATATACATTTTAGAATAATTTTGTCTGTGTCTATGAAAATGTTTCTGGGATTCTGTTAGTTATACCAAAATTGTATATCAATTTGCATATAATTGACATATTACTATTCCAATACATGACCATAATCTAAGTAGATTCAAATCAAAGTAGTTGTAGTTTTTACTGTACAAGATTTATATTTACAAATTGTTAACTTTTTGAATGGTCATAAATGGCATTATATTTTTAATTTGGTATCCCTATGTTCATTGCAAGTGGAAATATAATTGAACTTTGTATGTGTTTTAGCTGGTTTTCTTGTTAGTGTAATAAAATGCCTGATGCTGAGTAGTGTTTTGTAAAAAAAAAAAGGTTTATTTAGTTTTCAGTTTTGAAAGCAGAAAGCCCAAGGTGAGGCAGTCTCACTTAGTTGGCTTCTTGTAAGGGATTTCTGGCTGTATCACAAGATGGCTGAAGGCACCTCGATGACAGGAGTGTGTGCCAGAAAGAGGGAGAGTTCATTTGATGAGATAGGAAGCAAGAGTCAAAAGAATTGCCAGTCTTGCTTGTAACAACCCGCAATCTTGGAGCTTTTCACTAGAAAGACATTGATTTCTCATGCAGCCTTTTCCCACTGAGTCCAACCCATTTCCCCTGAGTCCAACCTTCTGAAGTTCCACCACCTCTACACCATTTTTTTCCCAGTATCTGAGCCCTATAGATGTGTTAAACTGTATCTAAACCATAACAGTTTGTTTCTTTTCTAAACCTTGACTTTACTGGACTCATTTATTAGTTTCAGGATTATTTTACAAACTGCTTGGGATTTTACAAAATTATGCCATCTACAAATAGGCAGTTTTTCTTTTGTTCTTTTCCAATCTATTAACCTTTAATTTATTTTCTCTTGAGCATTCTAGAACTTTTAGTCCTTTATTGAATAAGAAAGATGAAGATGGGCACCATTGGCTTATTCCATCTTACAGGAAAATAATTTGGTCTTTCATCATATAATGCCAGTTGTAGACTCATCCTGGATTCTAGTTCTCATTTCAAGGATTTTCTCTTTATTCTTCTTTCCTCATATATTTATCATAATGTTCATTGAATTTTGTCAGATACTTTTCTGCTTCAATTATCATGGTCATGTGATTTTTCTTCTTTAGTTTATTAATATGATGTTATAATTTTTTTCAGTTTTGAACATTCAGTTTGGACAGCCTAGATTTCATGTAATAATGCATGATCAGTCATTATATATGATTTAAAAATATATTGCTGACTTCTATTGGTAATACCTTGCTAAGTATTTTAAAATTTATATTTATGAGAAAGGTCAGTTGTAATCTTCCTTTTTCCTATCTTCTCCCTTGTTTGTCTCTTTTTTTATTCTTCTTTTCTTTTTTGTTATATCTGCCTATCAGGATAATAATGGCTTCATAAATAAATTGTGAAGTGTTCCTTCCACTATGGATTCTGGAAGAAAATTATCTATAATTAGTATTATTTCTTTGTGTGTTAGAATAATTATTTAGTGTAGTCATCTGCATCTGAAAATCTTGAAAGGCGTATCTAAAGAATTAATTCTATTTTCTTAATTGTTATAAGGCTATCAAATTATTTTACTCATGCTGAGTGGGTTGTCCTTTTGAGCTGAGACTGCCCTGGAACTCAATATGTAGCCCAGGCTATTCTCGAACTTACAGCGATCCTCCTGGCTCAGCCTCCTGAGTGCTGGGATTATTGGAGTATGTCACATGCCTGGTCGTACTTGCCCTTCTTGATGTCTGCTGGGACTGTTTCACTCCTGATATTGGTAATTTTTGTGTTCTATCTCTTTCTTTTTATCATGCTAGAAATTTGTTAATTTTGTTAACCATTTTAAAGAACCAAACCTTCATTTTGTTAAGTTTCATTATTTCCTTTATTTTTTTTTTCTATTTCTTTATTTTCTGTTGTCTGTATTATTTCATCCCTCATACTTTGAATTTTTCCTCAGTTTCTGACATGAGTTTCAATTACTGAGAATTTGACTATTGTAGAGACATTGAGTGTTATAAATTTCCCTGTCAGTACTGCTTATCTGTGTCCCACTCACTTTGATATGATTTGTTTATATTCTCATTCAGCTCCATGTATTTTATTCCTGTTTTTTTTTTTTTTAACTGGGGATCAAACTCAGGACCTTGTGCCTGTGAAGGAGGCATGTGGAACCACTCCGCTAAATCCCTGGATCTTAGCTCCATGTATTTTTAATTGCTATTAGTCTTATGCTACTTAGAAATGGGCTGGTTTTTGTCTGAGTACATGGAGCTACATCCTGTTATCGTTTTACTAATTGTGGTAGTTTGATTCTCCTAAGGTTAAAGAGCACTTTCTGTGTGATTTCAATTCTTTTACATTTCCTGAGATTTGTTTTATGGCCTATAACATTACATGATCAATGGAAATTTGAAAGTAATTCTGCTCTTTTTGGTTGAACTGTTATATGAACATGATTAGATTTTAGTGGTAGACAATGGTATTTGGTTTTGGGCCCTTGCTGATTTATTTACCAGCTGATTATCCACTGCTCAGGAAGACATGTCAAAATGCTCAAGAAAAATTGAGGATTTCTGTCTTTCACATATCAGTTCATTTTTATTTTATTTTATTGCAGTCCTGCTGTCTCATATATACATAATCCATTATCTCTAAAAGCTATCTCTTTTTTGGTGAATTGATCCTTTTATCGTTATGTAATCCTTCTTTCTATCTCTGATAAAGCCCCTTCTTTGAATTCTACTTTTTAATATTTATACAGCCACTTTTTTCTTCACTTTTAGCTGTTAATTTTGGCATAATTCCAAATTTCAAGATTTACAAAAATACTTTATGCCCTTTTTTAGATTCATGAATTATTATTTCATCTCATTGCTTTATCCATCCTACTTTCCTTCTACATAGTAATTTTTTGAACTATTTGTGGGTAAGTTGAAGCACTTACATTTAACCATTGCATATTTTGATATTTCCCAAGAACAAGGAGATTATTTTATAAGGTCATAAGAAATTATCAATTCAGGAAATTTAGCATTGGTACAGTGTAGTCCATATTCAAATTTTGTTAACTGTCTTATGTTCTTATGGGACAGATAATTATTTGTTATGGGGAAGCCTCTCTGATTTATTTCCATTAATGCTTGCATAAGTTATCTTTTTATATCCTTTTACTTTCAACCTACCTGTGATGCCATTATACTTAAGTATGGTTCTAGTATTCACCATATTGCTGGGCCATATTTTTAAATCCAATCTCTGTCTTTGTCAATATGTTGGAACTTAAATCTGCCCTTTATCTATTGGTTCCTCTTTCATCTGTTTTCCTTTTTGTCTTTCCTGTATTCTTATGCTATCCTTGAATATTTATTAAAATTCCATTTTATTAGCCTACAGTATTTCAGTGTATTTCTTTGCTCTAACTATTACATCATTTGTTCATAATTTATCATAGTCTACTGGGATAGACAGTTTGCTGATTTCAGTGAAGTTAAGAACCTTACCTCCTTTTACCCTATCTTGCCTATAATGTGTTTTCAATGTTACATTTAGTTATGTTTAATCCACAGCAGACAGTATTATTTTTGTTATCTATTAAACTCAATTTAGAAAAGTCAGAAGGAGAAAGGAAAAGTATTATACATGCTTATATTTTAATTCTTTTCATTGTATTACTTCAAGTTCCTCCAACATTTCATTTTTAAAAATCATGTTCACTTTGTCACTCTTCCTATTAGCCATTCTTTTAGAGAAATTTTTAATTCTCATCTGAGAATGTCTTGATTTTACCTTCATTACTGAAAGATGTTTTTAATGTAAAATTCTGATTTCTCAGTTCTTTTCTTTCAGCATTTGAAAAATGTTATGCCATTTCCTTCTGGCCACTGCGGTGTCTGATGAGAAATCCACTGTCATTTAAAGTGATTTATACCCTGAAGTTGTCATTTTCTAGTTGCTTTTGATATTTATTCAACTTTACTTTAGGAATGTTTGACTAAGATATGTCTGAGTATGGATTTCTTTAGGTTTATTCTGCTTGGGATTTATGAAATTTAATTTGTAGGTGTTTGTCTTTTGTCAAATTTTGTAGGTGTTAGTCACTTTTTTTTTTCTGTACTTCTCTACCCGCCTCTCGCCCTCTTTTGTACCTCACATCACATGAATGTTAGATCTTCTCTTACAGACACGTAAGTACCTGAGGCTCTGTAATTCTCTTTATAGATTGAATTTAGGTGCATTCTGCCAATGAGCTCTAAGCTATATGCCCAGCCTTTTTCTCACCCCTCCTTTTTTTTTTCACAAGTCTCTCTTAGTTGCCCAAGCTGGCTTCAAGCTCATGATCCTCCTGCCTCAGGCTCCTGAGTAGCTGGGATTACAGGTGCACACCACCACACCTGGCTTCCTCTCTCTCTCTCTTTTAAAACATCTGTTTTTCTTTATTGTTCAGACTGGGTAATTTTTATTGATCTATCACCTTTTTTTTTACTGTCTCTTCCATTTTGCTGGTAAGCTATATCCACTCAATTGCTTGAAAAAATGTTTTGTTATATTTTTCAGTTCAAAAATTCTATTTAGTTCTTAGGTTTCTCATTTGTTCATTTGTTTGAATGCATGTTCATAAATATCAGTTAAAGCATTTTTCTGATGACTTTCAATATCTTCACCATACAGTTCTTTGCTTCTGTCATCATGGTTGGGCATCTTTTGATTTTTTCATTCATGGTGAAAATTTCTTCATATGGTGGTTAATGTTTGATTGAAATGGATATATATTTAGACATTATAAGATTTCGAGTCTTGGTCCAATCTTTTGTTGTTTGGCTCCCCTGGACACTGTGGTGAGGTAAGGGTAGGAATGGCAGTCCAGTTTCTCCGCTAGGTCTGTTTTCACATGAATGGGGAAGGAATAGGCTAAGACTTTCCTTACTTCTGGCAAGGTTGGATTTTGACTCCCAACTTGGTCTCTACTATTACTCTCTGTCTGAGACAGGCCATGATGATACCACGGATTGTGGTTTTGTTACTGCTGCTTGCTGTCAAAAGCCCAGCCTGTTTAATAGGCCCCCTCTGTCACCACACCAGCAGTGAGAGCCTGTTTTTGTCAGATGGTGTGGATGCCTAGGACCCTCATTTGGTCCCCACAGAAGCTATGCTCTGAGGAGCCTCCTTACTGCTCAGCATGGATGAAGGTCCTTGTTTCCTGCTCGGCCTTCGAGAACACTGCTGCTGGGGCTGAAAATGGGTGTGGAGGTCATGGTCAGCCTGATTATGGTGAGAGACTGGGCTCTTACCTGGTCTTGGGGGCATGTCTCTGAGAGTGAGTCCGTCCGTTTCCTGTGGTGCTCACAGGAGTGGCGTCATTAATGAACATGTGCTTTTCTACTTGCTGAGCTGTGCTTTTCTGACTTTTTGCTACAGAGAGCAAGCTTTTGTTGAGGCTCTTTTGGTCTTCATTTCTTGGCATTTTCCAGGAACTAGCATCTTTAGCATGGTGTCTGGCACATATGAGGTGAAAAAATACACCACTTTGTCATTTTTGTGTCCTGAGGTTCTTAGCTAATCTGCCTTCTTCTCTTTCCACCTCTCAGAATCTATTGTGTATATTTTATATGCAGAGTACAAAATTTTTAGTTATGTTTATTTGGAAGAATAGGGGAAATGTGTCTAGTCCATCAGCTCAGAAGTAGAAGTTTGATATTTTTCTTTAAGATTTTTTTCTACATTTACTAAAATATACCTGTGTATTTTCTTTGGTCAGCTTCCTCACTCACTTTGTTTCAAAATTTTTCATATATAATTACAACATGGTGTTTTTGTAACTTAATCTATTTGCTCAAAAATATTTTTCAGGATCAATTCCTGTTAAAACGTGAAGTATAGTTTCATTCAGACTGGTAGCTACTTGGGGTGTGAGAAGAAAGAATGGAGAATTGTTCAATGGTTGGATAATGCACACATCTCAGAAAAGAGGGTTGCATATATGCCTTCCTTTGTGGTCAGAAAATAGTATTAACATTTGTCATTTGATTATTTGACACTTACAAGGAATTGTTTGAACAAAGAGAAGCTATGCCCGATAGCTTTATGAGAGGACCTGGACACTACCCAGCATGTACTCTCCAAAGGGTGACAGAGTCACCACAAATGGGATGTGGCATGGATGTGTAGCACATACCACAGCACATGTCTAGTCAGATAATGTCTCTAAGTTTGACTGAAGGACTTTAGAAGATGTGTGTGCTGAACATTAGAGGAAGGCACTGTAGGAGACTTGGAGTGGGTTAGGCCCCAGACCAAATAACCCACACATACGGGCACCTCATGGAGCAATATATTAGTGTGTGTTTCTTTAAAAGTGTTATGAGGTTAAAAATTACTTAAATCTAAATGCTAATTAATATGGGTGACCAGTATTTTTTAAAATCTTTGATTTCTTAGGATTGGGGGTGGGTTGTTTTCCCAGGGGCTAATTTAAACTGCACTAGAAGATGGTAAGATACTTTGGGTCTTCCAGGGAACTCAGTGACATTTAAAAACTACCATGAGGGACCCAGCTTATGCCTATCTTGACTAATTAAAGTCAAATAGTAATTGTAAAGACTTGGCCTTTAGAATTTAATCACCCTTAAAGCTACTATACCATTTAAAAAATTCAGTATTGAAGATATCTTCACAAATGAGAGTTTCATTTCTCCCATCTGTGACTGCCTGCACCCTTTCTGGATATTCAGCATTGTGTTTGTAAAATGAAATTATATTGGGGTTATGAGAGCTATCACAATAAAAATCTTATGAAAATATTATTTATATTTTTCCTGCCTTTCTTCATTTCTGTATAGTAGTGCACACGGATTCTCTGCTGGTTTTCTTCCTAGCTTTCATTTTATATTTTCATTTTACTAAGAATACATTTGTGTACCTTTGAGCAAAAATATTATTTGAGCCACATGACTGAACTAACATTACATTTAGAAGATACTTTATTAGGCTGAATTTTAATTTTATTCCATTTGTCCTCATTAAACAACTCTTTGCCCCCTCAGGCATTTTTGTGCTAACTTTGTGACTATTGGTTTCCAGGCTATAAAAGTTAAAGCTTATTTGAATTTTTTCCCCAGGATTGTTTTGCAAATACAAACAAAAAATAAACTTGAAACAATTCTAATCTGTGGTGTTTTTACCTGCTTTGGTGATATTATACTTATTCCACATCTATGGAAACATGTACCCACAATGGTAATAGTAATATGTAAGTGAAATATTTTCACAAAGTAAAATAGGTATGTTTATTCATGTGTGCATACATATGTGTGCTTGCATATCTGTGTGTATTTACTTATACATATATATTATATATCATTCCACTGTAGATACATAGATAGATAGATAGATAGATATTCTGATTGAGACTAATAAAGCCAATGATTGTAAGTGCTTCTGTGCTGTCCAAATTCCCCCTTTTTTTCCCTTTCCATAGTACTTCAATGGAGGAAATAGAATAGGGATAGGTATAAAGAAGAGAGGAGATCATGTGATCTCACAACTCTTAAGGGCCCATATCTTCTGCCATGATGTGGTATGTTTCTTCACTTTTCTGTATTTCTTCATTTCTCTGGAGTGCCCTGGCGGGGAAGACACCTAGATCTTACCCATTCAGTAATAGTTGTTACAAGTTGTGATTGTGCAGATGTTATTCATATCTGGATTTCTATTTTTTGGTCCTGGAGATTGTACCTAAGGCTGTTGCACTGACCTACTTCCTCAACCCATTTCTGTTATTTTGAGATAGGGTCTCCTTAAGTTGCTTAAATAGCCCAGACAGTCTACGGCCATACCACCCCAAACACACCTGATCTCGTCTTAAATTACCCAGACAGGGTGCGTAGCTGTGATTCTCCTACTTCAGGCTTCTAGAGTGCTGAGATTAGAGGCCTGAGGCACTACAACTTTAAAAGGGGTGAGTCTTGTACTTTAGTGTCATTTTGCTGGAACTGCATGTCTGTAACTACATGACATTCTCTCCTTTATTTGACATAGTTGAGATCAGGGCCATATGAGTAGGTAAAAATGTTTTATTTTTAAGCAACAAAGGGAAAATGCTTCCTTTTTGTTTTCTAGGCCATTTGGGACTTTTTTTTTTCTTTCTTTAGTGCCATATCTATGATATGTTAATTGGAAAAATCAATTTTGTCAATTTTCTTTTACTTGTCTTTTTGCAAAGGCTATTTTTGTTGGAGTAAAAACAATTCCATTGACTATCCGCAAATGGCAAAATCACCTTCTGATGGAGTTGGTTATTTGTTGACCAGAGAATAAAATAACCATTTCATTATGAATTTTATACTTTGATATGATTTTTATGCCTTTATATATGTTTGGTAGCTTGTGATTTTTTTTTAAATTTCAAAAGCTCACATATTAAGGAAATTTTCCTATGCATCTCTTGAATGACCAGTGGTGTCGAACATTTTTTTCATATGTTTATTTTGTTTTCCACCTCATTCCAGAAAGAACGGCTGTCATCAATAAATCAAACAATAATAAATGCTGATGGGGTTGTAGGGAAAAAGAGACCTTTCACTGTTGGGGAGAAGACTGGTGCAAGCACTGTGGAAATCAATATGGAGATTCCTTGAAAAACTAGAATCAGAGGTTCTATTTGACACTGTTTCCCCTCTGCTGGGTATCTTCCCAAAAGAATTAAAAGAATCATGCCACAGTGATCTAGGCACACCCATGTTTATAGTGGCACAGTTTGTAATAGGTAAAACTTGGAAAAGAACAAATGCCCATTAACTGGAGACTGGATAAAGATGTGTTTTTTTAAGAAAACTGAATACTACTCAGCCATAAAGAATGATAAATGAGGCATTTAGAGCTAAGTAGATGCACATTGAGGCCGTAATCTTAAGTGACATCAATAGGACACGTGTAAATGCTGAATAGTTTCTCTGGTGTGTGAAACTGAAAGTGCAAATGAGGACAAAATGTATAATTATAATGTGAAATAGGAAAAACAGGTTCAAAAGGGGAAGGGGAAGTGTGTGTCGGGGGGAGAGGGGGAATATGAGAAAAGGAAAAAATGGAAACAAGAGTTTTTGTAGATAGAGAGGGATACAGGGGAGGAAGGGAGGGAAGGGGACTAGAGAAAAAAGAATGAAGATATGGCATGCACAGTTACAGATTTCCAATGTTGAACATGATCATTATGTATACCTAAAATGTACCAATAATCTTAATGGGAAAAAAGGAGTATTTCATAGAGTAATACATTTGTCAGCTATGTAACCCCAAAAAAAGCAAAGAAAGAAAGTAGACTTTTTAGAACATCTGCTGTGTGTTAGGCACTTGCTGTGAAGAAACAAATACGAACTCTAACCATGAGTCAATACTGAAGAATGTGACAAGCCGAATGACACTTTTATTGTGCTTGAACAGTGGAAATGCAGAGAAAAATTATATGCTGTTTTCTTATCTATATCCTAGAGATCATTGCCATAAGTAATGGTTGGAATATTTTGCAAATTTATTATTATTGCCATCAAACATTCTCATTCATGCCTTTCTTCTGAGTAGAGTGGAACATACGGCTTCTGAAAATTTACACTGAATTATTGTTACAGATACAGCATATCTATGGACTGCAGGTAGAAAATTGGCAGAATGGAATAACTTTACTTCTACTTCCACATGTCAGGGAAGGCTCCCGAATCATTTTCTAAGAAAAGGAGAGAAGGAAGTTACTCAAACTGAGTTCAAACCCCGGCTCTGTGATATAAAGATGTCACTTAATTTCTCAATTTCCCTACCTCAGGGCAATAGCATAAATGACTACCTTGCTTAATTCATATCATTAAGATTATACTAATTCACGTTTAGTATTTTTCCTTTTAACTAATTCTGAACAAGAAGTTCTTGAAGTACAGTTACACCTCAACTTGTTATGGAGTAACATCCTAGTAAATTCATTATATGTTGAAAATATTGCAAGTTAGACATGCATTTAATACATCTAACTACCAAATATCATTCATAGCTCAACCTAGTCTACCCTAAACATGCTCAGAATACATACAGTAACCTACATTTGGGAAAAATCTTCTAGTACAAATAACAATAAAGTGTACAATAATAATAAAGTACAAATAATAGTAAAGTACAAATATAATAAAGTGTTGAATATCTCATGTAATATATTAAATATCTATATCTAAAAACACCTGGCACCACAGTGTACTCTAATGTGAGTTTGCACTTGTGGTACTGAGGCTACTTGGGAGCTCTAACTGTGGGCCAACATCTAGCATCACAGGAGTATCACACTATGTTTCCTGGCCCAGAAAAAGATCAAAATTTAAACTATTGTTTTTTAATAAAATCGTACTGATTTTACCCCTTTATACAAATGAAAGATTGTAAGACAAACCACTGATAGTTGCAGCATGTCTGCATAAGAGACTATATATTGGTTTACAATATGAAGTAGTTTTCCTGATTAAACGCACACATGCACGCGCACGCATGCCCACACACACACACACACACACACACACATTCACTCCCCATGCATTTATCATTGTATAATTTGGAGTTTCTGAAGATTTCCTATGTTCCTTGGGATGCCCTGCTTGTTTTATTTTTTTCTAACTTTAGACCTAAGCTCTTTATAAAAAAATAATCAAAATGTACATTAAAAATGAGGATGTTTGCAGTTTGCTCCAGAGTGATATTTTCATACACAGTACTGGAAACTAAGACTGAATTTGTTGGTACTAGCAAAGTTTCATATTTTCTCTTATTCACAGATGTTAATGAAACTTTCAGAAATGTCACTTTTATACGATAAAAATTGATAGTTTAGTGCCATTTTATTCCAACCCTTGTTTTTGAACATTTCAGTATTTGTTCAGCTGAAGTGTCTGTCAGTAAATACTATTCACTCATGTTTCTTGCTCTTTCTTTTTAATGTTTTGAAAAATTTGACTCTGATGGAAAAATACTGATTAATTATTCCAAAACTATTTTGATCATATTCCAAGACCCAAGTGGTGCATGAATAAGTTCTTTAAGTTTTATATTTTAAAAATAATTGGATCCTTCTAATCCTAGGTGTCCATATCCCATGTGTTAGCTGGCACAGAACTAAGTAAATAACCCTTTTTTGTATTTGCATTTTAATTTCCCTTTAACGGTTTGCAATCTATGTTTTCATACAGAGAATATGCCTGAATTATAAATAGATGTCACTTGAGCTGTCATTTCAAAGATCTATGATAGGAATCTGAAAGTCTAGAGATAATGTTTAAAGTGGCAAATTTAGTTAGAGTTTTGGAAATATTTTCTTTAAAATGGAAATAGATATAACCTCCTAATTGGCAATCATGACTTGTAACATGCTATTTATTAATATGAATTACATATATGCATCAATTTGATTTAAAATTTACAAGACATTTTAAACAAAATCATACACCGAGAAGAAGACTGGATTAACTCTTCCCTCAGTGTGCATACACAATATGCATATGTAGAATATTTCATAAACATGATCTATCTATACAGATATAACTTTCCCAAATACATGTCAATCTTCTAAGAAAAGTTGAAGACATTTTATGAAATTCAGAAGACACATTAGAGAAGTAAAATAAGACTCTTGGATATTTACTTATAATAAATGTTCTAATTGTGACCATGGTGAAGTATTTCTCTATGAATTAAATGTTTAACTATATTGTTTTGGTTCCATGCTGAAGATTACTTTTCAGTGGGAAAAAATTTAAACTATGCTTTCCCATCTGGCCCTGCCAAGGTGAATTTTTTTCCTCACAGGCTTGACTTGCAGTCAAAGTTGATGTGAGAGTTTGTCATGGTTGTTTTGACAGTCTGGCCATCCTAATCCAGGGATCCGATCCCTGTGGTTTGTCAATTATCCTGCTAACCCTACAGCGAGAGCAACACTCAAGACACTGAACTGTCAACCAATAACCAAGAAATAATGTCAGGATCCGGAGTCAGGAGTGAGAGGGGGACCCTTTCGACAACAATAGTCTGTGTATCATTTAGCATTTATTTTATTTATGGAGGCTCCTAACAAATTAATTACTGGTAATCACATGATGATGGCATCCATGGATTTGGACATTCCTTTGTGTCTTAATTTAAAATGCAAATATTTGACTGCCTGTGTAAGTTTTGCTAACATTAGATTCTGGAGCTTGTGAGGATGTTGAAAATCACTAGATCAGATATTAATTTAATTGTTAGTAATTTTTTATTCACCTTCCTCATGTTTGCTGCAGAATCTTTAGGAAAACAAAATCAAACAAGCAAAAAGTTCACCTGAGAACTATATGTATGTTTATGGAAATAATTTTAAAGTTACTGGGAATGGAACTGTGTGCTTATGGATGGTAAAAATTATTTTGAAAGCAAGAATTTCAAAGGCAATTTTCTTTTGAACATTTTTGTGGTAATAGATTTTTAAGGAAAGAAATAAAAAGAGACCTGAAAATGACAGAAGTATCCACCTGAGGATAAGAAAACGTGACCAGAAGATATTAAATCTGAAACTGATGTTGAGAAAGGGCCAACAGAAAGCTCCAGTAGTATCAGGTGATGACTACATAGAGTCATTTTATTCTAGATCACACTCTCTGTTTCAAATCCATCTTGGGTTACTTAAGTAATCCAAATGATAGCCTAAAATGAACAAGTTGAGCTTAGCATCTTCAAATAAGCCCTGTTGTCTCCAAATGAGACATTTATTTACATGGGGTACTTGGGAAAATGTTGAACGACCTCAAGTTCCCTGCTCAGTAAAGTTCCTGAAGTTCCTGCTCAGCATGAGTTTGAAATTTAAATGTATTTTGTGAGGCTGGGGATTTAGCTCAGTGGTTCCGATGCCTGTCTCACAAACACAAGGGCCTGAATTCAATCCCCGGTACCCCCCCAAAAAAAGAAGTATTTTGTGACATTCTAATAAATAGACTGCTTTGTGTAATTTAATGAATGAGAACATATTTTACTCTGGTTTGAGAAATTATGTAATTTGTAAAGTAACACACATTTATTTAGTCAATACCTCAAAATATAAAGAAGAGACATTACAAATAGTAACTTAGATATTCATAGCTGGCTACTTATGTGGTGTATTTTCTTCATACATACATATTTATATATATATATGTGTATGTATATATATATACATATATTCACATTCTTTCTCTCTTTCCTCTTTATGTATTTATTGTATATATTCTTCTGAGCTATTTTCACCAAGTGAACATACTTTTATATAATAAAAATTCTTGCAAATATAATCTTAATATCATCATAATATTTAATATATGTTATAATATTATTAAGTGTTTCCCTATTGTAGGATTTTATATTATTTAAATGTGAAAAAACATGAAACGACTCTGTGAGGGACAACTCTGATATTTTAGACTTAGTTCATTTCAATTTTAGGATTATTTTTTCAAGTAAAATTACTAAATCAAAGGATAGCAATTGTTTTGATCACTGGCAGGATGACAAATCTTTAAAATGAATGATTAGCATTATAATAAATACTTATAAAGCATTACATTGCTTTATTTTCTTAAGATATTTTTAGTTGACATTTTTAAAAAATGCAGTTACACGGTATAGGTATAGCAGGCATATAATTATTAGTTAACTAAAAATAGAAGCATATCTGGGTTGAAGCCTCATCCTGGAATAAAAAATACTTGTGTTTTCATTGAGGCACTGCTGACCAGCATATGTAGCTCCATTGGGCATGACTGTGTGTGCTGTATCTCTTTTGTGGCTTCAGATTTCAGTTTTACTTTATCCTCACTTAATGTTCTCAGGTTATGTAACTTTTGAGATTTTTTCCATACAGTGTATTATTGTCTACACTTACAGGTTGTGGAGAATATTTAATTATATAATATACATGGTCTGTAACAGTACTGTCCTCGGCACACCTAGAACCCCAGTTAGTGTTAGCATTCTTATTACTTGGATGTGGTCAATAGTAAATAAAAATGTATTGATTTTACACATTTTGCCTTTTCTATGAGAAGTAAGGAATAGAAATTATTTTCACTATCCACTTAGTAAAACAAGCTTTTGGATGTATCAGTGGAAACTTTCTTTTAAAAAAAAAGAAAATGGAGTGATGATTTTTGTTTGTTTGTTTGTTTGTTTTGGTACTGGGGATTGAACTCAGGAACTTGCACTTTCAGGGCAGGTGGCAGCAACACTGAGCTAAATCCCTGGCCCAAGAGATGATTATTTTTGTCTGCAAGAAATTATAGAAAGGTAAAGTACTAGTAAGTGTCCATATTTGGGTTGTATTATCCTTAGTATCAGCTATAAATATTAGAGTGTTATGTGATATAGCTCAGAGCTTCTCAAACTTAAACATATTTAGGTATCATCCTGGGGTTTTAATAAAAGGCAGATTTGCTAAGATTTACTGATTTGCTAAGTCTATGGTGGGACCTGAGATTATACATGTCTGTCAAGGTGATGATCCAATGCCTATATTTTTGAGTAGCAAGGATTTAGACTATACAGTAAAACAAGGTAACTGGAGTTCTTTCTTTTCTGTTCATTCTTTTCTGTTTAGCACTTTGGACATTTAGTATATTTGCATATTATGAATTTAAGATTCTTCAGTGTTTCTGCAAAAGTAGAAAGTCGATACACTTATATTAAACTAGTATTTTTGCAGGTATAGTGGTGCATCCCTGTGGTTCCAGCCCTCTGGGAGGTGGGGAAAGGAGGATAACAGGTTCCAGCCCAGCCTGAGCTGCTCAGGGACTTAGTGAGTCCCTGTCTCTCTTCCGTTTATCTGAAGAAGGGCTGAGGATGTAGCTCAGTGCAAAAGCCCTGGTTCAATCCCCCTCCTCATAAATGCCACCCCCACGCAAGAAAGCCCCAAACCAAGAACCAAACAAAAAGACAAAAAACTTAAACCAAAAAACCAATATCCTCAAAAAAGTCCTAGAGGGAGAAAACTAGTATTTTAATAACAAACCAGACAACCCAACTTCGCCCTCCACTGATTTTTGGCTGTCTCCGCAAATCCGACATGAATGTTTTGTGCCAGACCATGAATGTTTTTCACCTTTGGCTGCTTCTCAGTGCCACAGTCAGCGCAGAACAGGATAGCCTGTGCTCTCCACTTCAGCTCATCCACCAAGAAGGAAGCAGGACTCATCTGACCACGATAGTTTGAGGATAATTAGGACAATGACACATCCCTCACATCAGAATCCTTGCCCTGACTGGACCCATTGTTAAAGATCCTCGCCTTCTTGTCACAGTCCAGGTGTGTAGCAGCATGGGGGGGGGCAGAGAAAGTGTTGGAAAAGTTTGCCCAATTTTCCTACAGCATAATTCCACTCAACGAGTTTGAAAATTAATGCACATTATCAATATGAATATAAATCACGTATACCACAATTTCTTGTGTGCTTTTAACAAAACAGTGCGAGAGATCGTTGGCTATGCTTCTAAATCACAAGGATATGGCTTCACATTATTCTGCCATTAAGGTTAATTTCAGGGGAAAATACAAAATCTATAGGAAATAAAAGGAACAAGAGAATAAATAGAGGGAGGTGCTATGATACGAACATTGACTTAAGCTAAAATACTTAGTTTCTGATTCTTTTTCTGCCACTTACATCCTTTATGGCCCTTTATCTTTCCATACTTCTTCTGTTTTCTTATTTGCAAAATAAAACAGGCTCATTTTGAGGTCCCTCCAAGTTCTGCTATTTTATGATTGAATTATCCTACTCCACTGAGAATTTTATCCTAATTCATAGGCGGCCAGTCAACTATTTTGTATGGTAGAGCCTTCCCCAGCCCTGGCTCTGTGGTAGTCCCCATCTGTGACCAGAGCTGTCAATCATTCTTTGACTATTTCCACTGTTTCGCAGTGTCAAAGGCCTGCCCTAGAGATGGCATTTTATTTGAAATACAATCTAATGCACATGGTACTGAAAAAAATGTGTTACCCTACTTGCAACGGGGTGAGTCTCCAAAAGAATGTACCCCCTAAATTTAGGGTATCAATGAGGCAGTGTAAACCACCAGAGCAGCTACTTGACAATTTGTCCCTCAACTACAGCAAGACTATAGAGGAACAGCACAATGAATTAATGAATAGCAACAAATCCCCATGACAACATGTTAGTTCATTAAAATTTTATCAGCATTCTTCCTAAGGAAAGTGTGCCTTCTGTTCTATGTTGAGTTTCTTCAACATTGTTTTACAGCCAATTCACAGCATTCTGGTGCTTCAAAATTAGTTCCTGTGGAGAGTGAGATACACATAGACTCTATATTGTGTCACACATGGGTCTCCTGGGTGTCATGATAAAATATTGCCTGCATTTTTGTGTATCTTATGGCTTAAACATTAACAAGCATTTCCTTGCTGCTTTTTTTTTTGAAGAATAAGTTAATTAGCTGAAAACCCATCTTTGTGATAATTTTAAGCAAATGTATTAAAATGCATTTCATAAGTATATTTCTAATATTTAACAAAAAAGGCATCCAGGGGCGAAGAACTGCAAAACATTTTTGCTTGCTGCCACAGTGGAATTTTCCTTCTGGCTTTGGAAAACAAAAAGTAATGCACAAATCTTGACATTTTCCTTGCATTGTTTTTCTTTCCTTGATTGTTTTTTTAATATGTAAACCAGACGTTAGTGGTCTGGGTGTTTTCAAATATTCCAGTACTATAATAGGGACACACTTTACTTTTAAAATTTAGAAATATATATTTCAAAACCTTATCCTATAGCCAATGTGAAAATTAGTATAATTCTCAACATTTTCAATGTTTTTTGAGAGGATTACATTTATCTACTTAATATGTGTTTCCATGGAATTCCTAATCACATTTATGTTTCCCTTTTTATAAAAGGACTTAACTGGTCATACTTATAGAAGTTAATCTTTTTTATTTTATTGACATGAAATACTACAAATGGGGTTTAGAGCAAGTTAGCAACTTTTTAATTAGCTCTGCAAATTGAGGATTATGATTTTCCCAGACTTCACAGATTGAGATCACTCTTCTATAGACACTTAACAATCATGATATTTCCCTCACAGAAACTAAGGAAGTGATATTCAACATATTCTTACCCCATTAAATGTATTAAACATGGATATTTAATATGAATTATTAGTATGCCTTCTACAAAATGAAATTTAGCAAGTGTCACATTAAATTGCAAATATCCGTTAACTTGATACACCAAAAATATCAGACATTAAAAATATATATACATCAGACATTTTCACCAGAAGTTATTCACAAAGATATTCGTGACAATACAGTTCATAATAGAAAGGAAATAATGGAATTATTGTAAATATCTGATAAGAGATTACTTGTTACATTCATTAAATACTAGCTTCATTCATAAATGAAATACCCATCAACCATTAAAAATAATGAGTCAAATAGGAAGATGTCTAAAGGAATAGGGGAAGTGAGAGGGGTATGGGAAAGGAAAGAAGGGAAAAGAAAAATATGAGACATGGAAAAACATGGAAACAAAGTCTTTGTAAATATGGAAGGCTGGAGGGAGTAGAGGGAGAACAGGGGAATGGGGAAAAATAAGAACCAAGATGCATCATATAAAGGTGCAAGATCCTAATGATGAATGTAACTGTATAATATACCTAAAATACACCAATACACTTAATGGAAAAAATAATGAATCAAATCTTGATTTATTGACCTAGTAGATGATTAACAATTTATTGGAAAATTACATTAAATCATAATATAATTGCATGTTTGTCCAAAGTTTTAGAGCAAAATGTAAATATTTGTGTGAGATGATGTATATTATTTATTACTGTGCTATGGGATTTAAAGTTTGATATTCCTTCATTTTGTTTATTTGTAGCTTTTAGTTTTTCTATAATTACTTGATATATTTACTAGATGATAATATTTAGTAAAATTCAAAAAAAGGTTTTAATAAAACTTGTAAGCAAATCAGTTGAAAAAGTCACTTTTATAAGGTAAACAAAATCATAAAAATACAATTATTGCATTGGTTAAAGCAGGATTTCATGAAAGTTTCATTACAGACATTTTGAGCCAAAGAATTCATTATTGTAGGGACTACCTTGTGTATTGCAGCACATTTCATGACATCCCTGGCCCGTGGCCACCTGATGCTAGTGACATTCCCTTAGTGGCAACAAACAAATGCTTTCAGAAATTCTCAAATAGCCCCAGGGAAGACAAACTGAACCCTAGTTGAAAACCCCTAATTTATATGTATTGTTTGATAGATTGATATCATCCACGATGATTCTTAATTCATGTGTGGAACTTTTCTCTGTTCTCACATGTTCATCTCATAATGTTTCAGTTTTTCAGGCCTTTGTCTTGAACGAGTTTTCTTTTTGGAAAATTCCAATTCAGACACTGGGCTACAGTATTTGACAAGGTGTTTGTGACTTAGATCACTGGATCTCAAAAGATTGGATATTAATAGGTGACTATAGCTAATTGCTAGGATCAAGTTATTAATGAAGGATTTATGCCTCAAGCACATGAGCTTTAGACATGTTTGCCTTAAATCAGTGAGATAATATTTACCCAAATAATTGCTTAAGCCCCATACTGTAAAAATTTAGCATAAATATAGATAGTCTTACTTTCAATCATTAGGCTTACTTTGGACAAATATATACTTAGTATCAGAAGACATGACTTTAGGCTCTGAATCTGCTACTGACCTGCTAATATGGCCTTTAACATGTCTTTTAGCTTCTTCAAATTGAGGTACTGTTATCTGAATATAAGGATAATGTTAATGGCCTTACTTAATTATATGATTGTAATAAATGATGTGTGCATTTCTGAAAATAAAGATAATACTAGTAGCCTTACTTAGTCATAGCACTGTAATAAATAATGAGTGCATTTATGGCCTGAAAGTGCTGTGTAAACTGCCAAGATCTCCATATCTGTGGGGAATTCATTTCTTATGGAGGTTATTGGTTACTGAGGTTGCTATGGTAACTTCCCTGCTCAAAATGTTTCAGAGTGAGAGGCCTTGTATATATGTGCTATCTAGTTACACTGGAAGAGAAAATAGGGTAACTAAGGAACTTAACTTGAATCTTTTCAACTTACATTTTCCAAATATCTCTGTTCTCTAGGTCCACACCTCAGATCTTATCATAAAAATGAAATAAATCCTAGCTGTCGATGGATATGAAATACAAAAGTCAAAAATTTAAAAAGAAAATTTAAAAGAAAGTAAAAAGTAAAATTTAAAAGAAAGTAAATAAGTGAATATTTAAAAAATAAAAACAACACAGAAATTAGGAAACATGTTTCAGCTTATTTCAAGAATTTTCAGTGTGAGATTTCATCTAATACTTGTTGCTCTTCCTTTATTCAACCCTGTTAAATAAGTCAACCATTAGGGTTTCTGCCATATCTCCCAGGAGTCTCTGCTATACTGTGATATAACTAAATATTACAATATCTTTTTCTGTTAGCTGTCTCACAGCTTCTCTTCAAAAAAATCTCCTGTGGATTTCAAGAAATTATTGAAAACTACTGTCTAAACCAAAGTGGAACACACAACACTCTCTCTTTTGTGATAACTATTATACCTGCCAAACTTGTAGACTGACAATTTTAAGACAGAAAAAACATACTTGTTTACCAATCATATGATTTGAATTTCTATTTATTTACTTTTTAGTTTTTCTGAGTAAAAGAATCGAGCTTCTTAAATATGGTGTTAATGAGATGATAAATACTGAAAGAAAATGCGGTGTGCTTATGTGCAAGTACATGTGTGTGCATGCATGTATATTTATAAATAAATGGTATAGATAGTTCAAATATAGTAAATACGTGCAAGTTAATATTAATTTGCTGTCGATCATTTGCAAAGATAACATGAAAAGTCCTATGATGAGTAAAAAATATTCAAAGTATTTTCTAAGAACTGGATATGAATTTGGGGCTTTTTTATTTAGTCTTGTCATAGGGAGTGGCACATATTTTCAACATTGTCCTCCAACAAAAAAACAATTTAAAGGGCTGGGGATTTAGCTCAGTGATTCTGCCACCTGCCTCGCAAGCACAAGGGCCTTAGTTCAATCCCCAGTACCCGCTACAAAGAAACCAGTTTAAAAATTACAACCGCAATCTCAGAAATGTACAGATATAAAAGAAAGTTCAGTTTGTATCAGAAAATGGACAGCTATGCTTTAGGCATACTATGCATGCACATATATGTATAGCAAACAGGTGAAATTAAGAAGGTCATATCCAGAAAATATGTATGTGAGAAGAAGAGATATGAATTTGACCAACACACTAACTTTAGAAACCATATGTGTGGTTAAGATGACCAGCATGAAGGAGCAAACATACAGATTGAAAAATGTGTGATAACTGTCACTAAAATTAGTCTTGTCTGGCATAGGGGCACATGTCTATCATCCCAGCCCACTGGGGGAGCAGGCTGAAGCAGGAGGATTGTAAGACCCAGCCCAGCTCGAGTGCATTAGGATCCTACTGAGATCCTGTATCAAAATAGAAAAAACAAAACAAAAAACAAACTAAGAAAAGCGTTGGGGATGTAGCTCAATGTGAAGGTTCTCAGTTTGATTGCCAATACTCCAAAACAAACAAGCAAACAAAAATACCTCTTTTTTTTTTTTTGGTACCAGGGATCGAACTTGGGTCCTTATGCTTGTGAGACAAAAAAATCTCTTTTTCTTTAAGTTATGTCTGTCAGGTATTTTTGTCCCAGTGATGGGAAAGCAGATTGATGCAGGAAATTGGTACCAGAATGGAGCCATTGCTGTGATTTTCTAATCATTGGACTGTCTTCAGATTTCTTCTGCCAGATCACTTAGCCCACCACCTTAAATTTGAAGGCAGTCTAATATTCATGTTGGAGAATAGGTCTGCTAACTGATTTTAGCCAGATTTATAGTAAAAAGTCAGGAGCAAAAAGCAGTACTGAAAAATGGAAAATTTTGCAGTTTTGCAATAAAGGAAGAGCCACTAAATTTGGGGCTGAGGAAAACTCAGTTCCTGAAAATCAGTGCCATTAAGAAGAAGCCAAACATGTCAAGAGTGAGGTATGCCTGTAACAGACAGGACACATTTATGTCTTTCTGTAATTTCTGAATTTATGAGCTATGTAAATAAATTTACAAGATACAACAATATATTCTATTAGACCAACTAATTAAGGCTCTTCCTAGCCAAATAAGCAAGACAACATTTTATTCCAATCTTAATAACTTATCTAAAGCACTCGAATCACACATCACACAATTATATATAAGTCTGAGAAAGGGTTAACAGTGGCAGGAGGATTTGAAGAGGAAGAACTGAAAAGCAAGACCCCCGGGGCGGGGGATTTAGCTCATCGGTTCTGGTTCCGTGACCTGCCTTGCAAGTGCAAGGAGCAGAGTTCAATCCCCGATACCAAAAGAAAAAAAAAAAAAAAAAAAAAAAAAAAAAAAAAAAAAAGACCATAGTGTACAGAAATGTGAAAAGTCACCAGAAGTGGCTAGGTATGATTACAGATCAACCAAGTGGATTTTCTCTGAGAAGACTTGAGGCTTATGGAGAGGGAAGAATTTGTTCAAAGCCTTTGGATTGCAGGCAGTTTCATTGGGCTGCAACAGACAGGGAGGTCAAGCTGAGCTGAAGCCAAGGGACAGAGAACCAGAGGTTGCAGCCTGTTCACCTTGTGATGTATTTACCAGGTGGTATGATAAGTGCGCAATGTTGGGTGTCCTTCCTTTTACAAGGTCTGATAAAAATATGGTAAGGGATAAAATAGTAGCAATATGTGTTTTACTTTTATAAACTGTTAAAATTTAAACACTCACTGTATATTTTGATCACACCTCATATATGATCCAAGAAAGGAAGTTGCATCATTTGTTGATCTGGTGTGTCTGATAAGATCATGGGCCTTTTTTTAAAAAAGTATAACATATATGTCATATATATCCACATGGCCCAGATTTAACATGATAAGTTTTCAAGTAGCACTTTTTTATTAGCAAGATTAATTTATTTATTAGCTTATGTTGCATGACTGTGCCATGCAGGTGGGGATTATTTTTGTTGATAAGTTTGGTGTGTCCAACATTTGGTGGTTATTTATTTGTACAGGTGAGTTACCAAGTTTTATGCTTAGCATTTTTACTCAAAATGGAACAAGTTTTTCTTTTGTGAAGTGGAATCACTCAGGACAAAGCACAGCCTGAAATCTACTATTCTACACAACATGGGCTAACTCACAGTGAGGTATGGCCTGCTGTACATAATCTATCCCCTGACTCCTTGGTGTAGGAGCCTATTGGCTCCTGAGCAAAAGGAATCACGAATTATTTTCACTTGGTGAATCACAGAGGCTGATGGCTCAGGCTTTAAGCAAGTATAATCTACACACAATTTTTAGCAACATAGCAGTATTTCTTCTAGAAAAGACCAAATTATTTTCATTATGTTACATCAAGCAGTGGTGACCACGGTCAGAGGATTCCAATTTCATCATCCTGGCCATTGTGTACTGCTCTTGAAGAATTTTAGAAAAAATATTCATTATTTATATATGAGTTTAATATCTTTTGCCAGTACAATTTATATCATGACTGTAAATTTAATGAGTTTAATTGAATTCTTTATATTTGCCCATGGCTTTTATAGAAACAATCAGATGCTATTTTGAATTCTTCCCGGTTTGTTTCAAAAATAGTATCCACATATCTCACATTGACCCACAGCATTTCTTGGACTCTACCATGCCATGATACAGGCAAATCCCTTTATGGCTTTTCCTGGGTAAATGGGTCTAACTAAAATGTTTTATTCATGGTAACATTGATAAAATTAATCAACATTGCACATTTTGGACATGTAGTAATCTGAGCATTTGATTCTGAGTTAGATTGAAATATGGTCCTCAGTGTTTGACTTACGGCACATTATACAAAGCTTTCTATATTTCTAATATATATGGGTATAGACACTATATTTGTGGGGTAAAAAAACCTAGAGTTGGGGTAATGTCAAATGTATAATAGGCTGATGGTGACCTTTGATATATCATCTTATTTATATAATATCTATCTACTATCTATCTATCTGTGTCACCCTTAGCAGGAATTTTATATTTATGATCATTACATACTGTGGTACTGCAATGATGGGATAACTATCAGTGATACTCCTCCTGAAATGTGAGTTATGCGTAAAGAGCAATTTTCTGATGCAGAACATCTAGAAGGCCTGGATGGGTCTATCTGTGTTATTGTTTCTGCATGAAAACTGTATCAAAGCATGCACTTTTTACGCTGTTTGTGATGTTGTGTCATGTGCTTCCAAGTAGCTGCTGCACTGTGTACTGTTGTATTTAAAGCGTATTTTGGATTGTACAGTATAAGAATTTGTAAGTCCTTCTTTCTGATGTCTGTTCCCTCTCTAACTGTTGTGGGTGGAAGAGTGTGTCTGTGGTTATTATCCGAATTCCAGGTTAGTCCAAAATCTTGTTGGATAAACTTACGTTGTGTAGGCTTCTTCGGCCACAGCGACCTTATGTCGTAATCGTGCGCCATCATGCTCGCCCATCTTAATTGTGCATGAGGTATCAGGTAATGCAGCTCTTGAAAAATATAGAGCTAATTTTTAAGGTTTTTAGTATTGAATGTGAAAAACATTTAGCCTGTCCCGGGCCTTGACTTAGGAGTAATTTTGTCATAAAAGTAATCCTGCATAAACTAGAAAATTTTGATGACAGTTGAAATGTCTGTCATATGCTATGAATGTTCTGGCAGCCAGCAAATGTATTCAGCATTGAGATATGTAGATGTCCTGGTACAACTCACAGTAAAAAACTTTCTTGATGCCATTTGTGTGGTACCACCAATGCAGTAGGATACTCATTTGTGTGACGAAATACCTTTGTTACAATTGCTAATTCTCTAGAATTTTTAATTGCTTGACTTAGGTTGGTCTCTTTTAAGTCCCCCCCAGTTTTGTAGGGATACAATAGGGTTTGTTATTTTCCAGTTTATTGCTGTCCTATCCAATAATGATAGGACTCAACTAGTAGGGTTAGTTTTGAACCTTAGTAGCTTATATTTTAAGGTTGGCATTTTTGCTAAGCAGGAGTCATTAAGAATCATTTCAGACTCAGGTTAGACTGCAGTACTCGGTATTCTGTCACACAGGTGTATGAGACAATCAGCATCTGTTATTTCTCCCTGCATGAAGTCCGTCCTAAATTTTTACAATTCTGCCCTGATGTCTTCTAATATGTGTTATACTTTCCTTGTTCATGATAGGAATCTCTTAGTATTTTTCTAATTGTAATTAGTTGTGCTACATAAACATACCCCAGCAATTATGAAAATCTCATCTTCAGGATGGGAGACCTGTGGTCCTGGAGGATCATTCATTGTGCTATAGGTCATTATATTACCTCATGTTCATGTCACATACGTATTTTGCTGTTAGCTGCTGTGCTTGTGCCTGTCCTAGTCAATTTGTGGCAGACTTTTTAACAATGCTGCAGGTACCACTTTTCTTGATGATTTGTATACTTATGATTTTGCATTTTTAGCGTGCTTTAAAATAAGTCTACATGTCCTGGGACTATTATTGATATATATTTTTATAACTTCTTGTTCTGTTGAGCACCATTTTAGGGAATATTTGTTCTTAGTCTGTTTCTTTCTTCTCAGAGCTAATATTTTTTCTAGTTATTTTTCCTGATCACTTGAATAAGTTTTGGTGTAATATAACCCAATAGTCCCCCTGGAATATAAATAATCATACTTGTGTGAAACTTTTATTCCTGTAAATGATATCCAAAAAACAGAATTCTGGAGCTGTTGGTGGCTTTTCCTTGTGGCACAATTTAATTTGGACCAAGCAAGTGCATATTTATCTGAAGTGGTAGGTAAGCTTCTTACAGAACTTTCATTTTTTAAAAAGGAGGAATTATGTAATAAAATATATGGAACAATGAGGGGGGCTAAACATCCAATTAAGTATTAACAAGCCTATTAATGAGATGGTATAAACATACTATCCCAGTTTTACGCATTTTTGTGACCAAGTTATATGTACCCTTTGCCATTTTCTCTTCCTATCATTGTTCGTACACTATTAGTTACCTTTGCAGTTTTATGTAATACAAGCTTTGTAAATATATTTTCCTAATTTTCATACCATTGCATCAATGTCTGTAATATTCTGCTTCTTGATAATTCTCTTGAAAAAGGGTTTAAAAAATCAATAAATCCTGTGGCTTTTGAGGAAGATTTTTCTATGCTCTTCCCTGAGAAAAGTCTCTGGGAAAGTTCTCTGTGTATTCTTTATCATAAATTCAATTTTTCCATGATGACTATATGTAAGTATACACAAGAATCATAACCATGAATGACCTAATTATAACACAGATGTAGAGATATGGTTTTATCCTCCGTAAAATTATAAACTATCATGAGCAGAAAATGAAATTATATATCTGACATTCATTTCAGATTTTTGTTAAGTGGCCAACATAATAGTGAAAGCAAAAATATTTCTAGGGGAAGAGAAGACTCATTTTATGGATGAAACAGCCATCACCTAAGAATAAGGAAACTTGATATGTCAAAGTCATCTCTATCTTACTGAGCTTCAGTAAGCCTATTCAACTACCTGGTCTTGGCAATTGAGGAAGAGGGGGTAAGATTATTTAATTAAGAGCCATTCAACAATAAATTCTTGAATAATTACTCTAGGTCAGTCATAGTATAAGATTATTTATTTCTCCTAGCTCTAAAATTTGAAGAGACATTTATGATTTATATCTAAAGTGTTCCCACAAGTCTCATGTGTTCAGAGGTAGGATTTTTTGAAGGTAAGTGCAAATGGGGTATTCATGACTGGATTATACCACTGAAAAATTCATAACTAAATGGGCTGCTGAAAGGTAGGGCCTGGTCAGAAAAAGTAGGTAAGGGGGGCATGACCTGGAAGCAGGGTTCATTCTTGTGCCTGGTGCCTTCCCTTTCTCTCTCTCTTTCACTCTCTCTCTCTCTCTCTCTCTCTCTCTCTCTGCTCCCTGAGTGTCATGTGTTGAGCAGCTTTCCTCCACAAAGCCCTTGTACCATGATATTTCTGCCTTGGTGCCAGCTTACCATGGACTGAACCCTTTATGACCATGAGCCAAAATAAACCTCTCCTCGTTAAAGTTTCAGGTGTTGGGTATATTGACTCACTGAAGGGAAAGTGAATAATACATGGAGTGACTGGTAGACTACTTCACCTTTCTAATCTAGCACCTACCGTAATGTTTGAGAAGTGATGTCATAGAATGAGTGGGCAGCAATAGATATTAGCTGTCTTGTGTTTCTTTACTATTGTTACTGGTTTTATTAGAACAATTTAATTAGCAAGATTATCTAAAGGTTATTTTACCCCTTGCTTCAGGAAGGTCTTTATGTTCTTGCAAATATATGAGTGACACAGGTCGTCAGGAGGAAACTTAAACTTATCTCTCTAATTCAGATTATCTGTGAGCACACTGTTGTGCCAGCATATTTTTGTGTTCCAAAAGTGATTGTACAAATAGTATTAACTATTAGAAGAGAAAATAATATTAACTATCAGAAGAGAAAAGTTTGGTGCTTCGCTCTTCATAGTAGTAGCTCAAACTCAACTGGTTTCTCTCTAGACCAGGAGAGAACTAAGGAGGATTGCTGTAGGGAGTGGGGAAGGGGTCATTATCAGGACCTCTCCAGTGGGTCTTGGCGTGTGATCCACCACAGCACAAGACGAATTCAAGAACAGACAGAAACAAGACTTAGAGTGGAGAAGCTGAATCTTGGATGCTTGTCAATGTTGGCGATGGCAGCAAAGACAATGGCCCCCAAGCACATCCAGTATTTATTGAATACAATCATAGGAAGGAACAGGGAGCAGGGTATGCTCTGAAGTCATCTAGTGAATTACTGCTGAACAACTGGCACGATGGTGCCAGGGAATGCTGGCAGGGAGCAGGCACTACTAGGATAGAAGAAACTGGTGCTGGGACCAGGGGCAATTAGCGAGTAACCCACAAGGTCTGTGAGAAGCAGTAATTCAGGGGAGAGGATTATAATTGGGGTCACGCTGACCTCAGCTGCATGTAACTTAGCAGGGCCCTGCCACCTCACTGACCAGGACTTAGGCCTCAGTGACAGCCATTAGCAAAGGAGCATTGCTAGCCCAACTCAGCTAGCTGACATGCTCATTTGAGTCATGCAGGGCTTCGGTCTGACTCTGATGTAAAACACTTGATCTTAGCCAAAAGGCCGAGAAGCGATCTCTGATGTAAAACAGTACAGCTGAATTAGGGATGGCAAGAAGCACGTGCCACTAGTAGCCTGCTATTACTGGGCAGGGGTGTCTCTTACAGATTGCTATTTTCCATTTTGTGGAAAGGCCTAGGTAAACATATAGTTTATTCTTTAGGGCAAGATAATCATTGCTGGAATTTATTTTGCTTTGCCACATTACATAATTAATCTGTGTGGGGGATCAGGTCTCTATGTATGTGTCAAATTCTAGTGTAAAATGTTCCTTTACATTGGGATGATGACTCTTTTTATTTTATTCTGTTCTGAAACAACTTCTAGACACTTAGTATTATGGAGATGGGTACAATGGAAGAACACTTCCTTCCTTTTATTCAACTAGCATGTATTAGTGCATTACATCCTCTGAACAAGATGAATGAAACACTATCTATCTATCTATCTATCTATCTATCTATCTATCTATCTCTATCTATCTATCTATCTATCCATCTATCTATCATCTATCCATCTATCTATCCATCTCTTCTCCTCCTCTTCCTCCTCCTCCTCCTCTTCCTCCTCATCCCCCTCCTTCTCCTCCTCTTCTTTCTTCTCTTCCCCTCCCCCTGATTATTTCTAACTCCTGGAAATGGCCATACCATAGGCACCAAATACCTACTGATTAATTGTCAAATAAATGGAATACATCACTTAAGTCAGAACTGATCTCCTACATAACTTGTAACTATTTGTTGAGTAAAAATTTCCAGCTAAAGATTCTTGCCTTTTTTGGCTTATCTAAAACTACCTTTTTGTGCCAGGTGTGGTGGCACATGCCTGTAATCCCAGCACTCGGAAGGCTGAGGCAGGAGGTTCACTGTGACTTTGAGACCAGCCTGGGCTACATAGTAGTTCCAGGTCAATCTCAACTACATAGTGAGACCCTGTTTTAAAAAACCTACAAACAAATAAACAAACAAAAACAAAACCTAAAACCACCATTTTCTTCGATGAAAACAGAAAAGGATGTAGGCTATGGAAGGATCAAAGTTGATTTTGATAAAGCCTTTTTTATTTCAATAACACTTGATTATGACTCAGCTTTTATGGGAAATTCAAAAATAGATTTTTGAAGTAAAGCCTTTATTAATGTAAATGCAATGTTTCTTATTTATTTTTTCTTTATAGCTTGCTAGAATTATCTTTTCTGTTTATATTTCCTTTTAATGCTATCTTATATCTATTATTTATTCATCATATTTTATTCTATCTTCATATAATTAAAAAAATAGATTTACCTTGGTATTGTTCATTTCTTAGCTATTTTTTATTTTTCTGCCTTTGTTCTTGTGATGTGTTTATCAATCCTTATTTTACTGGCTCCTGACTCATTTAAACCTATAAATATGGAACTGAAATCTTTGAAATGAAAGATATGGCAAGACAATCTGAACTGATTTAAGCAAAGGAAATGTGGTTGGGGCTGAACACAGACCGGTTTGAAGGTGTCTCTATTGGAATCCCCAGAATTTGTGAATAACTTCCCTCTTCCCTGGTATGGTAAAAAGTACTTTCCAAATATAATTGAATTGAAGACTGTGAAATGGGAAGGTTATTCTGGATTGTGCAGGTGGGCGCAACATCATCACAATGGTCCCCGAAGAGGGAGGTAGGACCGTCAAGATCAGAAAGTGGAAACGAGATGATGAAAATAACTTGAATGACGTGAGGGAAGGCCACAAGTCAAGGAATATGGAGAACTTTAAAGGCTGAAAAGGCATAGAAATAGATTCTCCCAAAATACTCTACATCTTCCTAACGTCTTGATTTTAGACTTCTGGCTTTTACAACTGTTAGGAAATAAACTTGTATCATTTTAAGCCACTAGTTTCCTTATTTTTTTAAGACAGCAAGCAGAAACAGTACTGAAATAATATCCTGTAAGATGAAATATGGGTAAGATAATAAAATGATAAGGGAAAAGTACAAAAATCCACAAACATTCTGTGGTCTGCCTGATTTACAAGTTTATGCTTCATTTTCAATTGAAATAACAGGTATTTCATTGTAACATTTATACAAAAAATGAAAATATAGAGTTCTAAGCAGAAATTTAGGAGAAACAGAACAAAGCACTAGATTTAGTTCCACTTGAGCCAGATCCTGGCCCTCTGTAGAAGGCCATATCTCATCTTTCTCACCAATCTTTTGCAACTGAAACTTTACTACAGTGGAACATTCTATATATAAAGAGCTGGCCAACATGTGACAAAGTCCAGTTAGAAAGTCACGTCTTGTAAATGCCTGTTTGTTTTTTAAAAAAAATCACAGAAAAGAAATGTCTTTTGGGAATGACCTTTTGAAATGGAGTTGTTAGACCATCTGTAGAAGCAATGCCGGGAACAATGGTTGCCAACCTCAGTTTACTGGGGTAGGACTTGGAGCAGGAGATAGGAAGAAGGAAGAGGAAAAGTCCCCTACTGAACAGTCCTTATGCGGAAAACGAGGCACTATAACCTTTGTTTTGTGCATGCATTTTTTCCTTCCTACTACAACTAGACTTGATAATGCTAAGTATTTTGGGGAATATCGTGTCCTTTTAGATGTTCTCAAGTGCCTGACACACACTGAAAAGTAGAAGTTGTAAAATAACACGGTTTAAATTTTTTATTTGATTGGTACATGTGTGTAGAACATAACATTTATGTTGCCTGTGGGAAGCTGAAAGATGTAGGTATCTTAATTGTTTTCTTTACCCCTTTTACCTTCCCTTCCATCCCGTCAACCCACCCCTTGATGCTCTTGCTTTGGTACTTTTGTTTTGTTTTGTGTATGTGTTTATTTTTGCAGCATATAGTTGATCCTCTGTGTGGAGTTGGTAGGTGTACATAACACATCCTAATTCTTTTCAACATCCCCTGCTTTTCTCTCCCTCTCTCCATCTATCAACTCTCACCTCCTTTGAGAAAGAGCTGTCACCCTACTTTTTATTATCTGTCTTTTATTCTGCTCTTTATTTTTACTATAAATGTTTTGAATGAGATAAATCATGAGAGTTTAAGATCTGTCTCTGATGTACTTCACTTAGCATGGTCTGAGGGTGCATCCAGTTTTCTACAAATGACTCATTTCTCTTTCTTTTTTCCTTTTTATTGAGTTTACTGGTATATTTTAGGTATACAGTACAGTTACTTTCATCATTGGGCTCTTGTACCTTTACATGACAGGTCTTGGTTCTCATTTTTTCCCCTTGTCCCTGCCCTCCCTTCACCCAAGTTTCTCTTTCTTTATGGCAGAGTAGTCCTCATTGTGTGTAAATAGCACATTTTCTTTATCCATTCATCCCTCCATGGGTGTATAGCCAGCCCACTTCCAAGATTTAGCTATTATATATTGTGCTGCTATAAACAAATGAATTTTGTAAATTTCTCTCCTGTAAGACTAACATGAAGTATTATTTTGTGTATAGACTAGTCAATCCCCTTCTTGAGAAGTACACATGGTGCTTGTGTACTGGTTCTCCAAAGAGAAAGAATTGTAGAGGCTACGCCAGTGCACCTAGAGTGGAATGAGAGGGACAACAGTTCCTTATGTCTTTGTGTTTTGTTTTACTCTGCTGTATGGGTAGTGTATGTAAAAGACAAAGGAGTCATCATTTATAACATCCAGTCTTCCTAGATGTTCAAGAGGCCTCTAAGGGATAGCAAAAGTAGAATTGGTAAATGAATTAATTTTGTACATTTAAAAAAAATTTCTAGGAAAGATTATCTTCTGAAAAATTGGCATTGTGGCCTATTGAGTTGGTAGTGAAGGGAAAGGTTCTAGGCCTGAATGCTTAGATTTTTGGATACACTTTCAAATTGGACTATCTGTACTTGTGTGGAGGTTATTAAGGCTTCGGTGTATGGAGTGGACAAATTGAATCCTTACTTGACACATTTGGTGTTTTCTAGATATTTAAAAGCCTCCAATTTATTTTAAATACAGAAATAGTAAAATATTTTACTAAAATTTATATGAACTATTGTCTCCTCGGAGTGGAGTTTTTAAGCCACATGTTTGAGTACTGTGGAGTCACCAATACATGTTCAGTGGTTTGGGGGAAGAGGGAGGGAAGCAATTGCCAAAGGTGATATGGTAGTGTGTTCGTACCTGAACATTCTCCCGTATGTTTTAGGGGTTTTGTTTTGCTGTGCATATAATGTATTCAATGGATGGATAAATCCAAATTTTGCAGCCTCTGGTCCCTAGATATTAAAGATCTGGCAAGTATATGACAAAGTAGTTAATAAAATGATCACAAATTCATAGGCCTGATTGTCTTCCAAAAGTGACTTTGATTGGATTTTGTCCAATCACCTCAGCATTAATAAGTCTATATAAAAGGTAGAGAAAAGAACACTAGAAGGGAGTAGTTCAAAGCTAAAATGGTCCTATTCAGAAAATACCTCAGACTATAATCGATACTACATGTGTAATTTTATTTATCAGTTCTGTATGCACAAAGGACAAGTTCTTATATGAAAAATCTATTTCTATAGTTAAAAGGTCTGAAAGACTTAAAAAGTAGAAATAGTAGGATAACACTTTTTGTGATGAGATTTTAAAAATTGGCAGGAATTATTCTGTTTGGAAATGGCATCATTAAACTGCCTCTGTGAACAGTGAACTGCTTGTACTTGCTAATTGGGATGAGGGAGGAGGGAGAGAAGAAATTGGAAAAGGTGTTTCATTGGTGTATGCTAGAACATTTCAGCTCATTCAATGTCCTAGTGTTATGTAATTTCATTTAACTTTACTGTAATATATATGAATGTATATGTAATATAGATACACCATATCTATATGAATGACAAGGGAGTACTAATTGTATGAAAATTCTGGATATTAACAAGATAACCAATTTATGACAAAAGTGGAGTTAGTAATCTAACACATTTTATACAATTTATGCCCATAAAAAGGCCATTTTCTGAAAAGGATTTTTGGAAGCAAAATTGTAAAATCATATCTATGTGACACTTGTGCCTGTATAGTATGTAATAGAAGATAGAAGGAATTGGAGGAAATAAAGTACTCTATGTCAGGGTGTTCTTACAGGGATAACCCTGTTACATTTGTGTAGTTTATTCACCACTAATGTGGATCTCATGCACCACATTTGAAACAGCTAGTCTTTCTAGATGTTTAAAAGTGGAAAAATATGATAAAAGTTGACATAGGAAATAATACATTTCATATATATATATCCACTTGTTAAAATTTATAATAAAATACTGTTTAATGAAATGAAATGATTGAAATCCTTCTCTCAGGAGTACACATATTTTTGCTGATTTGAAAAAGAAACAGGAAAGGAAAGTACAAAGGACTTTTATTTTTGGTACTGGGGATCAAACTTGGGTCCTTACGCTTGCAAGGCAGGCCACCAAGCCACTGAGCTAAATCCCCGGCCCTACAAAGGACTTTAAATCAATGTGTTTTTGCTGAAAAAGCCTGACCATTGTCCTTTGTGTCTGTGCATTTTGTTTTATATCACTGTGCATATAGTTGTATATAAAGAATGAGTCTTAATATTGCCTAGTCTTTCCAGATATGAAAGAGGTTGCCAGTATATGACAAAAATATAATTGGTAAACTAATACATTGAGTACACTTTGAAGTAAAATTTCCAGGAACAAACTATATTTAAATCCAATTAGGAAATGAAAATTTTAGTGTCTCATTAAAGCATTAGATATTCATATGTCTGTCCCTTTGGCTGATACAGGTGAGAAGGAGACGGGTTCTAGGCAAGAGCGTTTCTATTTAGAAGACATTTCAAATTATAGCATTTGCTGAGTGTGTGCATGTGCAGTTTCTTCAGGGTTGCTATATATGAGAGGCTTAATTCCTTGTTGGAAAAATCTAGGCTTTCTAGACATTTAAAAGTACGCAACATGTCGTACAAGTTGAGGGCCAAAATAATTCATTTTAAGTATTTTTTTTTGTTTCTTTAGAGAAATGATTGCTATTTTGAAATGGAATTATGAAACTTGATGCCTTGAATAGTACATGGATTGTTCACAGGTGGCAGGGAGAGTATGCAGAGAAGCAGGTCTTCTTTGCCTGTTAAACTATTTCAGATTAGCCATTGTTCTATAAATGCATTTTAGTTAATGTTATGGCTTGTGTCTAGATGTCCCCCAAAAGCCTCAAACAGAGCTAAGTGGGGTGTTTTCAGAAGTTACTGGATCTAGAATGTGCGATGCTGGGATTAAGGATGTGTGATTATTAAATTCATCCACTGATTGGTTTGGCATAGTTCTGGGATGAAGGATGTGATCCTAGGATTAGAGGTGTGAGTGCTGCGTGCCCTAGGTGTTCTTAGCCTGGATAAGATATGAGAGACAAACAGAGGTTGGTCCGTTGCTTGCTTTGCAACCTTTTGCCACCACGAACTGTTTCTCTTCTGCGATGCCTGTCTGGCATGACACCCTGCCTCGGAGTCAGCCAATTATAGACTGAAACCTCTGCAACCTGTGAGTTAAACATGTCTTTTATCCCCTAACTTGCGGGTGTTAGGTATTTGTAAGAGCAATGAGAAAAGTGACTAACATTGTTGTTATTAAAGGATAAATCCCAATGCCCAAATTACAGGTAGAAAAATGATCTTTATACAAATGTCCTTTTGTTAGTTTTTAGAAAGAACTGTCTTTTACAAGTGACTTGTGTTAAAGCCACTTCTTGGAGGTGTATGGTCCTAAATTTAGGCGAAAAGAGAGAAGGAAAGTGCGGGAAGGACTCTGCTAATATCTCCAAATCTGAAAGATGGCTCTAGATCATAACCACAGGTCTACATGTGCATTTTGTCAAAGTACTTGGGTTTATTGTGCACAAAGTTTGTACTCTATTGCACAACACGTAAGCTTTATAGAAGTCCAGAGGTGAAAATGTATGGTAAAAGAGTAAAGGTAGTGAGTTAGCCAACTTGTCGATATTTTCTTGTTATAATTGAGAGAAAAGGTACATGTTGAACATGGAGTTGGTGTACCACATCTGGGCAGTGTGTATCTGGACTTGTCATTAGGTTGGCAGAGGCGGAACAGAAGGAAGCATACAGGAGAGATATGTACGTAGTGTTCAGGTTTGTATTTTTTTGAGAGCCACTGAGATGTTGTGTCTTCTGGCTGTACTGTAGGACCACGTAAGTAATTTAGTGGGAGTGTACCTTCTTGCTTTAATAGAGATCTGATAACCCTCAGAAATTTTTACTTTGTTACTTTATGCCTCATTTAAAATTGAACATTAAAGGAATACAGTATTTTAATGGTAACTCTATCATTACTTCCATCTGGAGGCCAATTGCCATTTTGTCTTCAGGGATATTTTTGTCTCTTAGGAAGGTGAGATTATATTTTTCCCCTAACAAATTAAATTGGTGTAGTATATTCTCAGTTATATGAAATACTCTTCGGGATTTACTCTTTGGGTTGTCAAAAATACTTTGGAACTTGAATTACTGAATGATGTGATTTTGAACTGGTGAATATACATGTTGTATGGAAAAGCATGGTGCACATTATAGGATTCCGGTCACAGAACATGGCCAACTGTGTGTGCATCCAGAAGGACACATCCACCTAAGTTGCCTGTGGTGCTGAGTGACTTTTCTCTTTACTTCTTGTGGTTTTCTATTTGCTATAATGAACATACCAACTTTTAAAAAGCTTTTTAACCCACTGCCCCAACAAAAGGAAACTTATGCTGTATCTCTAACAAAAATCCCTAAATTTGGTTCCATTCCCATGGCTGGGGTTGCATGCTTGTGTTTGACATTATCACCATGCTGTGGCCTAAGAGATATTCTGAAGATAATCTTGGATGGCTCCCATTTTCAGCAATTTCTTTTTTTTTTTTTTTCTGGATTTCTCCATTTCGTCCCACTATAGAAGCTGAACAATCTAAATATACTTGATTTTCTATTTCCTACTACCACTAAACATGGGCATATGTCCAGTTAACTATTGAGAGATTAACAGATATCTGATTGGAGATTTCTGGGAAAGGTTTCCTTCCCTGATAAAAGAAGATATAAGTGAAGAAAATTGTCTTTTTCACTCTACTCCAGGTGAACCTTGACCCTTATTTCTTGTTTGCTGATAGAATGATGTGAATACAATGAAAAGCTAAGATCTTAAAGTTATGTACAGAACAATTTGAAAATACCAAGCTGCAGAAACAACTGGGAACTTGTTATTTATCTATGATTTATCATGTACATGAATGATTTCTTACTGATTACAAATGAAATAAGCAGGAAGACTAAATGGTGACCTTTTGCTCACTTCCAGAGACAGGGCTTGCACTCGGTCTAGTCACAAACACATGGTCTGAACTGAGTTGCTACCCAAAGGGAAACAAAGTACTATTAATAAAAGGAAGAACACAGGAATCAAAGACACAAGTTGATTTCACATGGCACCATTCTTATATAGATCCAAAATGTAAACAAAGCGCTAAGTGCAAAAAAACCAGAGGGCAGTAGACTATATTGCTGTGTTCTCTAAACTCTGCTATTGTCTCCCCGCTCCCCTCCCCTCTACTTCCCTCCTCTTCCCTTCTTCCCCCTTGCTTTCCTTTCCTTTGTTTCCCCAAGATGCCAGTCACTTACAAATTACAAAACTATGTGCTAGAAAGATAAGTGGACTTGAGCTAGAGTCAAATGAAACTGTCAAAAGAAGAATGCCAGACATTTTAAGTTGCTATCTGAAGTTTGTCTGCCTTTCTCTTTCCTGTAGTCTCTGTGTGACAGTCCTTGTTAAAGGTATGTGTCATGTCACTCAAACACCATATGTGGCGTTTGGAGTTTCAGGTATTGACAATAAATGTTTGCTTTTGTCTCCCATAGTCCCATCTCAAATGCATGTGGTTGATACAGATACCTCTTGAAAGAAAAGGGACAAAAATGATGGATTAAAAATAGATAGTACCCAGTACTGCCTGTTATTTCCCCACTTATCAAATGGCACTAGATTGAACAAAATGCTTTTCTTTTGAGTACAAGATCATCTGTATGACCGACTTTATAAAAACACATCATTTTGCAGCTAGATGTAAAAATGCATAGATTATATGTTACAAATCAATGATTTAAATGCATGATTTAAAACACTGTGAAGGGTGATATCAAAATTAGAAGACAAAAATAACCATCTTTAAGTAAGTAGCAATAAAGGTAGGAGTGGGACAAAGGGAAGCAAGATAATTCTATAATTGTAATTGAAGGGCATAAATTAAATAGCAAAATAGAAGACCAAAATGTTTCTAAGTGTTTTTCTTGGCATCTAGTTTTAAAGAGTCAGGGAATCTTAAAGATTAAAAAGATATTTAATGAAATATTTTTCGAGACTATGAAAAAGAAACCTGTGTCAACAGGAACAACTATGTGTTATGCCCAGACATTTTGTGAACTGTGCAGGTGACCTAGAAAAATTCACCTTTATCAATTCAGAGTAATATGTGAGATGAAAAGGTTTTATTTGTGATTACATTTTCTTAAAATATTTTTGTTATTTTTGACCCAGGGAAGTAAGTTGTGACATGATGTACATTTTAATATAGGTTTAAAATGAAATATAAAAATAAATTGAAATAATAGATAATTTTATAGTTAATTATGACTACTAGCATCTACTTTTATGTAGAAAAGCCCTGAGAACAGAAATCATTCATCTCTTACAAGACTGTAAGATTTTACTTGTTTCATTTAAAAATGTTTTCAAACAAAATTCTAAAAATAAAGCTTTTTTTTTCTTGGTGAAGAAGGGTTAAAATAATTCCTCGATATGTATTCAACAAAAGCATTCAAATTTCTAAAACATCAAAGGTATTATGTCAAAAGGAAGTAGAAAAAAGAGATAGATGTTTGACATATTTTACACATAGCCACTAGTAATTGTGTGTGTGTGTGTGTGTGTGTGTGTGTGTGTGTGTGGTACCATCTGTATCTATCGATAGTCCTCTTTTTATTTTTTACTTTTAAAATTTTGAGACAGGATCTCACTAAAATGCTAAGCTTCCCAGACTGGGCTCTCATTTGTCATCCTCCTGATTCAGCCTCATATAGTGAGGGTATTACAGGTTTTACTACCATAGGCAATATATATGTGAAATTTTAAATCAAGGCTATATTGAATCTGCACTCAGCAAACTTCATTTTGTGATTCATGATACCAGGTGGCACATGAGGGTGAGAAAACAAATGTGAGAAGCCCTGTTCCCTTGTGGAACAAATAGTCTCTTGACAAACAAACAATAAATGTTAACTGGAGCCCAAATTCAACACTGAATACATCTCACAAGGAAACTGGTTCAGGCTAATGACAAAAACTTGTTAAAAACAAAACAAAACAAAACCAAACCAATACCCTTAAATTGATTAGCAGATCAGGGAAAAAAGATAAAGCACATACCAATTTTTAGCAATATTTTAGAAACTGTGTCAAAAAAAAAAAAGAAAAAGAAAAGAGAAAGCTAATCAATTCATTTTGGAAATGTATTTACTTGCTGTCTTTTCTTCAGTCTATTTCTTTCCTTTGTCTTTGGTACATGGACTGGCTAGTTTACATATCACTCATATGTGTCTAAGACAAGAAGGGCTAAATTAGCTTAGACAGTAAATGAAAAATATGTAAAGATCAACAAGGTATCACTCTCTTGTCAGGTCTACATGTGTGCTCTTGAATCTTTTTGGTGTGCTAGGTGTTATGCCCTATGTATGATTATATTTGTACCCACACTAATATACACCAACATCCACATGTAAATGCTCATTTAACCCTCATGGTAGTCCTAGTTGCACTTGCTGCTATTTTCATTTGACAAATAGTTCATATGGAGACAGGTTTAGTAATGAGAGAAGATGCTAAGGTGGGAGATTCAGTGTGGTCACTAGTGTTATACTTTTGTTATCAGAGGAAATTTGGAGAGTGAGCATAGATGAATGCTGTTAAATACTCAGTAAATCTTAAATCTGTCACACATATAAAAGATATGAAAAGAATTGGATCATTGCAGACTAGAGTATGTCACTTTATGATGATTTGTTTTGTACAAAGCTGGGAATTCTGCCCCTTTCCCCAAAGGGGCTGGGCAGACATTGTTTCTGCCTTAGAACTGAGAACAGCTAAGTGAATGAGGTGAAGAGGATGCAGGAGGATGTGCAAGGATGACTCTGAGCCAGTTCACTCAGTCGTTCTAGTTCTTGTCTAGGGATAGTGGGGGTGTTGAGAGTATTTTACACCACAGGATGGCATATTTTCCTGTTCACTTCTGCTACTCTGCAGAGAGTAAATGAGCTTCACCCAACAGTGGAGGTGGGAAGTTGCTGAGGAAGCAGGGCCCCTGGTAGCTGAGGGCCTGGGCCATGAGCGTGGACTCAGAACAGAACTGACAGAATGAATTAATAGTGTGGATGTGCAGGTGAGAAAAAAATAGTTCTCATGAAAAAGCATTAATTGAGAAGAGTAAAAAATATCATGCCGATATTTGGGAGCTCTAGATAAATGACTTTTTAAAAAATGTACAGTCCACTACCATTATCAGGTCTGTAAAGATATCTAATATCTCTTTTGGCAATGAGGAAGAACTTTTGAAGGGAAATATTTGCTTTGTCATTTGAAGAACACACGCACAGGTCAGACCCTGGCATTTACTAATTACAGCACTTAATATTTTGGAGGAAATGAATTTATTTTTTCATTGCTGAAATTGCCCACTAAACATGGCATCCTCAGATGTGAAAGGAAAAGGAATGGAAATTAGGAAGAATATTTTCATAGAGGCATTAAAAAAATAAAATCAGAGACTAAGACCAATTACACATGCACAGTTTAGTGCCTGTCCAGCCAAAACCAGAACCCAAGGATCCAGACTCAATTAACTCATTTGACAACAAAGCACAAATAACAGGCATAAAACTTGCCAGATGTCAAAGAAAAAACTACAAAACTACAGAATAGTAGAGTTCCTAAGTCAAGATCAAGCACCTGGAGGTCAAAACTGTTAGAGAAAGAATAAAATATTAGTTCAGCTTTACAGTTAAGGTTAAAAAGATAAGGAAACAGCTTCCAGATGTTCAGGTTTATCCAGATGGCTATAGCTTATTTACATTGTGACCATAACTCTTAAGAGATTATTTCCCTGCTAATTTGCCCCCATCCACCTTACTTCTTTTTACTCTCTTGTTAAACTCAATAGTACGTAGCCCACACTGGCGTACTCTACATAACTAGCCTTGATGCTCTCATACTTCCCTGAGATCATTTCTCCTCAGTGCCAGAGTGCATTTTCCATAGACCCAAAAGATTCCTTTACCCTGCATAATAAGAAGTTCTACTCAAGTATCTCATAGTGTATATAGCAAGAAAAGTTTTAAGCCAACAGAGAAATATCCATGAATGTGCAAGTCTTTGATTCTGCAACTTGCATAGCAATAGAAATAAGAACCAAATGAAAGATGCTTGATGGCAAGATATCAAATGTTAGTGAGGACACAGTGAGTCATATTGCTGTTACCTATACATGATGTAAAAACAACCTCCTGGTATGGTGGGGCCCAGCTGCAATCCTAGTATTCTAGGAGACTGAGACAGGAGGATCCAAGTTCAAGCCCAGCCTACACAATTTAACAACTTGGAAATAATATATCTCAAATAAAAATTGAAAGGGATGGAAATATAGCTCAGTAGACACGTCCTGGCTTCAAGTCCTAGTACAAAAAATATTGGGAAACAAATCAGAATCACCACAGATTATTATTCTGATTCTGACTTAACTTTATTTCAGACTTGACTATTGTAAATCACTGGTAGGACTAATTTTAACAAACCCTTCCTTCCTTGCTTATTCTTTCCTTGCCTCCCTTCCTGGTTCCTCACTTTCTCACCTTTCCACCTTTCTGCTTTCCACCAGATTTTCATCCATTCCTTTGTTCAACAAATATTGAGTATCTGGCCAGACAAGGCATTGGTGACTGAAGGGTTACAAAAATATATAGTCCAATTTCTTATGCTTTATACAAGCAGTAGAAGTTGATAAAGGCTAGGAGCAAAGTTCACACCAAGTTGTGTGGCAAAATAAACTGTTACTGTATGTAGTGGTCCTAGCCTCTCCAAGGAAATGATATTTCAGTTGAAGGTTGAAGGATAAGAAAAGAAAAGAGCCAAATGTAATACAGTGAAAGCAGTTTTGTCAGAGATAACAGCAAATACAAAGGCAACTGTAGTCCAAATGGTACTTCGTGGGATGTAGAAAATGACACTTCTTCCTCAGGACTTCAAGAATGTTACTGTGATAAACATGTGAAAATGGGCAGAGTCTGAAAAACAGATTTTTAAAAATTAACACATATTTACTTTAATTTCCCTTTAATTACTTCCCCTTGCTCAAACATACTTAGCCCACCATTCTTGCCAATTTCTGAAATCATTCTGGAAGTTCCATTTCAAGAGTATCTTTACCTAAATACTTCCACAGTGACCACACTAACTAAATGGTATCTGGAGTACTGTGAGCTTTATAAAAACCAAAACAGAAAAAAAAACAAAAAACCAAAAACCCTCATAGTGGAAGAATCTGCCCAATTAGGGAAAATCTTTTGGATAATTATTCACAGTGTCCTCACTAATATTTGATATCTTGCCATTAAGCATCTTTCATTTGGTTCTTATTTCTATTGCTATGCAAGTTGCAGAATAAAGGACTTGCACAATCATGGATATTTCTCTGTTGGCCTAAAATTTTTTCTTCTTAATTTTTGAGTCTCAGTAGACTTTGAAATCAATTTAGTATGTCAAATTGTAACACGCATTTAGTGAAGATGAAAAAGAACAAGATAGAATAAAAATATCACCGTACATTATATAGAGTACAGGTAAATATTGTATAATTTTATTTCAAATATAAATAATACATAAGGTATATGCATAAAATAGCTATATATACATACATAATTGTGACAAAAATTTTATGTTAGCTGTCTTTTAGATACACATATGTGGATTGCTAAGCCTCTTGTGATGTTTTTCTTCCTGTGGCCTCTCAAAAATGTAATACTGTAATAACTACTTTGCTCTTCCCTTTTCAGACGAAATTAGAACTTTAAATAGACATGAGAAATAAAACAAACCCACCCAACTTCAGTTTTGCCTGAGGTTGTCGATAGTGAATGCAATGGGTACCATTTAAATAAGAGGCATTTTACTTAGTAAGAGTCATCTGTCCTCGGAATGCAGGAATGGAATCAGGCCAAAGCCAAGGCTGCCACAACAAAATCCTATATGTTAGCTGGGTGCTTGGTAAGTCTCAGAGACGTGCTTGATTTTAGTGGGGGATGCTGCTGAATAAGCTCAAAAATAAACTTCTGATTCGGTGGCTGCATGAATTCAAGCAACTTGAATTTCCTTTTTCCTTTAGATAGCAATGACGAAGTAGAGGATTTATGAAGCATCCTAAGAAACCATCACATTTCTAAACAAGGTAAAATAATGGGTTAGGAGCAGACTTTCAGACTTAACTCTCAATCTGTTTGCCTTCTGTCAGTTTGGAATAGATAATTTTAAAAGATTGCTTTTTCAAGAAGTATCAATATACATGCATAATATCAGTGCTGTCATCTGAACTTCTTTATATAAGCAGGTGGTTTTGGACCTTGCCTGCAGCAATAGCCTTTGATCATTTAGGGGCTAATGATGTACCCTAGGCAACTCCAGTTAAACAGTTATTTGTAGTCATTTAAATACACACCTTTATACTAGATCTTTAATCTTTTTGCACTTATAATAGGCTCACAGTATGAGAATATTTGAAAAGAATTTTTCCCCACAGTTACACTTCACCTTTTCCTTCCTGGGGACATATGTAGTATTTTGTTTCTGTATGAATACAATCGAGATGCTATTACAAGCATGAATATTTGATAAATACAATTATAGCTAATTATAGTAAAAGTGTTTGAGATAATCTCTACAAGAATATAAACCAGCTAACATCTACTCAGTGCTCACTTTTGAACTCAAAACCTAGAGCTCTTTAGGGATCCAAAAATGATAAAAATATCTGTTTCACTCCATTTATACCTCAGAAAAATGAAGCGTCTGTGAAGTGGCTAAAGAGAATACAAAACCCAAGAAGTGGTAACTTTGATCTCCACTCCCCTTTCTCACTAGGGAACATCTGTCTTCAGTGTGTAGGAATGTAATCATGAACAAGCCAAGGCCACCACAACAAAATCCTGTACGTTAGCTCAATGCATGGTTATGGGCACACCAGATTTTAGAGCGGGATGCTGAATAAGCTCAAAAATAAACTTCTAATGTAGTGGCTACATAAGTTAGGAGGAAAACTGTGTGTTTTGAGCATTGGGAGAATTCCTATTGCATCCTGGCTTTTCTGTGTCTTGGTTTTATCACTTGTAAAATAGGAATATTTCATCAGTCAAAAATGCTCAGAGGAGCTGTTTGATTTGGGGACATGCATCTTCAAGATTTTTCATTAATATCAGAATGTAACTTTTCAGTCTGGGTTCATTGCTTCCTTTCACAAGTACATATTTCCTGACTATCAGGCAGTAACCAAATGATTGAATTATGACCAATGAGATGTAAGCAAAGTTTTTGTGTATGACTTCTAATTCATTACCTTAAAGGGGACCAGACAAATATCACTTTGGCCCCCTCAGTCTTTCACTGTGTTAATCTGACACACAGATGTTATGGTTGGGGTTCTGGTAGCCATCTTATATCACGAAGTACCCTTGATGGTGTGGTGCAAGGAGAGACCTTGATCTCATTGTCATTTGGAGTCACCATACCAATTCTAGATAGCCTGTTTTCCAAAATACTTGAGTTGTGAAATAGGAAAACTTCAATCTTGTCTAATTCAGTGCTATTTTGGAGACTTTCTGTTTAGTACAAATGAAACTAATCAAATGGACTACAAAAGTATTCAAGTCCTCATATTGAGGATATACTCCTAAGTGAAATAAATAAGTCACACATCTGTAAATTCCGAATAGTTTCTCTGGTGTGAATAAACTATAACAGTACATAAGAGCCTAATGAGATAATTGACATGGTGAAATAGGAAGAAAAGGGCTAAAGGTGTAGGGAAAGTGGGAAGGGTGGAGAAAAGGTAATAAGGGAAAAGAAAAAAAAATGAGAAAATGAAAAAATGGAAATAAAGCATTTGTAAATGGGGAGGGGAGGAGGGGGTAAAGGGAGGGCAGGGACAAGGGGAAAAATGAGAACCAAGACCTGTCATGTAAAGGTACAAGATCTCAATAATGAATGTAACTGTACTGTATACCTAAAATGTACCAATAAACTCAATGAGAAAAAAAAGTATTCAAGTCCTAATTTTCAGGAAAGTGACTAAATACTGTAGGAGGAGGAGGAGGCTTATTAGATTTATGAAAGAATATAAACATGAGCAAATTAAGCAAAACCAGAGAATAAAGGCAAAGCAATTAGAAGATTTTTTTCACAGTGCCAGACAGTAATATAGTCTTGTTGATAATATTTATCTTCCCATTTTCTTTACAGCATCTAAGTCCCCTCTGTTTGTGAGGACTGTGTATTGTGACCTAGATGTAGCCAATTACACCACTCATTTAAGTAACAGCAAGAGCAGCAGAGACTACTCTCTGAATGTGGCTGTAGAAAGTGGAACCACGCTGTAACCAGTGCCAGTTTCAGTCTCTGTAGGCTACTATGGTGGAGCACTGGAGCATGGGTCTCATACAAGCAGAAATATATGTGTCACTGTTCTGAAGACTGTTAAGTTGTGCTTCCTTCACAGGATAATGCAGATCAAAATGAAAATAAGCCCTCCTGTCCTTTTGTAAAATGACACTAATCCATTCCTGGAGTGCTCTGACCTCATGATCTAATCACCTCCCGAGGCCTCACCTCTTTGTCCCATCACCTTGGAGACAGTGTATGAATCGGAAGGACACAGATATCCAGACAATTGCAATCAGCAGATGCGGGGCTGAGAAGTGAGTGTCAGCAGCAATGGGGTTCTTCATTGTAGAAGCTCTATGTTCAGATTTGGCTGCAGTTCTTCATGGCTGCTATTTGGCTCTTGTTACTCAGTCTTCCTGGTAATTCAAATCTGGACATTCTCCAACAGCTTCTCAAAAACTTCATGTATTTGCTTATGTCAGCCAGTCAGTTTGTGTCGATCAGTAAGGCAAACTCAATCTGATACACATTTAATAATCATGCAGGATGTGACACCGCAAAACAAGCTTTGATTTAGATAAGAAATTTCAACCTGCCTTTTTCTGAATTGATTTTAAATAACATCCATATGTTTCTCCAGGGGCGAGAAGTCTTAGGCTCCTCTTTGATTAGTCTTTTTGCCTTTCTAAATTCATGTTTCAAAGCCAATTCATTGAAACTTGAAAAAGATGATATTGAGTTAAAATAATGAATCCATATGTTTCAAATAGAGTTGGAATTTATAAAAAATAAGACTCCTTAAATCAATGCTTTATAAGTATTCTGTACTTATTATTCATCTGACATCATTTCATGTATTTTTAAGTAATGAGAAATGAACATTACGTAGTTTTTGTAGTCAGTGAGGCCAGTCTTTCCAAAATCTTGTCATTTGTAAAGAAAGCCTCCATCAAAGGACTGACTCTTAGCCAGCCCCTAATAAACATATACTGACAGTGAGTTCAATAAGAGTAATTGTATGACTTTTATGAGCATCTGTTTAATTCTGATAGCTTGCAGAAATGGAAATAATTTAGTGACAAGAAAGTTAATAATAGTAGAAAATATCTGTACTATACAATTTTGTTGCCCTGAATAAATGATAGCTAGTAGGAGTTTTAAACAAGTGATAATCTGTTTTAAGGCTTTTTGTTTTGACATTTCAGTGTTTATTTCCAAGTGTACAACACTTTCTTCTTGACTTAATCCATGATCATTTATCAAACAGGCATATGTACAAGTTACCTTGTTGTGTACTATGTTCAATATCTTCAATAAACACACAGGTTCATCTCTTGAATGGTGACACCTCCTGAATGCTGTGGGAGAGATCTCATTGTGTACTTAACTTCATGATTTGTCTCCCTATCCCAATCATGAATTCTTATGTGAATTAAATTTTTTTATATCTTTGAACGACATAAGTTATCCATGTTTGTAAAAAATATCCTAAGGTAAAATAAAATAATATTTGGGAATGTCAAGTTTGAGAGTTTTGTTAGTGAGCAATAGGCCACTATTAACAGGTTTTCCTTTTATATTCTTTTGAACAGTTTTGTCTTTATTCCTAACCTTTCCCTGGTTGTTGCACACACACACACACACAAAAAAAAAAAAAAAAAAAGAAAGAAAGAAAAAAAAAGAATAAAAAAAAATATACTTTTTGCTGTGTTTACTTGTCTGTGTCTTCAAGTTTGTGAGTGTCTCAAGGTCAGATCCAGTGGATTTTTCTTTCTATAATACTATTAATCTGTCTAGGATATTTGTATAATACATTAGCCTCTCAATAAAAGTCTATTGAGCAAACATCACTGATGGAGATGCACTTGAAGCTTTCTTGAAACTGTTACTGAGAGTAATAAGTTAGGAAAAAAGCAAAAGTGTGGAAAAATCTCAGACTTTGTAGGCCAGAAACCTGTTTTCTCTTTATAATACCTTTATTTCTTTTTTAACTTTCCACGGTCAGTTACGTACAGTAAATTTTGATGCAACAGTATTACATAGAGAATCCCCAAAATAAACAATTCAAAAGTTTAGAATGTTTGCTGTTCTAACATGCTGAAAACATGCCGTCTCTCTCCACCCAACTCTAGACAAGAATCATAGCTCTTCATAATATCCAGGCTCCATCCACTGCATACCTGAGTCACTGAGCTACTCTTTGGTTGTCAGAGGAGCTGTCGCCATGTCTGTGTGCTCTGATGTAGGGTTTGGTATCGCTGTGGGGCTCAGAAAGTGTCACCTGCAAATAAGGGGAAACTACAATACTTAATAAATAAATTACTCTATGTTTTTATTACTTATATAATGAATAATATTACGGGTTTGCATGTTCTCTGTGTCTCAGTTTTAAACAATGATGGATGGATGAGAGGATTAAGGGAAATGATGTATTTAACTTATTTCATTCAGTGTCATTCATTCATTCATTCATTCAGGCACCCAGTTATGTTGGTTAATGGCACGAACACCAGGAAATATTAGGCATGCTGTTTTCCTTAGTGGAAAAAGCACTTGAGCAATAGTTCAGAAAACTAAGTTGTGGTATTCACTACAACCCTGAATCAGTTTGTGTAAGATCCTCAAACTGAGTCTTAATTTCTTCCATTTTTAAATAAGAATAACTTCCATCAACAGAGAAGAGGTAATAAAATGAATACGCTGAAAAAAATCTGAAAATTTTTGATAATTATGCCCATTAGGTATATGCCATATTGCATTTTAATTATGCAGAGCACAATAAATTATCTACTATGGTTTAAAAAATCTATTATTTAAAAAATATATTTATTATTAGACTCATTTATTTCTTTTGAGACCAAGATGTTATTAGAATTTCCCCAAACTCTCACCAAAAAATATTGATTGAGGATATAATAATTACCCTGAAGTTAAGGATGAAAGGCAGATAATTAAAGAAGAGATTTTTAAAGATGATTTTAGCTATAACATTTGGGACAGATTGACAAGAAGGCTAAGACAGGTGGTGAGGAATGGGTTTGGAACACCAGATGTGAAATGAAAAGGCCAGGAGATATTTAACTGGTGGGGGTGGGGGGTAAACAACTAGAAATGAAAGACTGATTTTTCAAAGGAAAACTGCTCAGTTTGTCTTTATGTGTAGAATTTCACAATATGGTCTTTTATATGCAAACTAATTCTAACTAAGAAAGTAAAGAGCAATGTTCTTATTTTTGTTCATCTGGTAATAAACCTGTCATAATTTTCTTCACTGCAGCCAAATTCTTAAAATTCTCCTCCTTTTATTCTTCTAGTTCTTTACTGTTACTCTTTAAGAAATTATTTTTAGTGTTTCGAACAAATATCTATAAATGTTTGAAGAGAAAATATTTATTTGTAAAAAGAATATTAACAGTTCATTATAATTTACATTTAGAAGTAAAAGCAAAAAAACCATTTAGGGAAAACTAGTTTTAATTTGTGGGGTTTACATTTTAAGACCCTCAGTACCCGAAACCCTTATGTATTTATATACATTTTACTATCCAGCAAGATAAAGGCCATAAGATCAAATGTGTCAGTGGACTGCCTTCCAGTCTCGCTTCTATTAGGTCATATCATTTGGATTGACATAAAAAGTGAGAACTTACTTAGCAAAATAATTATCAAGTCTGGTTCGAGGAAGTGGCTGATGAGAAAGAGCACTGCTCCTCTGGGGTCCAGATGTAGGTCCATAAAAATCACCACTGATCCATCAAAAAGATGGGGACAGAACTGTGAAACCAAGGCAGACCCAGTCACCTATTTTAGGCAGAGAGCTTGCCTAGTGCCTTGATGTGGAGATCTTAATAGTTAACCCTAATCTTACCTTTAAAGGAAAATACAGAACCCTAGAATTATCAATAAATACTTCCTTCAAATCATTTTGAAAATTTTGAAAAATTTTCTTCTGGGAACTTCGGACCTCCCTTTGAAGATTAGAGTTCACTGGAGATTTTCTTAAGCTCCTAATACATATTCATGTTGTGCAAGCGATCTTGGCCATTCTCATATCTTTAACCGTATTAAAGACTTCCAGATCCTTGTCCTATTATCTGATATGCTAACTATTGCCTTAAAGGTACTTTATCTCAATGATTTTAAATGTGAACATATTTATTTCTTCTTTTAGCTTTTCCTTTCTCTTATATTCTTAAAATTGATGGTATGTTACCCTACAGCAGACATACAAGGAATCAAGTAATCACTACAGAACACATCTTTGTTTCTCCTATACACTATACTATAAGTGTCATGACATCTTGTTAATTTTCCTACCTAGATCACTGGGAAATGCCTTTTTCTCTTTGTCCTAGTGACTGATTTGGCTTTTAACCCTTATTTATCTATTGGAGCATGATTAATTCTCTATCTTGCCATTAAAGTGATACCTTTAAAACTTAAGTCTGACCATGTTATCTCTGTTAGGGTACAACCTTGCAAAGGAGCCATGAAGTGTGTTATGGTCTTCATGTGGTTTGAGTCTCTGTGTGTTCATTGTGATTAAAGACTCAGTTTTTAGAATGGCGTTATTGGGAAGGGGTGGAATCTTTTAAAGGAGATCCGTCAGTCACTGGGGACATGCCCTGAGGAGGATTTATGAGACCCCAGTTTCTCAAACTTCCTATTTGTTAACATAAACTCTTCTACATGTACTCCTCCCATGATGTACAGCCATCGCCTGCCTTCACCACTGACCAGTCCTCACACTCATTGGCTTAGAATTTGAACCTCACAAGCTATGAGCTAAATAAACCCATATTTTAAAACAAGTAGCCTGTATCAGGTGTTTCATTGTAATAATGAAAAGATAACTAATCTGGAGGATTAATATACTATAATATGAACATAATATTGAAAGAAATCCCTATCTGGCATCCATAGGCTGTATCATCACACACCTCTTCCTGTTGCCTCTTGCGTAGGATGCCACTTCTGCCTCCTGAACCCACCATGTGCTGTTGAATTCTTGCTAAAGTTATAGAATTCATGGAAGGTCACCTTCTGGAGGAGGCTTCCCTGACTTGAATCCTTGCTCTTCTTGTGTGTGTCAGAAGACACCTCTTGTAATAGTTATGTGTTTGCCTGCCATCGCCCTCGCTCTGCTGCATTTTGATTTTCTCTGTGTGGCAGCTTCCCAGGGTGGGTGACTTGAAGACAAAGGTCATGGCATGTTCTTCTTTATATCCAACGTGCACAACACAAAGAGCTTGTTATACAATAGGAATAAGAAGTGTTTGTTTTTAATTAGTGAGTAACCCTTACCTCAGGGTTTCCTTATTCTCTCTAAATCTAGTTTATCCTACCAAAGTTTTAAATTCATAGAGATATTAATTTCCTGAGATAACATGTGACACACTTAATAGGTATTTTTATTAATCTGTACATTCAAATAATCATTGAATAATTGTTTGTCTTTTTCTTAAGAATCTCTTCCTTCCCCCGATTTAATCTGTGCTCTTTCTCTTCATTGCTTCCCACCCAGCCTCCTCGTCCTTCCCCTGTGTAATGGGACCAGCACTGTCTGTCTTCCCTAGCGTCCTGGGAGTCTTCCTCTTGTGTCTCTGTAGGTTCCTTAGTTTGTCTGTCCTGTGTCTCTCATTTTTACTTTGTTCAGCCCCCAGAACACCCATATCTCTTATTCAGACAGCCTTCTGCACACTTCTAATTGCAAGATGACCTTCCACAGCCCAACTGCTATTAGTGAATGCTATTTACTCATTTTGGTAATACAAACTTTGAGACCATCTTAGGGATTCAGTCCATTGTCAAATAATGCAGAACCAAAAACAAATATTGTGGTATAGAGGTAAATAAATTAAATCTAGATAGAGATATATTACAAAGGGTGTTCAAAAACTATGGTACATATTTAAATTACTACAGTAAAAGACACAGTGCTATTAATCCTCCCCCAAATTATGCCCCCTCTCTTCAAATACACTTACCTCATCATCCTTTCCACATTCTGAGTCAGTTCTAAAAGTCCTCTGTCCTAAATGTCCTTACAACATGCAATAAAGAAATATGGTGATGATTTTTCTGTGTGCCCAATGGAGAGCAGGCTCTTGAAAACATTATGGTGTGTCCTCATTTACTTTATTCACAGCATCCGGCCACTTGAACCCTCTGGCTGTTCCTGAAGTGAAAGTGATCATGAAAGGGAAATGTTTTGAATTGGTTAGGATGTCAACGCAAGCACAATAGTGCTACTAAAGATACTCACAAAAGAAGGCTTACAGAACTGTTTCAGAATGTAGCAACAAGGATGGGATAAGTGTACCTGAAGCAAGATGGACAATATAACAAGGATAAATGACAATTTATCTTTCACTGTAATAATTTTTAAATGCATAATTCATTATACTTTTTAATCATACCTCATATGAACATTTCCATCTTATAATATTTTACTGAAGCCTAAATATAGAAATTCTAAATGCCATTGTTAAATTGGATTAGGACAGACACTTAACAGTTAAAAAACAATACTAAAACACCAACATTAATATAACAAAGCGAGTGTGTCAGTCTATCTCATTTAAACATTTTTGCAGGGCATAGTGACACAAGCCTATAATTGCAGTATTCAAAAAGCCGAGGCAGCAGGATGGCTGCAGGTTCGAGGCCAGCCTAGGACATATAGTAAGTCCAAGGTCTTGCCCAAAAGGCAAGATCCTGTCTCAAAAAATAAAAATAAACAATAAGCATTTTTCTTAGGGTTATAAGAATAAATGCTCCAAGAAATGAAAACAAAATACATTTTTCAAGATGCCTGGAAAATTTCTTATGAATAAAAGATAAAATGTATGTAGTTATAGCTTGTTAGTTTTATAACTTCTGAAATCAGAAGCTCAAAGGTTTATGTAGCACATAGGGAAAGTTTCATAGGCAGTAGGATTTCCCCCCTCTTCCCTGTCCTACTTAACATTTTAATTATTGGCTGAGAAAGGCATTTGAAAAAGTCATTAAGAAAGTTTTATAAACCTGAGAGACTCTACTCATTCCAAAGCTGTGAAAATACTAGATTAATCAATAAAATACAGAAGATAATTTGAATATTGATTGTTACAGTGGTTTATATTATTAACTCCCAGCCAACTACCCAAAAACAGGACAGGAGAAATAAACTCAGCTGTAGCACCATTTGAAAAGACTTGGTCTTCCAGGGTTCCATTGAGTTTAAGATGATTTAACAGTAAAATGTGGTTGACACATTACACTAGCTGATTGCTTTGAAGTGAATTGCATCCCTCTTATATCCAAAAGTTCATGTTTTCACTCGAAGGGTGATGGTCTTTGGGATCAAATGCCCCGTAGGACATTTGGGAAATAATTAGCTTAAATTAAATCCTGTGGGTGGGGCTATCCTGATGGGATTGCTGGTTTTATAGAGATATAAAAGATATTTTGTCTTTCTCTGCCATTTGAAGATGCAGAAAGAAGGTGTATAAATTCAAGCCACCCAGTGAGCCCTCACCAGGACCCAACCCTGATCTTGGACTTTCAGCCTTCAGAGATATTAAAAAAAAAATAAACTGTTCAAAGTTGCCTAGTCTATGATATTTTTGTTACTGCTCTTCAAGAAAACTAGTAGACTTCTCCTCCCCGAGTAAGACGCCTTCATCTTGATTTTTTTTTAAATCAGTACTTCATAAGCTGTTCATTTTTTATTTTAATATATTCTCAGAGCAGAGATTGAGCCCCTAGAAGAATATTAATTAATTACTAATTATATGGCAAGCTTGACTTTTTTGAAAAGTTGAATCAGAGTCATGCCAAACAACTTGATCTAAATGTGTAGGAGTAATTTGTCTTGGTAAGGACATTTAAACTATTTAAAAGTAATGAGCATCTATATTCTGTGACATCAGCTGACACACACATATCTTAAGGAGTAACATGGCACTGCCTTGAGGCTAAGAGTTGGGAACAGAATTGCACATGGGAAAAATGGGATGGATAGAAAGGGCGGTGTATGGACATAGTCATAGGTTTGAGTTTAGAACCTACTAAATTGCAAGTCTGAATATAAAAAATTTAACACTCTTAAACTATGACTAATCTGTATCACCCAGTGAATGAAATAAGTTGAAGATCTTAGTCTGAAATATATTTAATACTCATTATTTTTCTTTTTTTTTAGGTAGAAAGATATTTATTGATAGGAAAGCCCCTGAGGGGAAGGAAGGGTCCCAAGTGGGTAGCCCAGGGCCACACTTTACAGAGAAGTTTTATAGGGTGAAACCCATGTGGGTACAACATAGGCCACAGCCATGGACATCCAGTAAGGTTACAGATATAGTCCCTAAGGTAATGGTGGTCCAGTTGGAAAGCAAATCACATAGTGAGCAAGGATGGAAAGAACAAGGATTCTCCTAGGAGGCGATGGGTCCAGAGGTCTCTGGTCACTCCCCAGGTGGTTGATGCCCATCTATACTTCATTAAACCCAGTTCTTTGCAGAAGTATGTGGGTCTGGTCATCTTGTGTCCATCTTGAGGCGAGGTTTTTCAGCCAATCTGCAGCTCTGATATGTTTCACCTTTGTCCTGACCCTCTCCAGGACTTAGCCCTATCAGACTGCCTGTGATATTTCTACCTAGCTCATCTATAAGAAGATGATTATGTACCTTTGTTTCCTTAGTTTTTTCACATGATATACTACATTAATTGGTTTTGGGATGCTAAACCAATCTCAAATTTCTAACATAAATCCCTTTGGATATTCATTTCTTTTTTATTTTATGAAAAATAAAATTTATATAATAGAATAACAAAATGACAATAGTTATACTGTGTGCTGTTATCTTCTAAGTAGTCAAAGTATAAGATATAAACTAAAAAGATTCTGACAAAAAAGAAGCAGAAAATAACACAAAAATTCTTTTAACACTTGTGAAAATGTCACTGATGGCACCCGTGAATTTCTGTAAATTCCCTTTTTTAGTGCTCAGTAGGAGAGTGTGAAAGAAACCAGTCTCAAATTAATGCTAAAACATTTCCATAGGCAAGGAGAAAAAAAATCTGCCAAGAAATCAGCCTGGAGGAGAAGTAGGCAATCTGATGCTTTTGGTTACCACTGAGCATTTCTGTTGTTCTCAGTGTGGGCTGGCTAAGGAGAGGTGAGAACCGGTGCCGCTGGGCTTGGAGGAAATCCTTTGCTTCCCTAAGTCTGGGAGCTGCAGAGTGGTAACTGCTAGAGGTGATGCACAGCACATAGAAGAGGATTGGACTCAAGGAGACAGGCATAATTTACCTGTCTTTCTCATTTCTCTGTTTTCCCACTTCTTCCTATTTGTAAATATTGTCAGAATCCATCAACTTTCCCTCTTTTCTTTCTGAGTTTGATAGCACTGGCATGTTTTAATCATTAATAACTCTGGTTTGATTTTCATACTTAGTTTGATTTTGAGGAAAAAGGAAACAAGATGATGCTCTAAAGCTCATGAAAAATGGTATATAAATGGTAATACAATGGATGGTAGGATTCAAATTTCACTCAAATAACTTAAAGAGAGAAGGGGAAAGAAAGGAAAATACACCAATCGAGTGTCCTTCTTCTCAGATTTTATCTTCAGTTGTGTTTTGCATTTCCCTCTTAATTCTGAAAGCCAAACATACCATGGGCATTTCAGGTTGTGTGGCAACACTCAAAACAGGCTGAAACTCTACCAGTGGTGGCGAAGGGCACGTGTGCTACAGTTGGCTGTTTGCTATCATTGAAAGCTGTGAGATATTTGACATCGCAGCATCCATTCAAGGGAATTTGACCCAGAGAGCATCAGACCCATGTGTATTTGGCCTGCAGTGTTTCTGTAGGGCTCATAGATAGTGAGAGGAGGTTAATTTCCTCAGAGTTTGACAAGTGGTGGTGAGTGTTAAATGTAGCTTTCTTAGACTAAATTATTTTTTCTTCATCCTAGGGTTGCTCTCCATTCATTATGAAAGATAGGACAGAGATTGGTGGTACAGATTTTGTAATTTTACATACTGTGTACAGATATCAGGAACCTTAAAATGCCATATGTTATAGCTGAAACCACATAATATAGCAGAGATAATGAAGCTTGGTATGAGAATTTTTTATACTAAAAAATGTTCACTTAGTGCCAACTTGAGTTTGACCTATTAATCCTACTATTCAGCCTTTGCTACATAATACTGATGCCTGACTTTCTCTCTGACTTTAAGAGAGTAACGTCTTTATGCATAGTATTTTATTATGCTATTTTAATTTATTCACTTCTTGTAATAACTCTTACTGAGTAGTAGTTTAATCTTCATTTTAGAAATAACTCTCTAAATTGAGGCTTAAAGAAGTTGTAAAAATCTCCAATTTACACAATATCATGTGGAGCTTTGGCTAAACATTCTGAGGGAATAGCCTCACTTATAGCATTTTTAGGCAACTGTAAAAAGTGGTTTTCCCAATTGTACATTCATGATTTTTAAATCTTTAGGCTACTTCAAAATTTTATAATTTTCAGAAAATCAGGTATTTGATATTTTCAATTTAATTCAGCATATGCAATTTTATATTTCATTAGAAAAATGAAGGAACTATGTCTCTGGGTCTGTGATTACATTTTTCCTTATTCCATTGATTATAATTTTAGCTAATTTTAAAAATAAGTTATGTTGGTCTTTTTCTGAGAATCCATTCCTAAATTTATCAGTTCATTTTCTCCCTCTAGTTACTTTTTTTGCTTTTATCTTTATATTTCTAACACCTTGCATTGAATTTCATGAATTAGATACCAATTGTGTTTTCTTCAGTCCCTTTGCTACTTGGTTTCTCTGTAGTATTTAATGTTATTGAACACAACATTCTTTTATCTCCTCCCATTGATTTTTTTATTTTACCTCTGTGATTCTTATTCTTTTCTTCTCATCTTTCACTGTGTTTTCACATCATCTGCTTCCTGCCATCCAGATTGGAAATGTCCTCTAAATTCAGTTCTTGGCTCTCAATCAACTTCCTGCCTTTCCCCTCTGTATTAACATACAAGTCATGATATGCACCATATCTTTGTGTAGCAAGTACTTAGACTTCCACTGCCACTTCAAAATATAATTTTTAGCAATTTTATTTTTTATTTTTTAATTGAATTTATTGGTACATTTTAGCTGTACAGTACAGTTACATTCATCATTGGGATCTTGTACCTTTACATGACAGGTCTTGGTTCTCATTTTTCCCCTTGTCCCTGCCCTCCCTTCATCCCTCCTCTCCTCCCCATTTACAAACACTTTATTTCCATTTTTTCATTTTCTCACAGTTTTTTCCTTTCCCTTATTACCTTTCTCCTACCCTTTCCACTTTCCCTACACCTTTAGCCCTTTCTTCCTATTTCACATTGTCAATTATCTCATTAGGATCTTATGTACTGTTACAGTTTTTCACACCAGAGAAACTATTCAGTATTTACAGATGTGTGACTTATTTATTTCACTTAGGAGTATATCTTCAATATGTATCCATTTTCCTATGAATGAATCTAATTTCTCATTCTTTATGGCTGAGTAGTATTCCAAACTTAACACCATAGTATCCATTCATTCTAAGCATATAAGTCAATCATTTTTAGTGAATCTATAAATTTATGGAAAGATGAACAGAATCCATTGTTAAATAGTTCCATCGCTTCAAAAAATTCTCCCAGGTTGTTTATAGTTAATTCTTGCTCTATTCAAAATTCAAGGCCCACATACTGTTTTTAAAAACTTGCTTCTTTTTTTTTTTTAAACTAGTCCAGCCTGGCCTCAAACAACAGAGATCATCCTACCTCATCCTCCTGAGGGGTGGGATTACAGATGTATACCCCCATGCCTGGATAAAGTTACTTCTTTTGGATGGATGTATTAAGTAAATGGAATCAACAATATGTAGTCTTTTGCATTGTGCTTCATCCATTTATCATCATATCTTTGGTGTTCATCCATATACACAGACAATGTGCTTGTTTTTCTCATTGAATAGTATTTTATCATATATGCATATCATGAACTGTTTATCCATGATCAGTCAATAGATACCTTATTCTTCTAATTTTGACTTATTATGGATGATACTGCTATGAATACTTGCCTTTGTGAGGGCATTTGTTTTTACTTTTATTGATTGGCTTTCTAGATATGGAGATAATATGGTAAATCTATGTTAGGCTTTTGAAGGAACTTCTGACATGAATGGATATACTATTCTACATTCCCACCAGCACTGTAGGAAAGATCCACATCCTTGCCAACAACTGGTTCTCTCTGACAGTTTGTATGTAAGCTCTCTTAGAGGGCATGGAGTTAATCCCACTTTCTATAATGGATATAATTTTTTAACTTAACCAGTTCTGGGGTTCTTTTAAAGGTGCAGAATAGTTACACACTTCCTGTTACTGCTTCAATATTTATCCTCCGATACTTCATAGCCATTACAGCCACAACATGGGAGAAGCCAAACCTCTGTGATGATTCCCAGATACTAGCTTACCTTTAGCAGTTCTTTTATTTACAGTAGTACCATCATTTTCACTCTAGTGAATATTTCAAGTAATTCTTTATGCTTTTCCTCCTCAGATCTTCATATTCAACCATCCTGTAAAAATATTGCTTAATGTATACATTTTCATTATATTGTTCTTACCATCATTCACCCTTAAATTATTTCAAAAGCCTTCTGCTTGCTGTATTTCATTTGCAATATTCACTGTATAGAATCTATCATAATATGATTGAATTTTGGTAGACTTCTTTTGGTAACATCCATTAAGACTCAATTATTTAATATCCCTCCATACCTTCTCCAGCAAGATGTTAGTAGAATGTTCTATAAAGCTCCAACCCAAGTTTTTTCTCTGAAGAAAATATTAGACTTCACTTGTATTCAATCTCCTCAGAATATGTCTATGCATTTCAGTTTGGGGACTTTACTAACAACTGTTCACCAACCCATATTTATTTGGAATTGTCTTGTTTTTAACAATCTGCCCCTTTACCAATCCTTATAATAATTGAAGTCTTACTTTTTGAGTGTATTATTTACTAACTGTCTGAAGTACTCTGCCCTTTTTCAAATTGTTCTTCAAACTATCTTTTATATGAATATTTACCATGATCTAAGTTTTTGCCAAATGCTGGAATGCAAAGTGAATTAAGACAGTACCTTTTCTCAAAAATATTAATTTTGTGAGACAAGGAAAATATGTGACCTAAATAGAGCCATGAAGAGGATACTTTAATAGAACATTAAGGAAAGGTATGAGACTTTCATAAATTAGATGAAGGTATTTTAAGTTTAGGAAGAGGTACTAATTGAAATGAGTCTTCAGTGATGACAAGGATAAGTGATTATAGTGGCAGAAAAATTTTCAAATGTGGATCAAGCACAAAAAGGTATGATTGTAAGAAACAGACTTGTGTGATTAGAAGTTACCAAAATAATGGTTCTTGGCATATAAAGTATCAGACGGAGATTAGTTAACAATGATCTAGAGAAAAATTCAGAGAAAGGCATGAAGGATCTTGTGTGACATCTACCAAGCCAGAATCAATGCCATGGAGAGTTTATACCCAAAAAGCTTTATGTGGGAGAGGGAAATGAAAAATTTCGTTTCTTATTCCTTCTATTTTGTGAACTATGTGAGAGATAACTTTGATTGGGACAAGACTTTCAGAAGAGAAACTATCAGGAATTATTTCCATGGTGGGATAGGGAAAATGTAAACTAAAATAATGTAAATGGTGATAAGGAGAAAAAGATCACTGTGAATTTGTGTTATAGGTATACTTGGTTGGGCTGAGTAGACTGTTGAATGTGCAATGTAGAATGACTCAGGAAAAGAGTCAAGAATAACTTCCATATATTTATTGCTTAAGTGACTAGATAGACTATTGGTGACATCAAATGAGCATATTTTGGGTGTCACTCATGAATCATTTAATACTTTGCAGCATTACTTTTTAATTCAATTGGATTCAATATCTACTTTAAATATCCTGCAGATGACAAATCTGCAATGAAAATGACAATGGCTTTATTTATTTTTCTTCATGAAAACAGTGGCCCAGGGATTTAGCTCAGTGGTTCTCTCACCTGTCTTGCAAGCACAAGGACTTGAATTCAATCCCAGGTACCAAAAAAAAAAAAAAAAGTAATTGGTCATATTTTGAAAGTTAAGAAGTATAGGAAAGAGTACCAAATACCAACTCATTATCACCCAAAATTACCAAGTAAAGTAAAACAGAGTAGAATTGTAATTCACTACATAATATGTTGAAAGTTTTCTCATTTTCTCTTTAAACCACTATCACATGCATCTTTCTAATCTTGGTTTATTTAATGGCTAGTTAGCAGAGCCAATAGTGTATCATTACACAGATAAATTGTTTAATCATGAATAAATTGAATGCTATATACATATACCTTTAGACTTTTCCATTTCTTTACTCCTTAAGAATACAGTCCCAAAATACTACAGGAAAACTCTTTCTTGCAAGATCCTGACAGTCTCCCCAGGATATACCAGCCAATTCTCAATATGTCCCATTGTGGCATTGCCAATTTACCATGCTATGTGATGACCTCAGGCCTTTGTACATTCTCCTTCCTTTGTAAGACCACCTTAAACTCCAGGACATTTCTCAGTGTAAGGATGAACTCAGGGCTTCCCTTCCCTGTTTCTTCTAAGGAAAAGTTAGCTGATTCCTCATTTCCACTGTGGCCATTTCTCTTATAGGAGGTCCTGCTATCTTATCTTGCAAATTTTGATTTGCATCTGTGTTTCACATTACAAGTTTCTTGCATTAACAATTATGTTTTGACTAGCTTAATTGGGTTTTAACACCTAAACAAAGTTCAATTTATGATGATTTAATTCAATCCACATTAAGATATTTTCAATAGTCCAATTGCTTAGGTGACCAAACTTAATTAAAGAGTAAAAATTCTGACAGCAATAGAATTATCTGTTCCTGTAGAAACCTTACTCTTGTCTTCATGGATTTGTTTTAAATATAGCATAGTTTTAATTCTAAAGATTTTATTCAAATTTAAAATAAGATGAGATGCAACCCACGAATTTTCAGAAGCATTTTGATGTTCCTCATCCTCAATAGCTTGAAGGAAAAGAAAAACTAAGATGGCTCCTTGTTCATCTCAAGAAAGATTCTGTGAAATGGATTCCATTTTGGAAGCAAAGTGGGGTGAGGAGAAAGCAAGGTTCATGGGTGAAAATGATTAAACGGGATGAAAAGAGAATTGTGCTGTGTTACGTACATGTGCCAACTCCCAATGAGGAATGTAATCATTATGTACTGCCAACTGTAGTAAAATACAAAGTTAACAAAAACTATTAAATTACAACATTTTTTGTTACATTTTTAAAAGTTTGCTGACATATGTATTTTCAGAAATACACTTATCTCAGAAACAAACAAAATCTTCTCAGGTTTTCTTTTTTTTTTTGTGGTACTGAGGATCAAACTCTGAAATACTCTAAAACAGATATACCCCCAGCCACTTTCTATTTTTTATTTTGAGATAGGGTCTCACTAAGTTGCCCAGGTAAGACTTAAACTATCTATCTTGACTCAGTGTCCTAAAGCACTGGGATTACAAGTGTGTGCTTATTTTTAAATGTACAGGTTCTTAAATGTTTTTTAAAATTAAACTAAGATCTTAGTTTTTTTTTTTTTTTTTTGGTACATGTGTAAATTTTCTATAACAATGTTCAACGTGGGAAAACATTTACAAGTAAAATTGTCTTTTAAACTAGTGTCATACCTAGTGCCTTGTAGGAGAGTTCTGAGGGTTACCAGCTATTTCTAATGTGTAATTGCTAATTTATGTGACATTTTGCTAGCTTTACTGTGGTTGGGTGACAGAGTTACTCTCATTGGCCAGAACTGACTCACCCTGTTCCTTGAAAGAGGGAAGGCTCAGGCCTGTTTGAATCACATGGCAGTGCAGTTTAATTAAGAAAGAACTTCTGAAACCCCAGATATCGTAGGGGAAGGGTTCTGGAGAGTGGAAGTCAGCACACTCTTCTATTGTTTTGTCATCTTAGGAGGTTGAAGTGTAAAATTATTATCATTTTTGTGGCAAATGAAATATTGGGGATTAATTAATTAATTAATTTTGGTATTGGGGATTGAACTTGGGACCTCATGCCTGTGAAGCAGGTGGCGGAACCACTGAACTAAATCCTGGCCCAATATTGGGGATTTATAATATTACATATCTAACTATCTGGTTTCATTTTTCAGGATCTAGTAATGTAGAGTTTTGGGTAAACAACTAAGCCCAACTCCTTGATTTGCTTCTATGGTTGCCAGTCAAATTATATATCCAAGACATAGTCAACAATTGACACATACAGGAAAGTCCCTGACTTACAGTTTTCCTATTTATGTTTTATTTTACTTTACAATGGGGTGAAATTAACACATTCAATACAAACCATATTTCAAGTTTAGGATTTTTATCATTCCCATAAGTTAAATGGTCTCCTGAACTGCTTGTTCCTCACCTGGATATATTGCCACCAAAAGTAGTAGGGTCAATGAACCATGGATTTAAACCTCCAAAACTGAAAACCTAATGAAACTTTCTTCTTGTTAGGTTTATTTTCTCAGGTATTTGTTATAATAACAAAACTAAATCAACATTGATGATAATTATGATGATGTACTGATATAAGGCTTACTTTTGGTGAGAATAACTTGTGAAGCTTTACTTTGAAATATTTAGTTTAATTTATTGAAAAGTTAGAACTCGGAGAAAACTATTTTTTTTTTTAATAGTTGCTTTAGTTTCTAATGATTCGCAACATATCCCATTGACAACTCTTCTGCTACTCCAAAGGCAGGACATAGCCTAATGGCTTCCAGATATATATTTCTGAAACAGTGCTCTCTCAAGACCAAAATCTGTACACATGATTGCCTGTATCTCTAATCAGATGTCTAAAGGGGGTGAAAAATTTCAATCTGTCTAAAAAGAAATATTCATCATTATCCTGTGTTACTACCATCAACTCAGATGACTGATCTCCAATCAAATTTTATCATTACCTCTTCTGTATCACCAACCTTCTAAAATATATCTTAGGGTCAAAATCTTGTCCTGAGCATCATCATTTCCCCCCAATTTCCTATTACAGCTTCCTAAATAGTCCTTCCGATTACAGGTTTGTTGCATTCTAATTTATTATATTTATATCTTTAAAATTATGTTCCTAATGACCATAATTCTTTAATTTTATTACAGAACACTGCTTCCTGAAGTTATCCAATAGAAAGTTCAGCGTATTACAGGCTCTTTGTTACTGACTTTGCTTTCATCATTAATACTCTTGTATCATGCCCTAGTATTAGCCACTAAATACCTTTCTTTCCATGGCTCTCCAGGTTTCTACCCCAGTTGCTTCTATTCATCTTGTGCCCTTTCTTTGGAAGATTTTCTTACCTCTTTTTGCTATATTTAATCTACGGTATAATTTTCTCTTTGACTCCTAAGCCTTTGTTTCCAAATCATAATTCACCAGGTTTTCCATGTTTTTGTCACCAATTTGTTTTTGTCTTTATTAAAGGTTGTTTATCCTTTGATATGAGACACTTTATTGTCCTTCCCTGGATTTCCCAGCTTGATAATTTCACCATCTTCCCCACTCAATTTTCATCTTCCTTGGTAATCTCCATTTTACTTGTTGGCACTTATTTATTTTTCTGTCCATGATCAATACTGAGAATTATCTTTGAGTCCTCTATACATTATGTATATATACAAAGAACCTCTAAATTTTGCTTATTTTACAATATAAGTATTTCTCAAGCATCGTGATCCCTTTGTTCTATTGTTACCATCTTTGCCTTAATTTAAGACTTTATCATCCCTACTAACAACAAAGATGCCAGAATCACTGGTGGCTTAAGTATTTGCATGCATTGCTGTAACAAAATCTCACTGAAATTTTATTTAAAATTTATTATCTTCATTTGGATAAGGAACTGGACAGTCAAAATTTTGCAATACATCTGAATTTACACAGCCTATATCGATTCCATGCATACTTAATGAAAGCTTTAGCATTCAATAACTACTAGAGTCCTTGATCTTGCAACGACTACTCTTTTAATATCAGACTGTTGTTTTTAAAATCCTTCTTGAACTTTTGTGAAAATATATCACATGGTCTGCCTGTAATCCTGTGCTCTCTTTTGAAATGATTAAAAACATTTTCTAGGACTTCTTCCAGCTGACATTGATGCTGCCTTCCGAAGTGAATTTGGGTCAAAAGAGGAGTAATCAGAAACTGCTTCTGAAGGCAGAACATTCCTTTCTCTTCTCTTTCCACCCTGGCATAAGCTTCCTTAGAGCTTTTAATCCACAAACTCTGGACGGGTTTCAGCAGGCTTAATATTTTTTTGTTTTTCAGTCTACCTAAAGGAAACGCAAACAGTGCTCCGACTAAACAGGCCTCCGCTCATTTTCCACCTTATTCTCGCTGGCTCATTAGATGTCCTCCTCTCTGCTCCCAAGCAACTCTCCTAATTATGTCGGTGGTGCGCAGCGTGGCTCCTTAACGACTGCTTTTCACTCTGTTCGTACTATTTCACTGGACAGGAAATCTGCATCCACGCCCCGGCGGAAGCCATAGGTCACCATGTGGAAACTTAGAGGGCAAAAAGTGTTGTCAGTAATGAGATTTCAGGCATTTGGAAAGTTCACAGGGTCCTTTGTACAACAAGGAAGAATCCCTCTGTTTCCTCTAGTGCGGCTTCATGCTAATTTCAGAACATCAGCCAGCTTTCCCATCTCTGCTGAAATTTCAGTTCACAGCGGAGCCCCTTTCATCCTTTTTTTTTTTGCAGCTAGGCAGTTAGGTTTATCTTGTTGATCTGTGGAAAAGAAAAGAAAAGAAAAGAAACACAGTCACATGAATATAACAGATAGAACAAATTGAGGGGTTTGCTTTTATTATTTTTCATCTTACTAAAATGAGAGGGGAGTATTGTTTTACAAAGGAGCACATATTGTTACGATTATTTACTATACAGAAATTATGCGACCTCTTAAAACTGTAAGATCTTTGTAAGTTGCTGATAAGGGCTGAATGGCCACAAATGGATATTTCACAGTTGCAGAATTCTTGTTTCACTTTGCCATTAATTTTCCCTTGAGATTCCTGGGCCTATGTCTAGTAAAAGAGCAGAAACCCAAATACACCCATTCCCATTTCCTTATTTATCACAGTTCGATTCTACTACATGGAGAAAGCCATAGGATAGAGGAAAGAAAATAATTGACTCTCCGACCTTAGACCGTAGGCTATGTTGCCAGTGAATCACGGTTTCACTATGAAATTTGAACTAAATACAGATATGCGTGGAGAGTCCTGTGGTCACCTCAGTAAATGGATTATCTTGCCCCAGCACCAAGAATGACTTGTCCAGGACACCTTCAAGTACAGGAAACAAAACATAAATAAACCTTTGTGTTGGGTTAACTGTCAACTCGTGACGCCCAACTGAACTAAATCAGTATAGTTTGGGTGTGGAAAAACTGCCTGAGGATTGTTACCAGTAGCATACAAAGAGAACTGGAAGAGATTATGGGCTGCTGATCTTCTAGGAGAAATTTTCTGTGGTTGGTTTTCCTGATACAAACTTAGCTGTTCTCATCATCAAACGAGCTCTGGTCAATGCTGTCTCGGAATGGCTCTGATCTTCACCATGAGTGTCGGTTCCTGGATCATGAGCAGATCCCTCAACCTGGTAAAACAAATCCTTTACCCCACCATCACAGGTTTTCTGACTTCCATCACTGGCCTTTGGGGCTTCTGGGTGCAATCTTTAACATGCACAAGCATGAGACATTGTTGTGGGCTCTAGGCCACTGACTGGATTCATGAAAGACATTGCCTTGGACTATAGGCCTTCACCTGGACTTGGGTGGGATACCGCTGTGGAATCCAGGACCTTGGCTTGATTCTTTGGGTCTTTAGTGTATGGCTAATCTCTTGCACTCCTCTTCATTTTACTTTTTGGGTGACTATTATAAAATAATCCTATAAATTTTGTGTCCTGTATTAGATTGATTCCCTTGCAGGCTGTGACTACAACCACCTTACATCAGACTAACTTCTGAGTTTACTGCTGGCCCCAGACTCAAAGTTTTAAATACTAGTGTCAAAGACATACTCACACAATTATCTAATCTAATTCCACATTTTTAGGTTTGAGAGTGACTAAGATTCTTTCTGCTTTTTTTTTTTAAAGGTGTTTCATTTTGAATCAAGAAATGAATCACGAACTTTGATTGTGCTATTTTAGCAAGGGGAAATGGACATTCTTACATTATATCTTTGAGATTCTTTTATGAGGTAGCCAGTATAAGATCCTTTGAGGTGGGAAAAGGATTTTTTTGTGTTTTAAATAAGATATGAACCATTGTCAGCCAAACCATGACTTAATAGTAAATAGGTTGGCTGAAAGCATCCATGTTTCTTTTTCTTTTTTTGGTACCGGGGATCAAACTCGGGTCCTTGCACTTGCAAGGCAGGACACCGAACTGCTGAACTAAATCCCCAGCCCAAAACATCCATGTTTCTACATTTCCATTTTATCCTCTTCTTAGTCCATTTTCTGGACTGAGAGTAGTCAAGGGAGCATGTGCAAGAAGAGAAAGGAAATTAAGCCAAATTCATCTTTTTATTAGGAGCCCACTCCTTCAAAAGCTAACCCGCTACATGATGATGGCTTTAATATATTCACGTAGGCAGAGAACTCTTGATCTAGTCTTCTTTAAAAGATCCCACAATCCATATTGTCAGTCCATATCCCAAAGGTCCATAGCATCACAATAGAAATCAAATATCAAAACATTGTGAAGGTTACATTCAAACCATAATGATCCTATGGAAAAGACCTCAGTGTAAAGCCATTTATGGAATATCAACATGCAAAGTAGCTTGAATCAGTGGCAATTTTTATTGAAAGATTGTTCCTTATTTAATTATGTCACTTTTGCTGAACAAGGTATGATAAAGATTTTCCTCTCCTGTTTCAGAAGTAACATTGCATAGTATTCTTTGGGGAAACTTTCTCTAACTCAGTCCATAATCTCCACCCTGTCTTGCTGATGCTGTTTTACACTCATTGTTTTTCCTTATAACAATTTTCTTAATAATAATTCTTTACATAATATAATGTATGAATAATATATATATGCATATATATACATATATACATATGTATATGTATATATATATCTATATATATAGATATATATATACTAATTTAATGTCTGTTACTCTCAGAAAACTGTGGATCTAAACAGGGTGGAGCTAAATTTATTATTTAATGCTATATCCTATAACAGCAAAAAATAGGTACATATTGTGGAAGTAATACTATATTTTAAGTATTTGTTGAGCATACAAATGATTTCTAAAATACATTTAATGCTTTACCTATTGTTTTACCCTAATTTGTACTAAGAATTATTTTACTTAATTCTACATATTCGGAGAGAAGTTCATAAAGTCTTCCAGAGAGAATAGCAAGGTATTCTACAAAGAGAAAAAAAGTGAGATTAACAGAAGATATATCCATGGATACACTAAATGTAAATAGCACAATATTTCAAAAATCCTTTAGGGAAAATTTCTAAACATAGAATCCTAAAATTATATTCAAATTTGAAAAAAAAGACATTTTAAGTTTTGATTAATTCAGAAAGTTTGCCATTTGTGTACTTTTTGGAAAGATTATTGGAAGGTATGCTTTGCTTCCAAAGTGGCTATGAACACACACAGACACACAAACACATGCACACACAATATAAACCTCCCCATGACAAAACACACATCCCAAAATTAAAAGCTAGATGAGAAAATACAAGTCAAGACCTGGAATGTGGTTGAGCTACAAGTAGCAACCATCCACATACATGGGTGAGGAAGAGGAAGATTACAGATATTACTTAGATATTGGTAATGTTTTAAGGTGTTTGCTGAAAATTTAGTGATAAGCATCCTGACTTTTATATAAGGAAAATTTCAAAACTACCTACTAAAAAAATAATGTCAGTGTGACCAAAGAGAAAAAACCCTGGGTGAAAACAACTAAAAAGCACAGGGGGAAAAAAAAGGAGGGCAAGATCTGATCAAATAGATCAGTAAACCAAATATTTGAAAGACAGAATACATTCAAAACAGATTTAATGACACAGCATTAACTCCAGACACAACAAACTGAAAATAAAAATTTATAAATACTAGAGACATTTATAGCTAAGTGGATGCACATTGAGGATATACTCTTGAATGAAATTTATAGGACACATGTTTAAATACTGAATAATTTCTCTCATGTGACAAACTAAAAGTATAAATAAGAATAAAAATATCTAATTGATATTGTGTAATAGAAAAATGGTCTAAAGATATAGGGGAAGTGGGAGGGACAGGAGAAAAGTAAGAAGGTAAAAGAAAAAATAAAAGGAAAAAAAAGTACTATTACTGTAATAGTACATAAGATCCTAATGAGATAACTGACATTGTGAAATGGGAAGAAAAAGGCTAATGGTGTAGGGAATGCAGGATGGGTAGGGGAAGGGTAATAAATGAAAAGAAAAAAATGTGAGAAAATGAAAAGATGGACATAAAGTGTTTGCAAATGGGGAGGGGAGGAGAGGGTGAAGGTAGGGCAGGGACAAGGGGAAAAATGAGAACCAAGACCTGTCATGTAAAGGTACAATATCCAAATACTGAATGTATCTGTACTGTATACCTAAAATGTACCAGTAAACTCAATTAAAAAGAGAAGTGAAGAGTAGAATGTTAATGCTTCTTAATTTTTTAATCCATGCAAAAATAATAAAAGTAAAATGAAAAAAAAAGAGAAAAATATAAACAAAGTCTCTGTAAATAGGGAAGGGTGGAGCAGGTGAAGGGAGGCCAGGGGAATGGGGAAAAATAAGAACCAAGATACATCCTATAAACGTACAAGATCCCAATTATGAATGATCTAACTGTATTTGTGTACCTAAAATGTACCAATAAGGAAACAAAAAAGATGTAAAGGAAAAGTATTCGGCAATAATAAAGCAAATATATCACTTTTAATATTGAACATGAAAACCAATATAAAAACTGAAATTTTATCAGAAGGTGATGTCATAAATGATAAAATGATTTGAATATGGAATATTTGTATTAGTTGAAATTCTATAAAAGAAAGCTTTATATTAATAATATCTATAATATTCTTTACATTAATAAATTGAATCTGCTTTATTTGCCCATTTATTCACATTTTGGTATCAAAAGTAAAGAAATTGTTCACAAAAATGAAGACAGGGTAAAAGGCAGCACAGATAGCAAAAAAAAAAAAAAACGTGGCTTGAGAGACCCAGAGAAGGGCTTGAAGAGAAGTTCCTGAGCCTTTCTGTCAGAGTTGCTGCCTTCATTCAGCATGTGTACCAATCTGGCCTTTAGTGAAGGAGATGATCACTTTATTTTCCAGTATTGATGTCCTTTTTTTTTTTAATCAGAGGGGAGCAAATTATGAACATTTTATGCCTTTATTCTAGTTATTCACATTAACCAACAATAATAGTGAATTATGAACTTACTATACAGATCATTCACGTAGAATAATCAATATGTGGGAAGTATTAAACCCGAGAAAGGCTATAATGTTTATGCTGACAACTATCTATATGTCAATAGGCCATAGGTTAGAAAGCTATGAGTCCACCCCAGAAATACAAGAAAGATTTCAGAAAGAGAAAAAATATGGTGACAGTGATGAAAGAGACAAATGATCTTGATAGTAGTATCTGGAAAGATTTGAAAGTCAAAAGACATAAGAAAATAATGGGTAGCAATGCTGCATTAGAGAATGCTTAACACTTTTTAAATGACAGTTTTAATGAATTGATTTTTAAAGGGTAAATCTCAAGATGTTTTTAGAATTAGTCTTTCAGAGTTTATGAGAAGTAAAATAAAATTTTTCCTGCTGTATTTATTTTGCCCTTCTGACCCTTCAGGTATACACCATGATATTAATCATACATTAAAAAAATTATCAGGCAACTCTGTGCTTTCTCAGAATATAAAATATAAAATGTTTCTTCTCTCATTCCGTCTTTGCATTGCTGAATGAATTTTCTAGATGTTGTCAAGTTACTTGAAATAAGAATAATAATTTGAGTAGACGTGTGGCAGCATTGTCTTGTAAAATGTGCTGATGCTATATGATAGTGAAAGCAATAAGGGGGAAAACTTCTAAATAGCCTTTGATCTCTAAATTAAGTGAAGGAAAGAATTTAGCTCACACTGAGGTGATATGAATACTTACCTTTCACCCTCTGCCTTCATGTTTTATGGTACATATGCTATCTATCTGTGTAAGAGGAGGAGGCTGAGTGTTTTTCTTGGCACATTTGAACTTGCTTTTCTTTCTCAAATAAATTCAGCAGGTAGCAGCTGATGGAGATGAAGAACCAAAGTATAATTACTATCGATAGCGTTGCTTCTCCTCTTTGCCAAATGCTGTCTGTTCCAGCAGGCCATTCTGAGAGACTTCTCTTGGAGGTCTGCTTCTGCCTTAATCAGTGTGCGTTCCCTTTGATATTTGTAGTGTGCACAATATACCCTCCAACGCACCCTGCTCAGGGTAATATGTCTCTAATGTGATGAAATCAATGGGAACACAGCATTTTTTGCCTAACGGTATTGTCAGGGTGTATTATCTGGTTTAGGTTGTGGCTTTAGTTCATAGCAGTCGTCACTTAAATTTTCCTTTCTGAAGCTGAGCAAAGTGTGGTAATGTCACAGCCACGGGCGACTGCCATTCGCAGGATGGTTACCAGAGAAGCATAGCCTCCTGGCTTGTCACACTGTATATATCTCAGCATCTTCTCTTCCTTCCTAGTCAGAGGTTTCCAAGAATGTTGCCTGGAGCAGTCATGGGATGCAAAAGAGAAAGATTTTTGTTCTGCACTTAGCAACATTACCACACTTCAGACTCGGTTTCTGGTAAGGGGAAATTTAACTGACTTGCTCTGAACTCGATCTATCAGATAATACAGTCTGACAGGGCAGTGGATAAAGGCTGGAAAACTTACTAATTTATATTTCATTATATCTATACTTGGCTTAATCTGTTATCTTTCGCTAAGTGTAGCAAAGATAACACAGAGAGCTGAACTGGAAGGGGAAAGGGGAATATAGGAGAGGCAGGACAAACAGTGGAAAATTCAGCCTCCTGTCTTAATTTGTGTACGACTGTGTGACCTGGGAACCTGTGCCTAAGATTAGATGCTGCAGAATCGTCTTGCGCCTAATGAGGTACAGTGACCATTTCAAGCATCTGCTGATTCCCGTGCACTGAAAAACATAATAAGGGTAAAGGAATGAAGAAATAGCACATTGATACCCATGCACCACCTGACCTCCTAACTTCTGTCTACTAGGGTTCACTCAGGAGCCAGAATAATGTGTTCTTCCCAGGACACAGCCATAGATTAAAGAAAGACATTCCCAGGCAGTGATGCACATTCACTGAAACAAGGGGGTAGCTGTGGTATCTAACTCCTGATCCAGGGATAATGCTGCTCTTCTAGAGGACAGAGACTGGCCAACTATCATTGACATGCCTAGAAGCAAAAGGAGAGGGATTAAAGTCCAATTCCTGTGTAGGAATATAGCAATAGTTTTGAAAATTCTTTATAATACAGATAAATCCACATGGGAGTTGTCCAAGCTTTGAAAAAGGATTATAAAATACAGATAATATACTCAGGATTTAAGGGATTTTCTAGAATATTGCCAAAGGATATTCTATGCTAATATTTATTGGTCAGATACTAAGCCAGATATTAAAAACTCTAAACATTCAATAAACTGTCTGTCTTGAAGTCTCTCCTTTTCTGTTTAAAGGAAAGCTATGCAGGCATCTCTCAGAGAAAGTTACATGATTCTCTTTCTGGTGTATGTTGCCAAGAAGAATTTTAGAGGAAACTACATATGTAAATGGAAAGTTCACTTTAAGGTTAGCTCTCTGTGTATCTCTGAGAAGAATCACTCCCTTTTGGGGCACAGGTAAATCAAATAATTGGAAATTACCTCATATTTCTGTTCTCAGAATGGCCAAACTATATGTCTCAGTGTATATCTCTCTGAACTTCTGTTTCCACATCTGAAAAATAGTATAATGGGGAAAAGGAAGGATTATGGTCCCATCATGTTTTGGGAATGGATTGTGATGAAGAGAAAGTCATTATAATAAAATAATTTTAGAATTAAAAGAAACCAGAGAGATTATTTGGATGAAAAAAATAAGAAGGATCCTGGTCCCAGCTGTTCCCTTGACTCCTGGGTGTCCCTGGGAAAATGGTTTCCACTACATTCTCAGAGTATCTTTCATAGAATGAGGAAACATGAATAGTGTATCTCTCAGAGTCCTTTCTATTTCAGCTCTTTACAGTTGTATCTGGAAAGGTGGAAATCTGCTGGGTTACACAAATGGTTGATAGAGTAACTAGGACCTAAATCTCTGATTCATACTCTAGTATCATTCCTTTTCTTCTAGCATGCACCCATCTTTAAAAAGTTAATGAAGATCCTTGGAAATGTACCCTAAGCATTCTACCTTGGATCAACAATTACAGCAGATAAAAATTAGTTACTATAGCATAGCTTCAGATCAGTTCTGGGGTAATCAAATGCTAAGCTATGAAGTATCTACTGAAAGAACATATCTAAGTTTTAAAACATCGTTCTGAAATACTCATTTAAATTCTAAGAATAACTGCATGCTACCTTATAATGTATCTTCACTGTTAGCATTCTGCAGACTACCTGTGACCTAAACTACTCAAACCTCAACCATTTGTTCTACAGTTTCCTTCAGGGATCACCAAATATATATCATGGAAAGTGATAATAAAACTTTAATTGTCTTGATTTTTCTTCACCTCCCACACACATAACCAAATTTTCTTACCAGGTGTTTTATTTGTATGTGTGTACTGACATGCATCTGGGATTTGACCTTCTTGCTCTTTTGCAGTTGCCTTTTTCATTAAATGTTGCCACTGTTCCATGCTCTTCTGTAGAGAACTCTCCTATCAACATTAATGAACAAAGCTGAGCCTGCAATTCACCGCTGCGGCCCTCTACTTTGGGTACTCACAGAAGTCATATAATATTCCTCGGGAACACTTTTTCTCAGATCCAGAGGTTTTTCTTGTCTCTGAAGTGAACTTTAATAGATTACCTCATTTAAAAAATAATTTTGTTCTTGGGTAAATGAAGAAATTGACTTCACTGGTAATACTGGGCACAGAGCTGAGGACATGTGGCTTAATCCCATCTTTCTATTTTCTCTTGTCCAGGGTGCCTTTAGTTTCTGTGTCCCTAGGAGGACTCAGGAGGTTTGAAGTTGGCTTTGGTCCAGTCTTTCCTGTGCTGTGGGTTTAATAATTCAGGTATGAGGCTCCTTGTGTCTTTGCTGGTGTTACTGTCCCATTTTATCTTTACCACCAATATTGTGGGGCCATATTTAATAATGTTCAGACTTGGGGTCGACAACAAGGGAGCTCGCTATTGATGCTCCCTCAGAAGAATTACCTCAATGCAAAGAAGGGTTAAAGTGACAAATTATTTTAATAAAGTTTACAAACCTTTCACAATCTTCTAGTATGTGCTTGGCCTGCTGTTAGACATAGAGGGGATGAAGACGACTTAAACATAATCCTTTTGTTAAAGGAGTGCAAAGTTCAGTGGATCCAGCAGGGAAGACTAGACAGTAAGACACGCAAATGTTGATCCCTGCTGATCGTTACTAAGTTATCTAAGATTGTGGGGGCATGGCCAGGGGAAGGAAGGCAAAGTATAAAACATGCAATCATAAGTGGAATCCAGTGATAATTCATTTAGTTAATAGTTTCACCTTTGCCCACAGTTATCTTAGAACTGCTTTTAAAAAAATACAAATCTTTGTGAAACATAACATTTTCTGTAGACTAGAAAACTTGAGTTCAGATTTGTAGTAAAATAGGGAAAATGAAAAATAACAAATAAATGTATATTTTTATGCTGCATGAGAGAAATTAAACATTTTCATTGCTACTGGATGTTTTGTCATGGAAAATATATTAACTTCAGTTTTCTTAATTTTCAATTAGTATCATAGCAACCACTTCCTAGGAGTTTTGTAATGTATTAAAGGCCTCAGTATGAGGCAAATAAGTAACTGATAAATGGGACAAATTTTTATTTATACTGGGGAAGCATTCAGTCTGGATCCAGGTAACTGCTTGATCTGAAGCTTAGACGTATTGTTTTTTTGTTACATGGGGGAAAATAACGCATACTTCCTAATCCTTTCTTTGGATGCTTTTGCTGTTATTCAATCATATCTGAACTGTAAACTACAGTTTTTAGGGTTGGACTAGACTTGGAATTTGGGGGTGAGACTGGAGAAAGAAATGTCATAAGCTGAACATGATCTGAACTGTAAATTACAGTTTTTAGGGTTGGACTAGACTTGGAATTTGGGGGTGAGACTGGAGAAAGAAATGTCATATTCTCATTTTGAAGGAGCTGTCATGGGTCCAGTTACTGTAACCCCAGAACTTGAGAGGCTGAGGCAGGAGGATCACAACTGTATAATGAGGTCTTGTCTGAAACAAAATAAAAAATATAATTTAAAAACAAGGTACAAGGTATGGTTTTATTCTGTGTTATATTTTCCCTTAAGCCCCTCAAATGAACTACAGTATTTTTCTTTTCATTTTTAGTTTGGTAAATAACAAAGCAAGGATTCATTTTTTTCTCCATTTTTGGCTTTCTCTAGACAAAAGTCTATACTCCCATTTACCATGTACCGCTTTAGATATACATGAGTGCTGTGATCGTTGGGCATATACATGACCTGAGAATGCCTCTTAGCAAGTGTCTAGTCCTCATCAAGCAGCTCTGTGTGCTTTACCCAGGACAAGTGAATTACTCCAGATGTGTGTCACCCGCTGTCTGTGCATGCGATTGCCTTCACTTTCTGGCATGGCCAAGCCCAAGTTGTTCTGGAAAGGGTGGGTGGCTCACAGGAAGTATCCAACAAGGAGTATCCCTCTGTTTACACTCAACTGTCTTCAGGATTGTAATTCAAAAACGTACTGCTGCATAGAAAGAGCAAGTGCTAAAGCACACAGAAACTAGATGCTTTTTTTTTCTTTTTAATTGAGTTCATTGGTGCATTTTAGGGATACAGTACAGTTACATTCTTTGTTGGGATCTTGTACCTCTACATGACAGGTCTTGGTTCTTGTTTTTTCCCCTTGTCTCTGCCCTCCCTTCACTCCACCTCCCCTCTCCATTCACAACCACTTTATTCCCATCTTTTCAGTTTCTCACATTTTTCTCTTTTCCCTTATTACCTTTCCCCTACCCATCACATCTTTCCTACACCTTTAGACCTTTTCTTCCCATTTCACAATGTCAGTTATCTCATTAGGATCTTATGCACTATTACAGTTTATTCACACCAGAGAAACTATTCGGTATTTACACATGTGTGGCTTATTTATTTCGCTTAGGAGTATATCTTCAATATGTATCTATTTTCCTATCAATGAATCTAATTTCTCATTCCTTATGGCTGAGTACTATTCCATTTTATAGAAAAACCACATCTTCTTTATCTAGTTTCCAAAGGATGGGCAAATGGGCTGTTTCCAAGTTTTAGGTATTACAAACTGTGCCACTATAAACATGGGTGCAGATACATCACTGTGATATGATTCTTTTAGTTCTTTTGGAAAGTTACCCAGAAGAGGGATGGCTGGGTCAAATGGAACCTCTAGTCCCAGCTCTTTGAGGTATCTCCATATTGATTTCCATAGTGGTTTCACCCGTTTCAACTCCCACCAACAATGGAGAAGGGTTCCTTTCTCCCCACAATCCTGCCAGCATTTGTTATTGGTTGATTTCTTGATAGCAGCCATTCTTTGTGGGGTGAGGTGGAATCTCAGTGTTGTTTTCATCTGCATCTCTTGAATGACCAGTGATGTGTAGATGCTTTTATTTCATGGTTTTGCAACATGCTTTTTGGTACAGACATCACCTACTTTCTCCTCAGAACTAACCCTTAGGAAAGGATGGAGGTTAAAATTCCTCCCCTTTTATACTTGAGATCTGTTGCTGACCATCATTGTGAAATCAACTGAATCACATTATAAATGTGTGCACATAGATACTGACCCACTCACATGTGGACACACACACACACACACACACACACTCACATACACCCATTCATCCATTCTCTCTTTCCCAGGAGGAAGAGGGCACAACTTTTTTTATCTTCCAAAAGGTACTACTTCTAAATGTTTTCATTTACCTTGTTGGAATTTGGAGAAACAAGTTTTATTGTGAGCATGTAACAATATTGAAAAAACAAATAATCTCTAAATCTTTGGCATAATCCAAGAAAAACTAGATCACTTTTCAGCATTGAACTAATTGTTCTTGTTCTTTGGAGCAATGTTTTTCTAGTATCTTATTTCAGGGTCACTAGAAAGCTAAATTGGTGGTCAGATTAATTACTTTTAAAAAAAAAAGCAAGAAAAGAATTAGAGAAAAAGGTGAAAGTTCCTAATTTATATCCTACTCTCTACCCCCACTCTACCATGCATGCATATCTCTAAAATTACTATATTCACATCCACTATGCACAGCAACCCTTGACCTTCCAACATTAAAATGGCTTTCAAGGGAGGTTCCTGTTCCTGGATTTTTTTTTTTTTCACCAGCTACTAGGTAGAATGATGTCTGCTCTCCTTCAGACTACTAGTTGTTTGAGGTAGGGTTTGAGGGACTCAGTCATCTCTAGGTTGACTTTCCTATTGCTAGGCTGCTGAAACATCAAAAGGAACGAGTACTTGTCTTTTACAACATAAGACACTCTGGAGATTGCTCTTCTGCGGGCAACTCTGTTGTGTGTCACTTCCTTGTCTTCCAGTCAATAAAATGGCCTGTACCATGTAAGTCACAGCCACCTTCTATGGTAGACATGATAGGTATCTGAGCTGATCATTTTTTCTACACTTTCAACTTCCATAATTGCCTCCTTGGACTCCTAAAATTGTGTTCTCCAAGGCAATATTGTAAGTTTTCAACTGGCTGGTCCCATTCATCATTTCAGTAAAATCATCATATGATTGCTATCAATTTGCTTGTAGATCATAATTTTCTAAAGAAGCAGTGTTATTCAGTGTTCAATGATTCATTGACTGTTAAATCTTAAGGCTGGTTCTCATCTTTGGATGTTTGATTCATCTTCCAGTTGATCAATCCACTGTCATTCCTGAGAGACTGGGCTTTTGGACTGAGTCTGAATACAGCTTTACATTTGATTGGTTTTATCTTCTTTTCTAAACTTACTTTTCCATTTATAAAAAGAAGATCTTATCAGAAAAGGATACATGTGGCTATATTCTCATTTATGTTTAATTCTCTTTTCATCTCTTTTCTTTTAAGAAATCGTGGAAGTTTATTAACTTCTTATGTCATATGTACTTTCTCTTTTATTTTGATTGTGGATAGTAACTTATTTATTTATTTGTTTGTTTGTTTGCTTTGGTATCAGGGATTGAACTTGGGAACTTGTGCTTGTGAGGCAGGTGGCAGAACCACTGAGCTAAATCCCCAGCCTTATTTTTATTTATATTTTGATAATGTTTATATGATTTTTATTTATTTTTTGTATAATTTTGTAGTACATAATGTTAACATTCCTTGTAGAAAGTTGGAACATGTATATAACACATCTTAATTCCTTTTAAAAATTCTGTTCCTCTATTCTCCTCCTCCTTCCCCCATCTCTTGATCCTCTTCCCCTTTCAGAAGGATCTATCTCCCTTTTCCTATTATTGACACTTTATATTGCTCTTTATTTATATTTTTAATTTCTCATATAAGAAAAAAGTGATATTTAAGCTTGCATGTTTGATTTATTTCACTTAACATTATGGTCTCAAGGTACATCCATTTTACTACAAATAATTTGTTTGTTTTTCTTAATGGAAGAGTAGTATTCTGTTGTGCAAAAACACATTTACTTTACCTAATAATCTCTTGTTGGATTTGTAGGCCACTTCCAAGGTTTAACTATTATGAATTGTGTTGGTATCAACATAAATGTGCATGTAGTCAGAGAGATTAATTTTTATTATTCACTTTCACTCAGAAACTTTCATTCAGAAAATTTTGTTGTTTTTTCCCTGAATTCTCGAAGAATTATAAACTTGATTTCTGCTTCCTTCAGATTAGGTCAATAGGTAATATAAACTTGAATCTTATTTCCAAGAAACTTTTTAAAACTGCTTTTTCATCATTCTTTCCTCTGAGAAAATGTTCTTGTAAATACCTGCTCTTTATTATACACCACATATGGGAAGATTGCAGGTAGTCTATGGCATTGTGCTTGCCCTTCTGGAATACTTTGCTTAATGGTCATGTATAATAAGATTTCAGAGATTGCTACAGTTTTCCACCAACTGTTTAGTTTTTTTCTGTCTAACAGTAGAACAGGCATGTCAGACAAAAGGGAAGTTATTTTAGCCTGAACCTGGGAATGACAAAGATCTTGCAGCAGAATTGGACTCAGTTCCAGCTCCAGAGCAGAGCCATAGATATATATCCACACTCACTGCCCTGTAACGTGATAAAGGAGTATCAATATTTAATATGTGTGGCCCCTCAGAGATGTTTGTTTAGGAATCATCTAACAAGAGTTGAACAATTCACACCTACTCTGGAAGAATGAAGGCAAACTTCAAGGCAGGTCTTATAAGACAATTTAGAAGGTACTGTAGTCTGCCTGAACAATGTACCACATCATGGGTGAGCATGAAAATAAAACCATGATTAATTAAATGGACTGACTGATTATATTATCTCATTAATACATAAATCATTCTGTTTTGAGTGTCTATTATATGATGACAGGTGCCATTGCTAATTGCCTTATGTGTATGGAAATAAACCTTTTATCTATTGAAACTTAAAAAAAAATTTGAATGTAAAAATTGAAACTCAAACAAAGCCCAGCATAGACATAGATTTACTGTGAACTACCATGGCGAATAATGCTTGTTATTTTTAAAAGGATCATACATTTTACACCTAATTTGAGTGGCACATATTAGTAAGGTGATGTACTTTAACTTCTTGGAAATTCACAATCACCCTGGTAAGTTGTCTCTTTTAATTCATTTTTTCGAAGTAGAAAACTAGCTTTGTAAGGTGAGACATCATATTCAGTTGAACAAAACTAATAAATAATCAAGGCAGAAATAACTCATAAGTTTTCTCAGGTGTTACAATCTGAATAACTTTTAATTGCTACTTATTCTTTTTTTCTCTCATTGAGTTTATTGGTGCATTTTATACAGTACAGTTACATTCATCATTGGAATCTTGTACTTTTACTTGACAGTTCTTGGTTCTCTTTTTTCCCCAAACCACTGCCCTCCCTTCATCTTCTCCACCCTTCCCTATTTACAAAAACTTTGTATCCATTTTTACATTTTCTCATATTTTTTCTTCCCTTATTTCCTTTCCCCTATCCTTCCCACTTCCCATACACCTTTAGTCCTTTTCTTCCTATTTCACAGACTCAAACTGAATAATCACTACTTGTTCTTGATCATTGATTGAGAAGTGGTAGTGAAGCCAAAATCTAAGAACTTTTGATTTAGAATTCCTGTTGCCCACTGAGAACATAAGACTATACCTCTCTAATATTTCCTCTTTTTTTCAGCTTTAATAGAATTTATTGGTACATTTTAGGGATACAGTCCAGTTACATTCATTGTTGGGACCTTGTACCTCTGCATGACAGGCCTTGGTTCTCATTTTTCCCCTTGTCCCTGCCCTCCCTTCACCCCCTTCTCCCCTCCCCATCTACAAGCACTTTATTTCCATCTTTTCTTTATCTCATATTTTTTACTTTTCTCTTATTACCCTTCCCCTATCCATCCCACCTTCCCTACACCTTTACCTCCTTTCTTCCCATTTCTAAATGTCAGTAATCTTATTAGGGTCTTATGCATTATTGCAGATTATTCACACCAGAGAAACTATGCTGTATTTACACATGTGTGATTTATTTATTTCACTTAGGAGTATATCTTCAATATGTATCCATTTTCCTATGAATGAATCTATTTTCTTATTCTCTATGGCTGAGTAATATTCCATTTTATAGAAAAACCACATCTTCTTTATCCAGTTTCCAATGGATGGGCAAATGGGCTGTTTCCAAGATTTAGCTATTACAAACTGTGCTGCTATAAACATGGGTGTGCATACATCACTGTGATATGATTCTTTTAGTTCTTTGGGAAAGATACCCAGCAGAGGGATGGCTGGATCAAATGAAATCTCCAGTCCAAGCTCTTTGAGGTATCTCCATATTTATTTCCATAGTGGTTTTACCAGTTTGCACTCCCACCAACAATGGAGAAGGGTTCCTTTCTCCCCACAATCCTGCCAGCATTTGTTATTGGTTGATTTACTGATAGCAGCCATTCTTTGTGGGGTGAGATGGAATCTCAGTGTTGTTTTCATCTGCATCTCTCGAATGACCAGTGATGTGGAACATTTTTTCATATATTTACTTGCTGCCTTAACTTATTTGTCTGATAAATGTCTGTTCATTTTGGATGCCCATTTTTGAATTGGGTCTTTATATTTGGGGGGGCTGGTTGTTTTGAGTTCTTTATATATTCTAGATAATATTCCTTTGTCTGAGGAGCAGCTGGTAAAAATTTTTTCCCACATTGTAGGTTGTCTCTTAGTTCTGCTGTTGGTTTCTTTTGCAGTACAGAAGCTTTTTAATAAGCTGAGATTCCAGTTGTTGATTCTTTCTGCTAATACCCGTGCTACTGAGGATTTATTCATAAAGTCTTTCCATATGCCAATGTCTTCCAGAGTTCTGCCTAACTTACCTTCCAGCAAGTTTAATGTTTCTGTTTTAATATTTAGACCTTTAATCCAGTTGGATTTTAATTTAGTATATGGTGAAAGATAAAGGTCCAGTTTTAATCTGTTGCAGGTTGAAATCCAGTTTTTTCCAGCACCATTTATTAAAGAAGCTATCTTTCCTCCACTGAGGAGGGTCCTGGATTTGTTTTTGTGTCTTCCAGTCTGTTCCACTGATGCTCAGGCCTGTTCCTTTGCCAGTACCATACTGTTTTTATCACAGTGGCTTTGTACTATAATTTCAAATTGGGAGTTGTTATACCTGCTGCTATGTGTCTATTGCCTAGTATGGCTTTTGCTGTTCTAGGCCTCATTTTTCCAAATGAATTTTTGGATTCTTTTTTCTAGTTCTGTGAAATATACTGTTAGAATTTCTATTGGAATTGCATTGAATCTATATAGCAGTTTTGGTAGTATGGCCATTTTCACTATGTTGATTCTTCCTACCCAGGAGCAGGGGATATCTTTCCGTTTTTTTATATCCTCTTCAATGACTTTTTTCAGAGTTCTGTAGTTCTCAGTGTAGAGATCTTTTGCTTCTTTTACTAGATTGATTCTTAGATACTTCATTTTTTTTGGATGCTATTGTAAAAGGAATTTTTACCCTTATTTCTCTCTCAGTGAGTCTGTTATTTGTGTATAAAAAAGGCTATTCATTTTTGGGTGTTCACCTTGTATCCAGCTACTCTACTGAATGTGTCAATTAAGTCTAGAAGTCTTTTGGTGGAGTTTTTTTGGTCTTCAATGTAGAGTATCATATCATCAGCAAATAATGACAGTTTAACTTCTTCCTTTCCTGTCTTTATTGCTTTAATTTCTTTCTCTTGTCTAATTGCTGTGGCTAATGTTTGCAGAACTATATCAAAGAGGAGTGGTGATAGTGGGCATCCTTGTCTTGTTCCTGATTTTAACGTGAAGGTTTTCAGTTTTTGGCCATTTAATATGATGTTGGCTGTTGGCTTTTCATAGATAGCCTTTATTAAGTTGAGGTATAGACCATCTATTCCAATTTTTTGCAGGGTTTTTATCATGAATGGGAGTTGAAGTTTATCAAATGCTTTTTCTGCATTTATTGAGAGGATCATATGGTTTTTGTCCTTGACTTTGTTAATATAATGTAGTACATTTATTGACTTATGTATGTTGAACCATCCTTGCATCCCTGGAATAAATCCAACTTGGTCAGGATGTATGATCTTATTGATAATCCTCTGTATTCTGTTTGATAGTATCTTATTAAGGATTTTTACATCTATATTCATTAAGGAGATTGGCCTGTAGTTCTCTTTTTTAGTTGCATCTTTCCCTGGTTTGGGAATCAAAGTGATACTTGCTTCCAGGAATGAATTTGAAAGTATTACTTCCCTTTCAATTTCATTGAAAAGTTTGAAGAGTAATGGCAGTAGTTCTTCTCTAAATGTCTTAAAGATTCATCAGTGAATCCATCAGTGCCTGGGCTTTACTTTGTTGGTAAATTTTTAATTACATTTTCGATTTCACTGACTGTATTTGGGGTGTTCAAAATGTTTTTATCTTCTTTGTTCAAATTTGGTAATTCATAAGTATCTAAAAATATGTCCATTTCTTCTGTGTTTTCCATGTTATTGGAGTACAGGTTCTCAAAGTAGGTATTAATGATCCTCTGAATTTCTATTGATTCTGTGGTGACATCACTTTTTTCATTCCTGATTGCATGGATCTGAGCCTTTTCTTTCCTTTTTTTTTTTTGATAAGATTAGCTAAGGGTTTGTTAATTTTATTTATTCTTTCAAAAAAACCAACTCTTTGTTTCATTTATTTTTTGTGTCATTTTCTTAATTTCCATTGCATTGATTTCTGCTGAGATCTTTATAATTTCCTCTCTTGTTTGAGGTTTGGGTTTTTCTTGCTGTTGTTTTTCTAGGAGTCTAAGATTCTTCATTAGGTTGTTTATTTGAGCCTGCTCTGTTTTCCTAGTGTGGGCATTCAATGTTATGAATTTCCCCCGTAGAACTGTTTTCATTGTGTCCCATATATTCCTGTATGTTGTATTGGCATTTTCATTTATTTGTAAAAACTGTCTAATTTCTTCTTTAATTTCCTCTGTAATCCATTGATTGTTTAGGAGAATGCTATTGATCTCCATCTTGGTTGCGCTATGATCTGATAATATACAGGGGATGACTTGAATTCTTTTGCATTTATTCGGACCTGTTCTGTGAGCCAATATGTGGTCTGTCTTGGAGAATAATCCATGTGCAGCTGAAAAGAATGTATATTCTGATTTTGTGGGGTGGAATACTCTGTAGACATCTATTAAGTCCATGAGTTCCAAAGCTTGATTCAGTTCTATCATTTCATTGTTGATTTTCTGCCTAGATGATCTGTCACTTTGTGATAGTGGGGTATTTAAGTCACCCACTACAATTGTATTAGTGCTTATTTGGTTTTTCATGTTACTTAATATTTGTTTTATGTAGTTGGGGGCATTTATATTTGGTGCATATATATTTATAATTGTTATCTCTTCCTCTTGAATTGTTCCCTTTACAAGGATGTAGTAGCCTTCTTTGTCTCTCAAAATGAGTTTTGGTTTGAAATTTACTTTGTCTGCAAATAAGATTGCTACCCCTGCTTTTTTCTGGGCTCCTGACGCATGGAGAATTGTTTTTCATCCTGTCACTTCCATTCTGCCAGTCTGTTTCTCTTCATTGGTGAATTGAGGCCATTAACATTGATGGTTATAACTGATGTGTTCTAATTTATTATTGTCATGTTATTGTCCTTTTCTTGACTCTTTTTACTTTTTCTCCCCTCTCCTTTTAGTTTCTTGCCTTGCTTATTTGATCTGCTCTGATGGGCCTCATGGTATTGTGACTTTCATTGTCCTTTTCTAGGATATTGTTTAGAATTCCTTATAGTGCTGCTTTGGTGTTCATGAAGTTTCTCAGGTGTTCTTTGTCATGGAAGTATCTTATTTCTCCATCCATTTTGAAAGGGAGTTTTGCAGGATACATCAGTCTAGGTTGGAGCTTGTTTTCTTTTAGGACTTGAAATACCTCATTCCAGACTCTCCTTGACCTAAGGGTTTGTGTTGAAAAGTAGGTTGTGATTGTAATGGGCTTTCCTTTGCATGTGATTTGTTTCTTTTCTCTTACTGCTTCTAGTATATTGTTCTTCTGTTGAATTTCTGTGATCTTGATTATTATATGTCTAGGTGTAGATTTTTTTTTTTGATCTTGGGTAGTTGGAGTTCTGCATGCCTCACTTATCTTTATGTCTAATTCTTCCCTTCTGTTTGGGAAGTTTTCTGTCATTAATTCTGTGAAGAGCTTTTTTAAGCCATTTGTGTTTTCTCCTGCTATTTCATGGACTCCTATCAGTCTTATGTTATTTTTCTTTGCATCATCTAGAAGTTGTTGAATTGATTTCTCATGATCCCTTACAGCTTTTAAGAGACTTCTTTTTTCACAGTCACTGTCACTGACTGTGATATCTTCTATATCTGAAATTCTATCTTCGCAATCTTTTATTCTGTTGCATATACTTTCAATAGCGTTTTTAATCTCCTGGATATCTGTTTGAATCTGTTTTATGGATCTCATTTCTTTCCTATATTGGGCATTCTTGTTTCCATTTCTTTCTTATGCTGAGTCTTCATGGCTTCTATCGTGGTCTTGAGCTCATCTATTTTTTTTGTCAATTTCTATTCTAGAGTGTCAAATCATGACTTCATTTTGCTCATCATCTCTATGGTTAACTGGGAAATTATTTCTGTTTTGAATTTTTCTAGAGCCTGACTATTCTGTTTTGTTACCTCCTGTGCTATGTGTCCAGGGTGTCCTGCTGGTTGACTATGAGACTTTTCATCCTCATTTGTCCTACTGTTTGCCATTGGTGAACTAGAAGTTTGTCTTTGTATCTTGCTTAAGTGTTTTATCATTTTTATTTTTGTTGTTGGGTTGTCCTTGGTTTAATTTCTGGGTTATTACTTAAATCTTCCTGATATAGTTGCATGTTAGCTTTTGAGTCTGTAATGACTCATAGACATCCTCATTTTCATACTATCAGAGAAAACAACTTATTAAATCAATCACAATCCCTAATCCCAATTGATACATTCAGCAGCCCAATAGGATCAAGCATAGCTTGCAAATTGACCACTTGTGGTACTCATTAATCTGTCACCTTTAAACCATGTGAATTAAATTAATATCAAGAATCAGCCCTAAATATATTACAATGAATATGCTTTTTAATATAGCATCTTTACCATTTAGGATGGGGGGTTACACCGAGTTAGGATGAGAGGAGTAGATAAGTGAAAGAATTGGAGATGGTTTGAAGTGAAGCCTGAGAATATAGAATGACCATACAATCTTTATGAAACTGTTAACTTCAAAGGGGATAGACAGAGTACAGGAATAAGTACAAGAATATATCCCCTGAACAGTAACAGGGGCTCACCTTCCCCTGAAGCTAAGGAGCCATGAGTGAGGTAAAATGACAGGAGAAAAGAACATAAAGAAACAAAGAAAAATAATAAAAGAAGTCTGAGTTGGAGCAGGAACAGGAATAAAAAGGGAGATGAGGGATAATATGGTGGAGCAAGGGACTGAGTTGGAGAGAGAGGACAGAAAATCGAAAGAAATTTTAGGGTGAAATGAGGAAAAGAAAAAAAAACAAAAAAAGAATTTGAAGACATAGTCTTTCAGACTATGTCTCTGTTGTCATATTATACTACATGTACAGCCATGTGCAGAATCAAATCTCAGCTAGCCGATGGCAGGTCCCCACAACTCAGACTGACCTCAGTCCACAAGGCCTTAAATTGAGTTTCCCAACCTGCAGGGTTGAACTCCACTCAGTTCTATTACAGGTTTCCCCTGACCTGTCTTTAAAGATGTTCAAGGATGGGAGCTAAGAAAAATACCCTTCATGACCACCTATGCCTCTGCAGAGTGGGTCCAAGGACTGGCCCAATCAGGAGGTTTTAGAACAGGGGTGGGGAGCATGTTGTTGGTTTGTTTCAAGGATGCCCGCGCGGCTACCTTCCTTACTGGATCTGGTGGCATGTATATTTCCTCTTTTATGAATCAAAATATATGTTAAGGTAGAACTTTTACCAAGTAAAAAAGATATATCAGAGGAGAATCTAGCCAGAGATATTGCCTATAAGGAAACCATTCACTTTATGTTCAATAAACATCAAAGAGAACTTCAGTGTATTCAATGCTTTCTAAGCAAATGAGATTACTCAAAGGAATATCATGTTTCTTATATGAAATTATTTTCTCTTTATGTAGATAACTTCAGCAGCATCTAAAAAGATATTTAATTGTTTTAGATTTAAATGCTTTACTGTGCTTAACACTGAAATGGTATAGAAAGCCATAGTTCATATCAGTGGTTGGACCTATTTGTCTGCATTTGGCCTGTATTGGAGGCCAGATAGACGGTTCTGCTATATATTGTCTACCTCTTTCCTGATAAACTTCCAAGCTCATTAAGAAACAGGAGAAAAAATCATTTCTCAACCTTTTGGCTAAGATCGTGTAGAAACAGGAGAAAAATCTTATGGTAAATCAATCTCTCTCTCTCTCTCTCTCTCTCTCTCTCTCTCTCTCTCAGATGCTGAAGTAGTTTTGGGCAAGCACTCTAGCACTGAGCTATTTCCCCAAACTCTCATCGCAAATCTTCATATCTTCATTTTTACAAGATTGCTTGCTCTCTACTCCTGCCTTAACTAAATGTTATTATAGTCTTCCTTATAAAGACATCTGAAGGTTCAACAACTGAAGCTTTACAAGTCTCCTTGTTTGATTTACATCCCTAAGAATATTCATTTTAATAAGAAAGAAAATGTACTGTGTAAACATTCTCTCCAATCAAATGGAGGATCTATACTACTTTTAGTATTGCTAATCCTTGGCCAACAAGCTCCTTAAAACAAACAACAATTTGTTTAATCGAACTAAACAGTAATATGGTAAATTGAATGATTAAATAGCTCAAGGGTTTTGTTTTTCTCAATCATAATACATTCAATTAAAGATAGGTTTACCCTGAAATATAAATAAAAGTTTAATATTTAAAGTGAAAGACAAGGTGTTTCTTTCTAAAATGCTAAGTAACTTTAAAAAATAACTGTCAGCAGGCATTCATACTACATTTTTCATTGAAACTGTTTGAATGGTTTTTTTTTAATATCTAGAATAGTCTGGAATACTATCATTTCACTTTGTGACTGTAATGGTAAACATAACACTAAGTAGTTCACACATGACTGAAAAAATTTCTGTTTCACAAATTGAACTATTTCCATTATATTTTGGTTTAAGAAATAAATTTTCTTGGGAATATTAACAAACTTTTATGCGTTAACTTTTTGCCCATAGTATGATCCCCTTGTGCAGTCAAATCAATGAGATATGTTTTCTGGGTTCAGCAACTTCCAGATTCTGTGATATTTCAGTCTATTTCAGACACTTGGGCCCAAGAAGTTGTCATCCAGTCTGATCTCTCTTAATACACACCTATCCACTAAAGAAATAAACAAACATATTGGAACTTAAATAGAAAAAGTAAATAGGGAGCATATATTTTAATTTTAAATGCCTCTTTTATGTGTCAGAGACACAGTAGTCCTATAAAATGAGACTATAAAATGTTTTTTAAAGAGACTATCTGTAGATGGGACCATCCCGTAGTTAGGAAGTTTTTGGATTGAGAAAATCCAAAAATCATTTATAATTCATAATTAGTTTAGTGATACATGACATTTTAACAGGTGATCTTCTTTCTGAATTGTTTGCCTAAGGCAAATATTAAAATTAGTCTTCATTCCCTGACCACCAGCCAACTGATTGCAAGGAGAATGAGCCTAGAAAAGCAAGTGTCTGTAAAAGGATTGGGTACAGGTAATCTAGAATATAGTTAATCTTCCAGCAAGAATCTAATGAGTTGATTGCATAAGTGCTGAGATCATATAAAGCTAGAATTCTTTTCACAGACTAATAGGCATTCACAAATCACAAGTATGACTTGGCCCATTTTCAAGTGAAGATCCTAAGCAAAAGCATTTTCTTTTTCCTACTAGTTGGAATTTTCATCTTTTCTTTAATTTAAACACCATGTGTTGGCACCATAAATTTGATGTTACACCTGCAGTTTCCTTCCCAAACTATCAGCCTTTAGCCGGTAGACATACCTTTATGTTAACTCTTGTATTTCATATCTGGCTGCATTTAGCTTTAGTAGTCTAGTAAAATGTTGTTCAACTTGGATAGCTGGTTTTCAGAGGAAAACACGTCTTTCACCTGTGGACTCCATTTTCAAGATGACTCCAAAAATTAAAATGTTCAGAAACTAAATGAACTGTATTGTTTATTACTATTACTATTATTGGGCACATAATTATTTTAATTTTTTGTGATTTTTCACCATGTTTTAAATAATAATAATAATTGTCAAAAATTAATATCATTTTTGTTTACATTTATAATTAAATTTCTAAAACCTTAACAGGAATATGTATATTTTTCTTTATCAGAAAAATCATAGGATTCAATAATCCTTCTCTGTGTCATAATAAGGGCAGTTCTCAGGAAAATAATTATCAAGGGCTTGGCTGCCATTTAAATATTTAGTATACATGTTAGTTTTTGCTTAGTGTAATTGGAATTAAATTTGTCTTTATTCATATTACTCTTTAGAACTTTAACATACAGTTATTCATTTGAATAGCTGTAAGTAAGAACCTAAGACATAAAGAATCATGCCTTCATCGCCTACAAGAATTTGCATAATCTGATCCCTGCCTAATTGTTTAAAATCTTGTTATACTTTCTATTAACTTTCTATCCTCTGCCACACTACTTTGTTTTTCTGAGACTCTTCAACTCATCAATGCATTTCGTTCTTTTCACTCATTATTTCCTCCTTGACTTTCCCTCTACTTTTCTCATATTAGATTTATTATCATCTTTAGATTTCATTCTACATATTATCTTTTTGGAGAGGTAAATACTCTAAATTAATTTCTCTAAATTAATACTCTACTCTACATACTCTAAATTAATTTCCTACCTTTAATCTCCACACTACTAATCTACTCACATTCTTTTTACAATTTATACAGGCTGTGATTATTTTCTCATGTTATTAGTTTCCTTCTTTTCCATCTATTTTCTGGATTAGAAACTGTGCATCTGAGTAAGGGCCCAGCAGGAATGTGAGTCTGGAAAGCAGATACGACAGACATATATGACTGGTAATTGCAGGTAATAGGTGCAGTCTATCAAACTAGAGTGCAGGTGAAACAAGTGCTAAAGCAGGCATGTATGCTAAGCACCCATTTTATCCCTCACATGGGTAATACATGGAGATTTGAATAGTGTAGAGGGGAACTGAGTCTCAAATACGTAGGTTCCAAATATTATCTGCTGACAGGAACCACCATATTGTAACCTAAGACTTACATGAAAATCCAGACTTTCTTACCTAAAGACTTTATAATTTTAGGCCTTCCACAGATGAAAGATTCAAGAGAGCAAGAAGCTTGTCTGTCTTCACAATTTAATCACCAAAACGCAAAGCAAGAACCTTGGCCTTTTTTCAGTGGGCAGGAAAGTATGCTGCATGTATGCAGAAATTATGAGGGAATGAAGAGAATCAATGGAAAAGTGAAATTACAATGTAGCATCCATCTTTTGATATCATGTACATGTAGTTTTAACTTTTAGTATTCAAAAGCATCAATTTTTCTTTCAACATTAAGTAATTCATTATTTCCCTAAGTGTGGAGCCTTTTTCACCTCTCCTCACATTCTCTCCCAGAATCAGGCATATGCTTCGTCAAGAAATGAACACTTTGCCTCAGTGGGTGGGCTGTATGCTTCAAACCTAAAACTGATGCTTTACAAGTATTGCAAAAAAGCAAATTATCAGGGTAACAGAAACAGACTCAAGCAATGCCTTCTGCCAGATTCTCTCCAGATCTGGTCCCCTGTAGGAATACATGCCTGGGGGTGGGGAAGAGGGATAACTTGCAGAAGATGGATGTAAAGAAGCCCTGCACACAATCACAGTGAAACAAGATAACCTTCATCCATTTTCCTTCTCAATAGCCCCCACATACCCAAGAATTACTTCACCCCCTGTGTTTAAGTAAAGCCACTCTTTGGCCTTCCAATTAGGGTATGGGTTCGCCTTAGGACATACACCTAGTCATCTGAAGTAACCCACATGAAACTGCTAAATTTAATTCTACTCTAATTCAATGTTATAAATCATTTCAAAATATGCTATTTTTCTCTTCACCATATTTGTAACTTTATTTATTTTGGTAGATTCCAGAGAAACATTATTGATTTCATGAGACAGATACCATGCATCATATAACTAGGTGATTGTATAGTACTGTAATATTCCAGTAAAATACACTTAGTTACCAACAATTTAAATTTTGAATTCAATATATTTTCCAAATAATTGTCCAGGCAAATTTACAAATGGCCTCTCATCGTAATGTCTCCTTCTCTGCAGATCACTGTTATCCCTGGAGTCATATTAACTTGTGAATAAAATCTGTCAGTATTGAGTCATGCTCCTTTATCATATTTCTTTGACTCCTATGCTAGCCCATTATGAAATAAAACTATGTAGAGGTCTGTAATATAAATTATGCTCAAAGCATGCTGTGAATAGTTAGCCCCACAATTGTCTTGTTTTGAGAATTGAATCTGGCAGAAACCTATGTGCCGAGATCAGAGTAACTCACTCCCAAATTCCTTTCCCACACCTAAAACCTTCTGACTAGAAGGACAATGTTCTAATTACAATCATATATTTCATCTATTTTCTTCATAATTGGAGAATGCTTTGTCTTGTCCTTTATTACCTTTGTTTACATTAATTTCCATAGAAGCCACATGTTGTCTTTACCTCAATTGATTGCCAATAAACGTCAGTGCCTAGGACTGTCAGAGTCTTTGTTGGGTGCTCCAGCCCTGGTCATCCTGGCACCCCACTTTCTCTCTCTTAGTTGTGTCTCCAAGTGTATTCTTTTTCTCAGGCCTGCACTGTACACTGGGCAGGTGGGGACTGGAACCTGACTATAGGAGTCTCTGACAAAACTAGGAAGCAAATGTTTTCACAGGTAAATGTTTTGCCCCTGACAAATATCATACTGAAAACTATTTTACACCATGGAAGAAAATAATGTTTATCAAGAAAAAGTTCACTTCTTCAGTGTTTTTTGTTTAATTACCCAAGATATAGTAAGCAAATGATTGACCTTATAGTTTCAAACCAGTTACATCAATGCCATACAAAGTAGGGTGGGAGTTTACTTAGCTGCTTCTTCAGATACAATAAAAGGGTTCTAGGATACCTGACACAATGAAATCACAGTAACCCAAAAGATAAATTTTCTCTGCAGTATGACAATTTCTAACTTCCTGGCAATGTCTGTTGTATTCTATTGGCATAACTTTAACCTTATGCTTATCCCTATTCTGGGAATTAATCCAAATTCTACATGGGCATTTCCAAGAATTTTGACTGATGTGAGGTATTGACAGAGTGCAACAAAATATACTTATTGATAGATCTGACCCCCACTTTCCACTAGCCACCAGAATTCCTGGTGTGAATGGTCCCAGCCAACTGAGCTCTGGGAACAATAACAGCCTGACTAACACCTCCTTTTGCTAACCCACCCACTCTGCTAGGACCCAGCATACTCAGAAGTGGCTATTTCACAAGGAAACTCAGCCCTAGCTAGGTTGACACTCAGTCCTGTTCTCAGCTATTCTAGCTTCCCCAACTCATGTTTCACTTTACCTCACCCAAAGTATTCCATTTAACCCTCTTTAAAAACCCACTTCAGTAAACTCCCAGGGGACTCTCCTTTCAGTTATTACTAGATATTCTGCATGGAACTCTAAACTCAGGCTGGTTGTCTTCTTTTGGTGAGTCAATGCCATTTTACCTCTAACACATAATGTAGAATACAGCAAATAAAATGTTCCAACCATGCAGCTAATCATACCATATATAAAGTAAAATGAGTATCTTGAGTTAGAAAAAAACTGTTTGCTTATTTGTTTGTTTGTCTTGTAGGGCAATGTGATTAACTTTGAACCACCGATGGATAGGATTTAGTAGTTGAAGTAGAAAAAGAAGTTCTTTATTATAGATCTGAAAGGAAATATACTTGAGGAGATGGTTATTTCACATGGTTCTGCTTTCTGTCACCCGCAAGCCAGGGAGTCCTGAAATTGAGCTTGATTTCTGTCTTTAAATAATAATTAAATAAAAATGTAACCAAGCCAAACACTGAAATCTCCGGCTCAAAGGCTGTACATTTTCCTAATTCATCTACTCAGAAGGGGCATCTTTTCTAATTCCATTTTGGAAAGAACTCATTTTTCTCCACATTGCTATCTCGAAAGAGGCATCTTTTCCCATTTTTTTCTGCTTTATACAAACAGACATATAGGTTGTCAGCCACATGCACATACAAAGAGACAGTAAAGCTCATAAACATTTAGAGTTCCATAAACAAATACCTTTATAGCTGGAATTGGCAAGCAACAAACCATAGTTCACATGCAGCCATCACTGATTTTGTAAAGATGTATGGGAATGCAACAACTCACAGATATTTGTGTACTGTATTATGGCACCTGCACTGTCCAACAGTAGAGTTCAGTCTTCAAACCAGAGTGCATAGCATGAAAAGTCTAAATATCTGACACATTATAGAAAATGATTGACAATGCCTGCTTTAGAGAAGAAGATGGGAACAAAATGACTTAAGGTGCAGATTGTGTAAGAGTAGCCCTCAGCCAACTGAATCCTAATCTTAGTAAGGTAACAGTTTATTTAAAGCTTCATAGACATATCAAGACAGTTTACAGATTTGAGCAACAATGCTCCATCTCTGATTTTCCATTTAGGATCAGGAAGAAGAGATTTTTCACAATGCTTTCATGAAGAAACCAAGCTGACAATATAAAATAAATGACTGGTTATGGTTGATAATGTCAGATAAAAATAAAGGCGTTAACATATTTATCTTTGTTCATTCTAATTTGAATAATTGCCTGATTTTGGATCTATAGACACAATTAGAGGAGAGGTTGCTTAGAATACTTGAGTTTAATTGGAGCTTCTGATATATATGAAAAGGAAGTAAGAAACTGTCAGCACAAAGGAGGTATTTTACAAATGTGTTTAGGATGAGAAAAGCAAAAGGTAAGATTAGGTCTCAGCAGCTGGATGACTAACATTCCAATGAATAGTTCTTTTCTGCTCAAATACATGTTCAGCATTATTAATCCAATAGTAAAGCATTTCATAGGGAAAAAAGGACTAGAAGTTTAAGGTGGGTGACATCACAAAGGGTTCTGTCAGGTACAGGTCTAGATTACAGGGAGAAAAACTTCTTGGGTGTAGAACTGAAGCATCGAGAAGTGAACGGGGAAAAATATCCAATATCTGATGGGGGGATAATAAATCTAATCAAAGGCCAGAACATGTGAACCTCACTTGCGATTTGGAAAGGTGGAGACCTGTTTGTTGTATACGTGGATAGTGAAAGCCTTGAAGAAAGATCCTGTTCTTTTATGGTTTGAGCAAAAATTCCAGTCATACACACCTGCCTCAGAACACAGTCAAGGAAATACTACTGCTGCTAGCTGAAAAATACTCATGACCACTTTCCTTCATCCTCTCTCATTCATATTCTCAAGGATCTCTGAGTACTATCTGGGCATTATTTTTTCCTCTACTTTTATTGCTCACCAGTAAACTTTGACATAACCAGCATATGGGCCCTGGAATTTCTATTATAAGCTAAAAGAGTGTCTTGTCCCTCTAAGTAGAAACATTATTTTGTGTTTTGAAATAATTGTAAAATCTTTTCCTTCTGTAGTTTCCTCTCAGCACCTGTCTTGAGGAACAGTTTGGGGAAACTGTTTTCTTCAGACCAGTGCTGTTTGTCGCTTTCAGAGTTTATCTGCAGCAGGGCATCTAAAGGTTTTCTCTCAATGCCTGAGTTTTTTTATTCTGTTAGCAGCCTCACCGTGGCATGTGGGAAAGTTATTCTAATACGAGAAAATAATACTAAATTATAAATGTTCTGAAATTTAATCTTTCCTAGAAAACTCCATGAGGCTATACCAACAAAACACATCTACGTTAACAGCACTCTAATTGGCTCAGGGCAACAAAGGTTATGACTCTTTTGCCCCTTAGTTATGTCGTATGCCGTGTGTGTATGTGTGTCTGTGTGTTGTGAGTGTATGCTTTTACAAAGAGCTGGAGGAAGAAGTGTCCTTCAGGATTGCAAAAGATTTGTTTATTCATACTTAGATACACTGGTTTGAAATTGTCATATCTTAATGAGAAAGAACTTTCAAACACATTTTTCTGATATATTGAGAATGTGTCACCAAAATAGGATAAACCATAAAAATCTCAAACTTGTTTGGAGGAAGAATTTAAGTGTAGGTGGTAGAACCTTATATACAAATGTGAAATAAAATAAAAATCACAGTGACAGTAAAGCCAGCAACAATTACTCATCATGCAAATCAAGTTAGTATTTCTACATGTTTTCAGATGCAAAGAATGGATACTGCTATCTAGAAGCTGTCATATTTATTAACTTATTAATTTATTCAACCAAGCTTGGCTTAGTACTTATTCCATACCAACAATTCTGCTTCTTTTTTTCTGAAACAAGTTAACTTTAACTCAAAACTGATTGTAATACCTTTTAAAACACACCTGGATTGGGGCCGGAGATTTAGCTCAGGGGTGTTGCCACCTGCCTTGCAAGCACAAGGTCCCAAATTCTATCCTGATACAAAAAAAAAAAAAAAAAAAAAAGGAAGAAGAAGAAAGAAAGAATGAATGAAAACACACCTGCATTAATACAATAATAATTGTAATGTCCAATCTGTGAGGCCAGCAGGGATGTGCATTATCTAACAACTGTTAAACTGAAATTGAAGTGACTCAAATAGAGAAAAGAATGTTTTAATTTGTTTTCTTAATCATTTTAATTCAATTATCAAGTTTAGACATAACGTGCCCACCAACACACACACATTGAAATATACTGACAGTTGCACTGAACCACCTTCAAATATTGTAGACTTGCAAACAGTGGGTTACGGTGCACTTCATTACCAGGGCACTAGGATCCAGGAGAGGTTGTCCTTTCTTCTTAATACATCTGCATGTTCTGATAACTTCTGTTAGGTTTTTATACATATGTGTGTCTCCATTCTACATAGGCTCTATCATTATTCATTTTGAACAATTGAGAAAGAAAAGAAAATGGGAATGAATGAAATCTGATCAGTGATTAACTCTGAGTTGACTTTGGATTTTGTAATAATTATTTTCTCATCATTTATGACAGCTGTCTGTAGGACACAAAGCTCTTCTAAAATAGTATTACAGAAACATTAGTGACAGCAGCTAATTGTTTACTACCATTATATTTTAAACACCATGTTTTGCACTCTACATATATTGCACTTTATGTGCACTGCCTTATTTAATTCTATCATGGAAAATGAAGTGAATTACATTATCGCTATTTCCAGATAAAGAAACCAAGGACCCTGAGAAAAAATGAAGCCATTTGCCTAGTATTATTTAGAAGACTAGAAGTAATGTTTATTTCAAAGTGTTATTCCTCCCATGCCAATTGCATTACCTCTATTTTTGGCACAGCTTTCCTTGTTCTTATCAGATTGTCATCCATAACGACCTGCTGCCACCAATGGAATAATGTGCCACTCACACCACAACTCTATTTCACTTCTGTTCTGCCACTTCCTTCTCTGTCAAATCCCATTCTCTTACCAGACAACCCTTGTTTCTGTCTTGCTTTGTATCTTTCTGCTCTTTGGGCTTTGCTTGAACTTACTGCAATCTTTTTAATAATTCACAACATTGATATTTTGGATGGTGCTTGGTTCATCTCTGTTGTCAGTCTAGTGTCAATTCTAACTCTTCTCACCCCATCCTAGTACTTACAGTATCTACTCTTTCCTGACTCTTTGAATTTCATCTCCTTTGCTTTATTTTTCTCTTGTTTCTCACCTTAAGTCCAAATAGAAACCTAATTCCACGGGTGATGCTCCTTAAGCAAAATTTGAAGTAGAAAATTCATCTGAGCAAGGGTTTAAAATCATAGCAGAAGAAATATATGCTAATTTATATCCTTGGATTTAAAATTTATGCCAATATCATGAATAAATTAAAGAAAAAATAAAGTCAACAGATAAATTGGTTTAGATTTGTGCTGTGCAATGTTCACCTATTATTGGTGAAAATTAATAGTTGCTTTGCTAAGCATCTTCACTGGCTGGAAATAATGTGATCTATATTAGGAGATGTGTTTCTTTCATACAGAAGAATCCAAATTAGTGAACTGAAAGGGTTTTATTTAGGCCTAGAATGAATACATGTGTTGGTACTGCTGGGATCAATAGAGGGACTTCACTGTCTTCTAGGTGGGTGGAGTTTGGCTTTTGGCACTGGTGTTTGGAGACAGAGCTAAATTTCAAAAGAAGTAAATAAATACACACAAAACATGCCTCATTTTTTGCCTAATAAACTTTCCATGCAGTAGAGATTCATTCATTACTTTGTACCATTGAAATAAATAAAACTTTGTGCTCCATACAAAATATTCATCTATGTGATTTAGATTTAGAAATTATTTTAAAAGCTAGTTGTGTTTCTGTTATTTTTAAATTTCTTTAATTGATTGCAGCGTCCTCATTCTGTCTCTTTTAGAGTAAAATCAGTAAGTGAGTGATTATATCTAATTGGCTACTTTAACCAAGTCACTGCCTTGTCCTACACAAGAGATCATCGATGGATTTTGTATTGAAATGTTCCCTTTGTGAAGAACTCTTCTGTGGCCTGAGTGATGATCTTGAGGATATTAGCAATGAAGAAAAATAAATAAATAGCAGCAAAGACTGAGTGGCCTCGCTGTACACAACCTAATTGGTTTACTTTGATGGCTTCCTATTCTTTCCATTGAGAACAGCGCCCCCTGTGTTAAACTCCCACTCCCTCGTAACTGTGTCTTTATTACAATCTAGGATCTGCCTGGAAACTGCGATCTCTAAAATGCCTTTCCCTATGGTTTAAAGTAAAGATTTTTTTAAATAAATAAATACAGTTTATGTTGGGCATCCACTACTTGAAGGGCTAATGATTATTGACTAGCCTGCAGCAGGCATCAGGGAGTCTTGCCTCAGGCCCTTCCAACTAGCCCCCAAACATGCGGAATGTTAACACATGTTTCTGGATTCTGGCTAGGATTGGACACAAACAAGGCAGTCAGAATGGACCATTTAGTGTACAAGTCAAGATGACAGATCTCTGTTTAATACAAGGAAGAGAAAAATTCGTATCTTATTGAAAACGGCAGAAGAGCCCCGGGTGCTTTCACTTTGTGATTCTTCTGCAAAAAAGTGGGTTGTGTCAATATAAGTCTATGTCACCAGCTCACACCTGCCACACTGAATTGACCCTGTTCACTGTAGACATAAAGACCTTCCATTTCCAAATTCTCTCTAATGCTCATCTGTGAATGGAAGCAGCATGTGGAAAGAAGCCAAGTCCTCTTAACTACAGGAGAAGAAGAGAGACAGAATTGCCTTAATGCAGCACAACAATCTGGGGTGTGATTTCCACCATCAGGCAGCAGAACCAAGAATGTTTGATCCACTTGGCATCCTTGAAGGAGAGTGCTTTGACAACACGAGCGTATGCTTGGCAAATCTCGAGCCAGAAATTCTGTATACTTCTCTAGATCCTTCTAAATTGTACAAGAGTAGATTAAATAGCCCAGCCATATATTTCAAAAATGGAAAAGTAAAATAGCCTTTCTCAATATATGTAGAGTGTTCATAGGAAGTTCTTGCCAAAAAAAGGTTTGTGTAATCAATACCATGTTTGGAAAGGCAGAGATAAAACAGTTTCTTTATTTTAGTGATAGTTTCCAGCCAAAAACTATAAATACCTAAGAAAGATACAGAAATTTCACAATTCAATGTAAAACTGTTTTTTGAGGAATACATAGAAAATATTCAATGAGACACATTTTAGGAATGCTAAACTGTGAGAAGAAGCAGCATTTAAATTCTATTATCTGTTATAAAATAATGTCACTAAAATAAAAATGTACTTCTCTCCCCAATATTTTCTTAAAATGTTCATTTCAGCCAATAGGAATGAAATGACAACTATGTAAGGTATCATATCAAAAACTATGGCACAGATGCAAAGATATAGAAAATAACATGGCATACATTCCACCATGTATACTTAATGATCCATATATACTGCAGAAGAGTGAAAATTTTTGGAGTAGGGCATGTGTGTGTGTGTGTGTGTGTGTGTGCGTGTGTGGTTATTTTATTTTGGTACCAAGAATCAGACTCAGGACCTTGTGCCAGGCAGGCATGGTGGCCCTGAGCTAAATTCCCAGCCCCTAGAATAAATAGTTTTCAGATTATATAATTTTCCCTGCCTCTTACTAAGTTTCAGATTATAACTATACAAAAAATTTTCAAAGGAAAAATACAAACCCTATAAATTGGAAAGGACACTTATTCTATCACTCTCCTTGCAGACAACCTATGCAAGTCATACTAAACATCTGTTTCATTTAAAACTCTTTAGGCTTTGTCTTTTTCCCAGATCATTAAGAACTCAGTCATTCTTACAAATATACGTATATATAAATTTGCACTATATTTTGTTTGGTTAAGGACAAGGGAGAAGACAACTCTGAAAAACTGATCTCTGTGCACTCTTTGAATGCTTTAGATAATTGTGGTATTTTATTTAATTGCACATAAAGTTACATGCAAAAAAGTGTTTATTTAATTTTCAATCCAATCAATGTTCCCATTTGTATACCCCATGCAGTCAGTCATAGAATCTCAGAGCTGCAGTGTCCAGTCCAACTACATATGTGCTATGAATTAAGTAGGAGCATCTTAAAACTTCATGTGGTTCAGATATTGAGAGATAACATTGAAAGAAAAGACAAAATAGTAAGTCTTTACTCTGTATTTGTTGAAATATCAAATTGGCAAAATATAAAATAGGCAACAATGGGGACAAACTATTTCTAAATAAAATAAATTCAACTTATGATTGTGCCTGGCACAATAGCTTTAAAATTTGGAAGTGGCATAAAACACATTATTTTACTTTTATTATTTATTATTGCTGTGGTCAGATTACCTTAGTTAGCTTGATTATTGCATTATAATCATGTTTGTCTCATACTTATTGGCTATATTAAAAAAAAAGAGGAAGAGAGCATAAAATAAAATGTTGTCATTTTTAACACATTGATTAAGGATACAACTCACGAGAAATAAGCCAAAATATTCTTTCATTTCAATAATAATTTATCAGTTATTAATAAGCCTACTATATTCCAGGTATTGTTCTATGTATTATAGGTACCCACTAGAAATAAGAGATTTTCATTGACTTCATATTATTCACAGATACAAGCCTGGTGTTTAAAGTAGATGGAACCAATGCAGAACTCCCAAAATCAATTCCGAAGGGGGTAAAATTGCTTCTGATTTATAAGTTCTTAATGGAAGTATAATGATCATTTTCAGTATTTGAGATCTTCTTTAATAAATTAACATTTTTATACCTATGGATATAAAATGTGTTTGGTTAGGAATCATGACATGAATAAAATGGTTTCCACCCTCAATGATATAACAGTTTAGCAGGAGAAATACAATGTATACTGGTACTTTATAATACATTATCTTATAATACATTTATTTAACATGATGTCTTAAAATACATTATTTAACATGAGAATGACACAAGCAAGTATTCAGGGCAAGAAATCAATACCAGCCTGTAAAATATGAATTTGTGGGTTTTTTTTGAGTGAAAGAGAAAATTTTACTAGGTAAGAGATGAGGACAAGTGTGCTACAGTCAGGGCACTGTGAACAGAGACAGGCTAGTGGAACAAGTTTTCGTACATGACAGAGTGTTCCAAGAGAAAGAGAGATTTTGGTCTAGAAAAAGATGTCTTGAAGACTAGAGTCTAGACTTGATATGTTCTTTCCCTCTCCTTCCCTTTTTCTCTTATCCTTCTGTCTTTCCTTTTCTCCCTCCCCAAGTATTTTAGAGCAGTGCAAGGAGTTCAGAGAGTATGAGAATTCAGCTCTTCTTTAGGAAGAGTATTCTGCCAATATTTGGTAGGATGGTGATGAGATTAAAACGGGGGAACAAGTCAGGAGGGGCGTTAACAGATTTAACTGGAGTTTAAGAACTATATATAATAGATATTAAGAGAGACTGAAAATGACTTGTTAGTTGATGATATGCCATTTTAAAAGAGAAATAGGCCAAAGATAAATAGAGAATGAATAAAAACATAAAAAAAACTTTATTAGGGTGGAAAGAAAGAAAAATCTGTTAGAGAGGCGATTATTGAGTGATTGACAAAATAGAACTAATAAAAGATTTTGGAACACAAGAGAGACGAACATATTAAGAAGCCTTTGGTCAATGTGGAGATAACTCAAAGAGCTGGGACTAGAGGTTTCATTTGACCCAGCCATCCCTGTGCTGGATATCTTTCCAAAAGAATTAAAAGAATCATATCACAGTGATATATGCACCCATGTTTATAGCGGCACAGTTTGTAACAGCTAAAACTTGGAAACAGCCCATTTGACCATCAGTTGGAAACTGGATAAAGAAGATGTGTGTGTGTGTGTGTGTGTGTGTGTGTGTGTTTAATAAAATGGAATACTACTAAGCCATAAAGAATGAGAAATTAGATTCGTTCATAGGAAAATGGATGCATATTGGGGATATACTCCTAAGTGTAATAAATAAGTCACACATGTGTAAATACCAAATAGTTTCTCTGGTGTGAACAAACTATAATAGTACATAAGATCCTAATGAGATAATTGACAATGTGAAATAGGAAGAAAAGGGCTAAAGGTGTAGGGAAAGTGGGAAGGGTAGGAGAAAGGTAATAAGGGAAAGAAAAAAATAGGAGAAAATGAAAAGATGGACATAAAGTGTTTGCAAATGGGGATGGGAGGAGAGGGTGAAGGGAGGGCAGGGACAAGGGGAAAAATGAGAACCAAGACCTGTCATGTAGAGGTACAAGATCCCAATGACGAATGTAACTGTACTGTATACCTAAAATGTACCAATAAACTCAATGAGAAAATAAAAGAAACCTTTGGGTACTGCTGGAGAAAAGTTCATATTCTAAGATAATAAATTCATAGTTGACCTTCAAGTAAGTGATACTAATTTAAAAACAAAAACACATTACAATGCAAACTATCTTTTAAATAGATGTGGTGAAATCCCTATGCTGTCAACAAGCCATCAGTAAATGGTAAATTAGTCAAATAACTAAATTCAATTCCCCAAATTCTTTTTGAATAAATTAGCAAGGTTTAAACATGGAATTTATAGAGAAAGTGGTAGTTCCACAATATTCATGTACACATTCCTTGTGTCAGGCATTGGAACTATTTAGGTATATAAAATGAACTATAACATTTAAGAATATTTGGTCAGAGGGTAAATGTGTAACGTGGGCAAAAATGTACAATGTAGTACAAAAATTACAGTTTAATATAATACTTTAAGACCAAAGTCTCATACATAACCTCAAAGTAAGTTCAGAACATAGTAGTAACATCTGCAGAGGAGATGGGGTCATAGAAAAGGTAAAATCTGTATCTGAGATGAAGGATGTGAAAGTGAGAAGAAAGAAAAGGCATTTCAGGTGAGGGAACGGTATGTTCAAAGTCTTAAAAAGTCTTTGAAGTACAATAAATTCTTTCATATTATGAGGCATGTTGGAAGAGATTAGTTTATTTAAAAAGACTGAAAAATGAATATTATATTAGTTGGTACATATGGTCATCATAATATTAATAGAGTACTGATTATATATTTGTTACTACTAGACAGAAGTATACTTTGATATTGAAACAACTAAGTCTCGTTGCAGCTACTGTCAAAATGGTTAAACCATATGAGACTGCTCTAAGTACAAACTACTTTTCAGTTAAAAAGTGTATATATAGTCCATGATATTAAAAGTAGTATGTGAATTTATTTCTTATACTCTACTAGAATTTCACTATTTGTAATCAATTTCCATTTCTCCAGATCCACTATAGTTTCTAAATATATATATTTATATTTTTAACAATTATAACCATGGCATTAATATTCAAAATGATAGTTTAAGTACATATTTTATTGCTTTCAAGGTCATGTCTAAGTATTTTAAAGAAATAAACTATTGGTTACAATAGAAACCTGCTAAAGTTTTACACACAACATGTTTTCTTGATTTTTATTTTATTTTAATTTTTTTTTTGGTACTGGGGATTGAACTCTGGTCCTTGTGCTTGCAAGGCAGGCCACCGAACTGCTGAGCTAAATCCCGGGCCCCAAGGTTTTCTTGATTTAGGATGGCAAAATAATATGAATTTTGATGTAACTTTTTAATTGTACAATACTTTATACTATTAGATCAAAGAAAATTTTTAGAAATTAGTACCGATGCTGTCAAGAACCTTAATGTACTCTAAAATAAAAATAAACTCTCTCAGAAATCCAAAAAAGAAAACTGAGAAGGGGAATGTTGTTTTCAGGTGAACTTATTAGGATCCTACTAATAATGTTTCTTAGCTGGAGTTTTAAAAGCATAATTATTCTAAAGGCCAAAGGCGGCGGGGGGATAGCTATTTTTGAGATAAAGAGCTACAGTGTTTCAATGTCAAAGAAATGATGTCAGTTTTTAATATGAACACATAGATCTTGGAGTTTCCAATTAAAAATCAAAAGGTAGCAATATAGGAAGGATAATGGTGAGTATACATATATAGATAGGATTTATGTTGATTGGAAAACTGAATGAATTAAGCAACAGAGCACATTAAGACTCCGCATATGTGATTCTATCTGATTTTCATCAATCTGTTACTTGTTCTGACACTTTTTTGTTTTACAAGTATACTTCAGAGTCTTTAAAGCCCTCGTTCAAGAGCCATTGCCTTTACCACTCTCTAGTGACTGACGTTAAGTAGATGTGGTGATGTCAACAAGACACAGGTGTATGATAGGTTATCTATATATTTTTATAAATAAAGTGTTAGAATATGGCATAAAATTGGGCTTTGAACTGGGCCTGAATTTCTCTTGTCTTAGAAAAGGTGGTGTGGATACGATTTCAGCATGATAGTAGGGGAATGTTGGTGAATGTATCACCACTGAAACAACACTTTAGTTGGAAAATTATAAAGGAAAAATCATGAGCAATGATGTAATGTCTCTATGGGTTGTGTTAATGATACAAAACACTTTAAAATATCTATCAAGAAAATTTGCTAAACCTTGAAAAAACTGAGCTCATGGCATTTGAGTCATTATTTTCTCCAACCTCAAACCCTCATTCTCAAGCTCTGTGTGACAAAACCAGAATTCTTTCAACCTCAATCTCCTAGAATATAACTTTGTTTTTTTTTTCCTCAGAGGAAGCATTATGATAGCATTTTACATATCCTTCCCCATCAACTTTGTACTTCTGACTCTGTTCCAATAGGTGAAATTGAGAGGATTGGCCTTCCTTCCCCAACACAGCTCCCGGTTGTGGAGCAGAAGCCCTATCTAATGGTTATAAAGTCTCGAATACAGTTCCTCACTATCTTTCTACAGGTAACTCAGAGGCTGAAGGGATAAACCAAAGGGATCAGAATCTGACACCCTTTCTGCATTCTCCATGGATGGAAGAAGAATGCATTTCCAGGTAAAGTGTTTTCCTCTTCTTTTCCCCAGATTTGGTGCAGTACAGAGATATTGACAAAAGGGAGACTCAAGCAGGAAGAACAGAGAGATTCACTGTTCTCCCTAAGCAAAATGATTTTATTTAAACAGACCCTAGAGAAGTACATGCCTAAGGGCACTGTCAAAAGCAATGAAAGTTTGATGTTAAGTGATAAAGAGGAGGCTTGTAGTAGGGCCATGATACTTATAACAACAAGGCTAATAGTTGACCAGCTGGAAATTTAGTGGAGAGATCCAAGGCAGGAGATAGCTAACATGAGACCTTCTTGGGTAAAAGTAAAAGATAAGCCTCAGAGGGAGGAAATTTATATCTGGAATTTCTACAACATATTTTCAAAATTTCTAGTTTGCAACTAAAAATATATGAGATATACGCAGAGGTAGGAAAGCATGATCCACTGAAAGGAAAGAAAATGGCAACAGAATCAGCTGTTGGAAGACCAGCTTCTATGCTTAATAAAGAAACACTTCACAGCAACTACAAGAAAATATGCTCTAAAATTAACTAAAAAATTTGCAAGAGATGGTAAAGTGGAAGGTGGAAATGACCAAGGTGCAACATATACAAGTCCAAAAACATCTCAATTAAATTTATTAATTTATTCAATTAATATGTGCTTATAATTATAATAAAACCTTCAAAGATTATAAGAAAGAACATGACAATGTCTAGTCAAATGGAGACTATCAGTGAAAAGAAAGACATTATAAAAAAGAAAATTCTGGAATCAAAAGGTCCAGTAACTGAAATAAAAATCACTGAAGAGGGTAAAAGTAAATTTGAGCTTGGGAAGTTAGAACAGTGAATTTGAATATAAGTAAGTAGAGATCATGCAATGTGAGGAACATGGAAATAACAGAAATATGAAAAAATGTACAGAACAGAACCTCAGAGAAATGTAAGGAGTCATGAATTCATATGTACACAGTGAGACCAGCCAAAGTGGATAGAAAGAGAGAGAAAAGAGCAGGTAAAAGTTCAAGAACATAAACACTGAAATGTATCAGAGCAGATTAATGTAAACCTTAACCAACATACCCAAATCCTCAGCAAACACCAATTCAAACTATGTAAATGCAGATATTTATACTGAGACTCTATGAAGTTGAAATGTTGGAAGATAAAGAGAAAACCTTGGAAGCCCTAAAGGAAAAATGACTTTGCAAACAAGAGAATCCTAATAAAATATCCTCTGACTATAAACTACAGTGGTGCAATCTAATAGAAAAGACATCAAACAAAATGAAAGTGAAAGCAAATGGCAGTGGCAAATATAACCATATAAAGAGTACTATTAACTGTGAGTGGGTTCAATATCTCACTAAGAGACAGAGATTCACCAATCTGGAAGTTCTCTGAAGCTTGTCTTTTAGGAATTTTTATGGAGGTTGCATCAACTGGGCATGATTTCTAATTAATTCAACTTTTATCTCCTGTTTCTTCTAGGTGGAGGTAAAGGTAGTGTTGAAAGTTCCAAGCTTCTCATTATCACTTGAACTTTCCCATGATCAACAGTCATCCAGGAGTCCTGAAAGAGTTGCTAAATTAGACCATTACCCAGAAAAATGCGCCCATTACCCAGAAAATTCTGAGAAATGTAGACATGTCACATGCTCCTATCAGTAAGAAAATTACCAAAATCTTGGAATCTCTGTCAGGAACTGGAGTCCAAGATCAAATATTAGAACAATGTATTATTCTAACACTCCTATTCATAAAAATTTTAGGAGCTTTGTTAGGAACCAGAAGCAGATGTATGTGTAAACACAGTATATACACACACATATATATATAGATATAGGCATATCGATTTTTTACTATTTGAAAAAATAATTCAAAGGCAGAAAAAGCAAAATATTTAAAAAGCAAATACTGTATAACATGCATGGTGCAAGTAATTTACATATATTATCTTATTCTATGTTTATTCTCATGGAAATTATATGCAGTTATTATTATTGAGAAAAACTGATGCATAGACATGTTCAATAGTTTGGATAGGACAAAAATAATGTTTAAGAAAATATGATTATAATTGGATATCAAACTCAATATGCTAAGCATTTACTAAATACTATCACCATTTCAAACTTTTCACACATCAAGAATATTGCATTGGTACACTTATTGACTTTATATTAGCAATATTATAATCTTGATTTTAACAATAAGTGAACTAAGGCACAAAGAGTTAAAGCAATTAATCCAATTGATGGGTGAAGTAGCACAGACTGAAATTTTTTTCTTTGATTTAAAATCAGATCATTTTGCTGTGACTGGCTAACATATAGACAAATTCTTGGAATCAATTGGAGGTGAAATGGAAAGAATGAATCATGGGAATTCGACCATAGTCTCATTTCTGCAGTCAGTTATCTTAGATATAGTTCTCTTGAGCAAATTTTATCAAGTGGCTTTGAACATAATAAACTGCTATAAAAATGTGAAGTATTATTAATATAAACTAGGGTAGAATCAGTAAATCCATAAAATTTTATAACACCATCTTTGCTCATTAAGGTAGCAGCATGGTTTCAAATCAATAATTTGCACTGTAGTCAGGAAATATGGACAGTTATGGGTGAAGAGAATGTCAGGATCTTAAAACTCAAATCTATGAGTGGCTACCAGTTTGAAATATAACCTCAGGCAGGTCTCCTGTTGTCTGCATTTGCAAAATTATATTACTGATGTATTTTATACAGCTTTTATTAAGAAGCACTGATAAAAAGCAATTATAAAGCACTTTGCAAGTGGTATTGTATTTAAATCTTGCATAGTTCATGATTACCTAACACCCCATTTCTATATACAGAACTTTTAAAATTATAAAATTTTGAACTTGAAAATTGATTATAGGAATTGAGAGAGGCTGTGGGCTAATTTTTACTCCACTACCCTAATTTTCAGAGCTTTACTTTTACCTCTTAAATGATCTGAGTTATTGGCTCTAAAATTAATTTAGTAATATCTTGCATAGTTCATGATTACCTAACACCCCATTTCTATATACAGAACTTTTAAAATTATAAAATTTTGAACTTGAAAATTGATTATAGGAATTGAGAGAGGCTGTGGGCTAATTTTTACTCCACTACCCTAATTTTCAGAGCTTTACTTTTACCTCTTAAATGATCTGAGTTATTGGCTCTAAAATTAATTTAGTAATATATATTTATATATATATTTATACACATATACACACGCACACATACACAGTAGAGGGAAACAAATTGTTGTGTTTTGTCATAATATAACTATGGATGAAAATATTTACCAATAAAATTTTAACGACAGTGAGTAATAAGTAAATTTTACTTTGAAATAGTTTTCTATTGATACTCCACAATAGAGATGACCAACAATGCTAAATGTTTCCTACAAATAATTCTGATATCTATAATAACTGTAATAATTCTGTCTCAAGTGCCCATTGATTTTATTATGAGCGTAGCATTTTTTTGTCATAAAGTCATAGAAACATGGGTGTGTCAAACCCATGTTTAGGCTTTATAATATTTCTATTGATGACTTATTCATTGTAATATTATGAGTTTTTGATATTGTACAATGAGTACTTAACAGCAAAAAATCACAATAATCATTGCATTTTTATTATTTATTGAGTGTTTATAAAAAGCATAAAAATTTCAACATTGAATGTTTTTTGTTGTATAAAGTCTAAAACAGTACAACAGAATTTTCTATATGAACTAGAATAAAAAATAACATTCTATAAATATAATCTTTACTTCAATTATCACATCTAAGGCAGTCTTCACACATGACAACACCGCATTCTAGACATGTCTATTACACTGACAGCACATGTGTTTTGTTTTCCTGGCCTTTTTGTAGGACATACTTGACATCTACTTGGTCTTGCTGTTTTTTCTGCAGGTGTTTATTATACTACACAAAGTGTAGTTAGCAGAAACACAAAATATCAATGAAATAAAGTCTTAATTACTATATGAATAAGGACCTGATGGCTGAGTTCCAAGATAAATTTCTAAATTGAATGCTTAATAAGTCTTTACATCTATAAGGGTATACATTTTTATGCCATATTTTCACCCATCACTTTTTCATAGCTCTCTTACATTTCTGTGATTGCCATAAGAAATTCCTGCTAAGTACAGCAGACCTATAAATGCTTTCAGTTCAGCTAGTGATGTGTCATAATAAAGGCCATTTTTAAAATGGCTACTGGTGCATACAGCACGTTTTACTTGTATTTCAACTTTTGGGTATTTCACATCTTGTAGCATTTCATCTGTTATAATTTCCAACATTAAATGGCAGTGCTGTCATTCTGTCCAATAAGCCTCACCTCTACCAAGTTTCCCACTATATTTTGGACCCAGTTCCAACATTAAATCGTTCCATTTTATTGTGTGACCATTTTGTAACATTTTGACTAGTCAAATATTCAGTCACTCAACAAATATACTGTTTTCTTTATCACCTGAATCAAGGAGCTCTGCATCCCCTGTGTCTGTATCAGTCAATTCTTGCTCCTCTTCACTGTCACAGGAACTTTGGCTCACATGGCCGACACAGAAGTCACCATCATCATCATCACACCCAGACCATTCTTCTGTTATGAAAACATGTAATTTACTGTAATGGATCATCTTCATCATCCATGCCTTGAATAATCTGATGATTCACTTTTGACCTCCTCCAAAACTTGCAAATATAGTTTTTCATGTACCATTGTACTGACCTGGGCTACTTCTATCAGAAAAACCAAAAGAAAACATTTTTTAAAAACAAGTCCTAGAATAGTTTGGGTATATTTTTCCCTCTGTGATGCTCAGGTAAACATATGTAAAAGCTGTTAGAGCATATACGGTGAAAATCCCAGTTTGACACTTTTGTGCACATGCAAATACTTTGCTATTCATCATAACAAGTGAATAAACACAAATACTGCTTCCTGTATCCCTCAGGGAAAGGTGCTGATTCTCATGGCTGGCTACAATTATGCTAAAGTAAAACTTTACAGTAGAAAACAATGTGTTTGTAAATCCAGTTATTTGATCCTCTGAGCAACTAAAAGAGAGAGCTCTTATTATTCTTATTTTAAAAATGAATTATTTTTGATATTTCAGCATGGGTTGACTGTATAAGAGCATAGAATTCAATTTTGAAGATAGGGCATTATCACCATTTTTTGTTAATTTATACATTTTATCTATTAACATGTCTATGGTGATGAGATGGATTCTATTTTATCCTACAATCATGGTTCTTAAAGCATGGTCTTTGGAACAGTAGTAGCAGCAGCAGCAGCAGCAGCATTAATTTGCAACTTATAAATGCAATTTTGCAGGCCCAACCAGGATCTACTGAATCAGAAACCGTGTTTTAGTAAGTACCAAGGGTGGTAGCAACGCAAACTAATAAGTAAAAATCACTGTCATGGAAAAACTGAAGTCTCCATCTTTCATTCATTCAGCAAAGTATGTAAAGCACTTACCAGATGCTAAGCACGTAATGGTTTGGGTATGCCGTAGAACCTCATCTGTTCCACACTGTTTTCTTCATCAGGATATTCAGTAAAGGAAATTAGTTTCTTTTTTCTTTGATGCCTAAAGAATTGTGTTGTTAATTTTGTCGTAACAGTTAGGCTGTACTTTAATTTGACAACACAGGATATAATGAGGGTACAAATAAAATATAGGTTATAATTCTATCTGGAGTTAGAAGTTCTGCAAAATACATATTTTGTTTCCAGATTCTTCATTTGCATACACTGATGCTGATGTTACTTTCTTATAGATTACACATTGAGTAGAATGATTCTAAATAATGCAGTAGATATTTAATGAAGATTATTCATTTTTTCTCTCCTTTTTGAGATGTCTCGCTTATATTTCAAATTATTGTCATCAAATGATTCTGATAATGTAAAGGGAGGTTGCTATAAACAAAGAAAGATGTGTATTACTTTAGTATGAATGCCTGTAAGTAGAGTTCTGTGCTAGTAAATGCAAATAGCCCTTTGTATTAATATATTTTTGGTAGCTTACCATATAACAATAATACAGTTACATAATAATTCCCCTGATTCACGATAGCATTGTACTCAAATTTGGTCCTCCCACAGTCAAAATTGTACTTGAAGTAAAAATACAGACTTGTTGATATTGACTGCCCGGTACCTACCCTGACAATAGTTCAGAGTGTTTTCTTTGCTGGAGTCTCTGTCATTATGATTCTAAGTGGGAAAACACAACAGGTGGTCTTCCTGACATCCCTCTCAAAGAAGAATTCCTCTGCTCTTCCTTCTGCTTCCCTTCTACTTTTGTGATTTGGCTGGGCAAGAAAGGAGTTTTGAATTGTGTTGGAGAATTCCATTTAAAAATTCCTATTGATGCATTTTTATCATAACTGCAATACACTTCTTCCAAAATTGTGAATAGGTTTTAAATCTTTAAGTAATTATGCCTTCTATGAGACTTCTCACAGGAAAAATGGATTTTGGTGTCTGAGAAGTATACTTTCAGAAGAAATTGAAAACTCTTTTCTCAAAAAAAGGACCTCATTTACAGTGATATTTAGTTGCTAAAGAAATTGGATTTTATCTTTTATATATGGCTACTTGACTTTAAGATTATGGCACTTTTGGGAACTCATGTATAGAATTCAATATACGTATCACCAAAATGTTTGTAATATTTCACATTTAATGTAAACTTTCTTGGTCTCTCAAGAAAACACCTAACATTTATTAAATTCCTAAGGATGTCTGTGCTTTAAAAATATTTAAGAATTGCTTATACTTAGAGTGTTAAAATAGTATCTATGCATACATTAGTATAAATTAATCTATAGCAATTTTGACAATAATTTTTCCAGAGGAAGAGAGCATTAGAATCTTATTTAATAATTTAAGTGACCTGAAAAAATGTGTTAAAGAAAAATATTGGTGCTTTAGTTTCCTAATTTCAATTATGAATGGAGGAGAAACAGTAATGTCACTGTATATTTCACACACTTAATACTTTAAGGTTAAAACTTTGAAATACTTTCCTAGTCTGCTTCCATCTACAGACTTGACTTTCTTAAAATGGCACAGTGGGATGCTTGGTAAAGCACTTCTTGCATTACTTAAATGCTTTTCTCTGACCCATTTGCCCACCCTTTTAAAATTCACTTTAGCCTGGAGTTTAAGCTTCCATTTTCTGATATCTTCTTCTATCTCTTTTTTCAAAATTCTAAGTTTTTTCAGAGTGCTGTAGTTTTCAAAGTGAAGGTCTTTTACTTCCTTAATTAGATTGATTGCTTGGTATTTCTTTTATTTTTGGAAGCTATTGTGAAAGATGTTGTTTCCCAAGTTCATCTTTCAATGAGTATGTTGTTCATGTACAGGAAAGCTATTGAGATTTGAGTGTTCATTTGGATCCAACTATTCGACTGAATTTTGTTATTAAGTCTAGAAGACTTTGGTGGAGTTTTGGTGGTCTTATTGTAATGTCATCTGAAAATGATGATAATTTTACTTCTTCATTTCCTATCTTTATTCCTTTTATTTCTTTCTCTTGTCTAATTGCTGTGGCTAATGTCTCCATTGAACAGAAGTGGTGATAGTGGATATCCTTGTTTTTCCTAATTTTAGCATGAAGGATTTCATTTTTGGCTATTTAGTATATATTGGCTATTCATTTTTTATATATAGCTTTTATCAGGTTGAGATAAAGACCATCTTTTACAATTTCTGTAGAGTTTTTATATCATGAATGGGTATTGGATTTTGCGAACACTTTTTTCTGCATGTATTGAGAAGATCATATTTTTTGTATGTGTGCTTGGCTCTATTAATATAGTGTATTACATTTATTAATTTGCAAATACTGAATTATTCCTGCATCCCTGGGATGAATCCTACTTGGTCAGGGTGTAAGATCTTCTTGATAATATTCTGTATTCTGTTCTCTAGTGTCTTATTGAGGATTTTTGCATCTATGTTCATTAGGAAGATTGGACTGTACTACTCTTTTCTGACTGATTATATCTCTGCTTTTGGGGTCAAGATGATGCTTGCTTCCAGGAATGGATTTTGGAGTATTGCTTCCCTTTCAATTTCACTGAAGAGTTTAAACAGTAGTGACATTAGCTCTTTTCTAAATGTCTTGTAGAATTCAGCAGTGAAGCCATCAGGACCTCAGTTTCTCTTTGTTGGTGAATTTTTAATTATGTTTTAAATTTTGTTGATAGATACTGGGTTGTTTAGAATTTTTATATCTTCTCCATTCAACTTTAGTAATTCATATGTATCTAGAAATCTGTCTATTTCTTCTGTATTTTCCATCTTATTGGAGTATAGGTTCTCAAAGTAGTTGTTGATAATCCTGTGGAATTCTTCTGGATCTGTTGTAGTTTCACCCTTTTCATTCCTAATTGCATGGATTTGAGCCTCTTCTTTCCTTTTTTTTTTTTTTAATAAGGTTGGCTAAGGGTTTGTCCATTTTTGTTCTTTCAAAGAACTAACTCTTGGCTTCATTGATTTTTTATGTCGTTCTCTTAGTCTCCATTGTGTTGATTTCTGCTCTGATCTTTATAATTTCCTCCCTTGTATGATTTTTGGGTTTGTCCTTATTTTCTTTTTCTAGAAGCTTTAGGTTAGCATCAGGTTGCTTATTTGAGCTCTCTCTGTTTTCCTAATGTGGGCATTCATGCCTATGAATTTCTCCCATAAGACGGCTTTCATTTTGTTCCATAAATTTCAATATGTTGTATTGGCATTGTCATTTAGTTTTGAAAACTGTCTAATCTTTTTCTTTAATTTCCTCTGTGACCCATTGGTTGTTTGGGACAATGTTATTCAATTTTCATGTATTTATGAAGTTTTTGTGGTTTCTTTTGCTATTGATCTCCAATTGAATTGCACTTTGACATGATACTATATAGGGGATAGATTCAATTCCTTTGCATTTACTTAAACATATTCTGTGAGCTAACGTGATCTATTTTAAAGAATGGCCCATATGTAGCTGAGGAGAATGTGTATTCTGATTTTATTGGGTGTAACACTCTGTGAACATCTATTAATTCCATTTTTTAAGAGTTTGGTTGAATTCTAGTATTTTGCTGTCGATGTTTTTGTGTCTACTTGATCTATCTATTTATGACAGTGTGGTATTGAGGTCCCCCACTACTACTGTATTACTACTTATTTGACTTTTCATGTCCATTAGTATTTGTTTTATATAGTTGGGTGCACTAGCATTTGGTGCATATATATTTATGGCTGTCATCTCTTCATTTTAGATTGTTATCTTTACAAGGATGTAGTGACTTTCTTTGTCTCTCTTAATTAGTATTGGTTTTGTTAGCTAACAGAATGGCTACCCCTGCTTTTTTTGGAGGATTCCTGTGGAACGGAGTGTTGCTTCCCATCCTTTGACTTTCAGTCTAAAACTTTTGTATTAAGTCTATTTCTTGTCTGCAACATATTTTTGGATCTTGCTTCTTGATTCATTCTGCCACTCTATTTCACTTGATTGATGAATCAAGACCATGAACATCGATGGTTACAACTCATATATATTGAATTATTGTCATGATCTTTCCCTGTTGTTGGAGGTTCCCCACTCCCACCCCACTTTGCATTTAATTCCTTGCCTTGGCCAATAGATTCATTCTGTTTAGATTCATGAAGTTGCAACCCTCCTTGACTTTTCTGAGGATATTGTTTAGAATATTTTTGGAGTACTGGTTTGATACTCATGAAGTTCCTCCAGTGTTATTTGTTGTGAAAGTATCTTATTTCTCCACCAATTATGAAATACAATTTTTCAGAATATGTTCATCTGGACTGGAGATTGTTCTCTTTAGGGCTTGAAATACTTCACTTTCAGCTCTCCTTGACTTGAGAGTTTGTGTTGCTAAGTCTACTGTGATGATAATAGATTTTCTTTTGTATGTGATTCATTTATTTTTCTCTACCTGCTTTTAATATTTGTTTATGTGTTAGATTTCTGGGATCTTGACTATTATACACCTAGGTATAGATATTTTTTTGATCATGGATAGTTGGAGTTCTATATGCCTCACTTAATCTTTATATCAAATTCTTTCTCCTTGTTTGGGAAGTTTTGTGCAATTAGTTATGTGAAAACTTTATATTTCTTGTACTATGTTCTACTTCTTCATTGACTCCAATCAATTTTTTGTTTTGTTTTGTTTTTTTTGATACCAGGGATTGACCTCAGGACTTTGTGCTTGTGAGGTAGACTTGATGCCACTGAGCTAAATCCGCAGCCATGACTCCAATCAAGATCATAATTTTTTTTGCATCATCTAGTAGCTCTTGGCTTGATTTCTCATAATCTTTTGCTATTTTTAAGAAATTTTTCTTTTTGTATGTGCTAACCACCATTCTGTCTTCTATATCTGAAATTCTCTCCTCACATTCACTTATTCTGCTGCAGAAACTTCAATGGAATTTTTAATTTATTCAATATCTGTTTGGATGTGTTTTATGTTTTTCAATACTTTCCTGTGATGGGTTTTTATGGTTTCCATCATTTTCATCAGCTCCTCTATTTTTTTAATCTGTATCTGCTCTTGAGTTATTTTTTCCCCTGTTGTTTATTGGAACATTTAAAGCAAACAATACAGTTACATTTATCACTGGGATCTTGTATCTTTACATGATATGTCTTGGTTCTTATTTTTTCCCCGTAGCCCTGTCCTCCCTTCACCCCTTCACCCTCCCTATTAACAAAGATTTATTTCCATTTTTTTCCTTTTTTTACATATTTTCTTTTCCCTAATTTCCTCTCCCTTCCCCTTTCCCATTTCTCCTTTAGCCATTTTCTTCCTATTTCACACTATCAATTATACCATTTGAACTTTATTTACACTTTTAGTTTTTCACACCAGAGAAACTATTTGGTATTTACTCAAGACTTATTAATCATATCTTTTCTTAGGTCACCATCTCTGTTGTTATCTAAGAAATTATTTTGTATTTCATAAAATATTCATTTCATAAGTTTCATAAAAAATTTCATTTTTTCAATAAGCTCTTTCATCTGTTTTGTTATCTCCCTTATTACCAGTTCAGGGAGTCCAGGTGGTTGATTTTTGTATTGTTCCTTTTTTCTTTTCTTTTTTTTTTTTGTTTTTGAGACAGGGTCTTCACTATGTAGTTGAGACTGCCTGGAACTCACTATGTAGCCCAGGCTGGTCTCAAACTCACAGCGATCCTCCTCCTGCTGCCTCAGCCTCCCAAGTGCTGGGATTACAGGCATGTACCACCATGCCTGGCTGTATTGTTTCATCTTATTGCTTCCTGAATTTGCTTTTGGTGATCTGGAAATCTGGATTTCAGTCTTGTTTAAATGTTTTCTCATTTATATTTTTGTTGTTATTGTTGTTGATATTTTTTGTTTATCCTGGATTGATGTTTATTATATATTGGTTGTTGCTAGTATCTTTATTGCTAACATTTAGAATCCTTAGGAAACAGCTACTTCTCAGATTGTCGTCCAGGTATAGCTGGCATTTGGGTTTTAAATCTGAAATGGACCTTAGGCAATCTCAGTCTTGGTATATGAGGAAGGACAACTGACTAGAACAATCACTTCACCTTAGCTAAAGTAATACATTCAGCATCAACAGTAGCATCAAACACAGTCTAGAAAATGACCGACTGTGGTAACTATTGGTCTGTCACCTTTGACCCTATGAACTCTACTTGTGGTTATATATCAAAATCTAGAGCCACCAGAAATATGTTTGCTAGATAAGCCCTTCAATATAGTGAATTTGCCTTCTAGAGAGAAGACAGAAGGAGTTGGGAGATGGATAGAGAAATAGGAGACAAATGTTAGAAGTGAGGCTAGAGGGCATAGGAAAATCATACAAACTTGGAGAAACTGGTGAAGATGGTAAAAAAAGAGAAGGAAGGAGCAAAAATAGAATAGAAAAAACAAAAACAGGAAAACTAGAAATTATATTTATACTCATAAAAAATAAGAACAATGGAGAAAACATAAAACAGTGCAAAACCAGAAACAAGAAAGGCAAGAAATGAAGAAGAAAAAGAAGACAAAGAAAGAAAAGAAAAAAATGTTCCCTTCAAGGCGTGTCTTTGTTGTCACCTGTGGACAATATGAACTATGACCTCTCTCCTGTCTGTCATGGGAGAACTGGATCCCAGTGGTGGTGGATTCCTTGAGGCGGGGCTTAGGCCATGTGCCAAGATGCACACAGAGCTGCTCTTTGATGATAACATTAATGCTAGTTGTTTTAACCCAAGTGTGCAAACCATATTAGTCTCTGAATTATTCAAAGAATCAGATGTTATTTTTCATTGTATCTTATAGTTAACAGTGTAATATTTTCCGCTGTGTTTTTACTTTTGTTCTTGGCAAAATCAATTTTCCCTATCACTTTTGGATCTATTTGTTTCTAAAATATATTGTAAAATATAACTTTCAATGTTATAGTTTATTGCCAGTTTTTCTTCTAATCAATTATTTATCTTTTCATCTGATCTCAGTGGAAATATCAAAACTCACAGTTGAGATATATGAGGCTAAATTATGTATTTGTTACTATTTGGCTGGTGTTTCCTAATATGACATTATTGGAAGAAAATAATCATTATTTCTTAGGAATTGGTTCTGAAATTACTATGCAAGAACTCATGCACAACAGTTTCCCTTATAAAGATTTTAACATTCCAATCACAAATTTGATTCTTTTCTAAGGTTTCTTACCTTCCTAAAGTAAAAGGAATAGCTTCATATCTGTGCCTTTTCACAAAGGGAAGCAGACCTTAAAATTCTTACCCAAGATCTCAGTCATTGACTTCTGCCAAAGAGTAGATATATATCCACTTACTTTGGAGTAAACCTAGAGCCTTCAAGAATTTGCATGAAGAGTTTTTCAATGTGACAAATTCATTAGCAGTTGGCTACTCTGGAATGTTCTGGCAAAGTAGGTGTATCTTCTTTTTTTTTTTTTTTTTTT